>NW_023270451.1:3803431-4069906 GCF_011800145.1 Mirounga leonina | reverse complement strand
AAAAAAAAAAAAAAGAATGCCAAAGCTATGGCTAGTAAAATTACTTGTCCACATCCAGGAAATGGCCGACCCAAGATTCAGACTTTTCTCTGATTCCAAAGCCCAAGGGCTAACAACCTTAAACTTGAATGCAAATGAGAATCACCTGGGGATTAAGTCCAGTCAAGATCCTGGAATCTACATAGCCACAAACACCCAAGTGATTGAGATCCAAGAAGATCCAGAGGCCGCGTCTGGAGAACACCGCCCTTGGCCATATAGCATTTACAAAGCCCCTTTCTGAGGCAGGACTCTCTAAGGCCATAGGATTTTTTTCTCCTGGTCATCATCAAAGTAGCTTTACCAAAACTTCAGTACCCCTCGCGATGGAGGGAGCCATGTGTATATTTGCAGACTTACAAAATGGATCCCAGAACCGTGGTTGGGACACACCCGGTTTCTAGATGATTCTACATTATCTGTTGCAGTCATCTTTATCATCTCCCCAGGATAGGGTCAAATCAATTGCAGAGGCCTTTTCTTCTCTGGAATCCTAATCCTCCAGCCTCCGTGCCATCGTACCTTGTCCCTACTGACCCAGGTGGCTTTGCTCTGTCACAACAGGTTTCTAATGCATTATGTCAGTGTGAGAGAACACGGTAAATTGGGAAGATCTGTGATATTGTATGTGTAATAGAGGCAGCATGGGGTACAGCAGTCGTTCAAACTCGAGTCCATGAATCCTTAGAGAGCCGCCGAGGTACAATGCAGAGAAGGGGTGGGGAAGAGGGGAGAGCCTGGGCAGGGTGGCTTCGGGGCCAGAGACCAAGGCAGCTGCCCTCAATTCTGTTTCGTGAGTAGAACTGGAATCCCTAAGAGAGTCACTTGAAAAAAGCTTTTCTCTGGGGAAAAAAGAAAAGCTAGTGGAGAAAAAACACGAGTCTGGCCCAGAATTCTAATCCAGGTCTTCAGCTAACTAGCTGGATGACTTTGGGCAAACTCTGTCTCCCTGGCCCTGGGGGGACTTACCTGCCAACAAAGAAAACCAAAAGGTTGGCCTTGTTGATACCTGTCTTAGTCTGTTAGGGCTGCCATGACAACGTGCCACTGACTGGGTAGCTTACACAACAGAAATAGATTTCTTCACCAGCTCTGGAGGCTGGAAGTCCAAGATCAAAGATGTGGGCAGGTCTGATTTCTCCCGAAGCCTCTCCCTTTGGCTCGCAGATGGCCTTCTTCTTGCTGGGTCTTCACATGGCCTTTGTTCTCTGCATGCATACCCCTGGTGTCAGTTTCTTTTCTTAGAAGGACACCATTCCTGTTGGGTCAGGGCCCCACCCTTATGACCCCAGTTTAACCCTGATTACCTGCTAAAAAGCCCTATCTCCAAATATAGTCACAATTGGAGGTGAAGGCTTCAACATAGGAATTATGGGGACACGATTCAGTCCGTAACTAGGCCTAAGGCTCCTTTCAAAAAGCAGAGGGAGGTTTACTAAGCATCTTCTATCTGCTGAGCCCTGATCTAGGTGTTTGGGACACAGAGACTGACCCGCAGTAGCCTTTGCCCTCAGAGGGCTTGCTGTCTAGAAGGACTGGGTAGCTCTGATAAGGGATGATGGGGGCAGAATGCAGGCCTTCTGGGGAAGTGACTTGAGAAGACATTTGAAACATGAGAGGGTGTTCAGTGGCTAGAAAATGGAGGGAGGGTGTTTCCAGGAGCAGGGAGGCAGGCCTGGAGGATCCATTCTGAGGCCTGCAGGTCACATTAAGTGGGAGGGGAGGGACCCCTGAGGGGAGGCTGGAGTGGTGAGGAAAGGCCGTGCAAGGCCTGATGGGTGTTGTTGAGCTATGGGGTTGATTCCATAGCAAAGAGTCTCCCCTAAAAAGTTTTCAGCCAAGCATGGTCTATTCACTTCTGCATTATAGAAAGCCCTAAAATTCTCCAATTCACGTGATCTCTGGCTCTCCCTTATTACTATGTCATTTGCAGCTAACCGATGTCAGCCAATCAGTGATGGATCACACATTCACTAAATGCATTAATTCTTGGCTACTTCTCTAACAGGGGCAGTAGAGTGTGAGTGTGTGTGTGTGCGTGCACGCCCACGTATGTGTGCTTGATCAGACCTTGATTATAAATTGCCTTCTGGACTCTGTGGTCCACTTCCCTTTGGTCTGGAGAGGAAGCATACATCATACTTGAATGTTTTATTTCATTACAACAAACATCCATATGGATAATTAGGATGAGGGCTATTAAATTTGTGGTAATAATGGCAATGGAAAGCCTCACGATCCTGAACTCCCTGCTAACAACTCACTCAAGTCCCTAAGTCCATATCCTGAGGAATAAAAGCTTCCTTGTTTCCTGGAAAAGAGAAGGAGTTTAGGTTTTGAAGAGCTGCGCCTTATCATAATTTCACAGAAGCCTGTAGAATGATTTGGAAGAAGACAGGGGAGCACCAGCTGGGTTTTATTAGGTAATTATTAGCAAATCCCTTTTTAATAACACCGATTTTAGTACCCTCTAAGAATTTTTTTTTAAGATTTTATTTATTTATTTGACAGAGACACAGCGAGAGAGGGAACACAAGCAGGAGGAGTGAGAGAGGGAGAAGCAGGCTTCCCGCTGAGCAGGGAGCCTGATGTGGGGCTTGATCCCAGGACCTGGGATCATGACCTGAGCCGAAGGCAGACACTTAACGACTGAGCCACCCAGGCGCCCCTAAGAATTTTTTTTTTAATAGTCCCTTCCCTCTTGTAAATTCTGTGCTAGAAGAGGACAGGCATTAAATAAAGCAATCTGATGCGCAAATACGGATTTACCAGTATACATCACTCAGGTAATATAATTAAAAACAAAATCTTTCCCCCAGAAAACCTCTCTATAACACTAGTAGAGAAAGAAAAACTCAGTGCTTAATTATTTAAAAAGCATTAAACCAGAACGTGATGCACAGCACAGTCAACCCGCTTAGAGAAGGCAAAGACAGATGCAATTTCACCTTTTTATAAAGCCAAGCAGATACAACCTGTTAACATACATGTTTTCAGGATAAAAGGTAACTAGTCCTCAAGACCATTCACCCTAGATTTAGCTGGTTAATTGAGGGCGACCATCTGGGTTAATTGGTTTTATGCACAGGAAAAATAAGCTCGCCTTATCTTCATGACAGAGGGAGCTTTGCAACTTGGAGCAGGTGCCGCTGAAGGTAGGCTCCTACCCTCCCACAGAAACTGGGAGATGAGGGAGCTGTCTCTCTTGACGATTACATTTCAAAGAGATGGCTCCCGTCCTTGAGAAAGACATTCCTGAGTCATAAAGCTGTCAAGAGCCTTATATAGTTTCTAAGAGGATTTTTTTTTTTTAAGATTTTATTTATTTATTTGACAGAGAGAGAGACAGCGAGAGAGGGAACACAAGCAGGGGGAGTGGGAGAGGGAGAAGCAGGCCCCCCACGGAGCAAGGAGCCCGATGCCGGGCTCGATCCCAGGACCCCGGGATCATGACCCGAGCCGAAGGCAGACGCCCAACGACTAAGCCACCCAGGCGCCCCTCTAAGAGGATTTACACACATTGCAGACACAGAGAAAATTTACAATTGTAAGATTTCTAAATGCTCTAGGAAAAGTAGAGTGAGGGGCTAGCTAGGTACAGACCCGGTAAAACTCCACCTCGCAGCAATAACAATCATACTAACAGTGGGAAGAGTTCACATAGTACTCACCATGAGGGAACTTATTTAACGCCCACCACAGCTGTATAGACAAGACTAGTCTACCCCCATTTTACACGTGAGGAAACTAGGCCAGGTCACGTGCCCAAGATCACAGAGCCAGTGAGTAGTAAAATTGAAGTTCACACCCAAACAGTCTGTGTCCATTGTCCCCAGTCTGAACCATTCGGCCATCCTGTCTCTGGGAAAAGTAAATGTTTCCATGATTTACTGTTGGTTAGTATATGTATGTGGTATTTCTGGAACGACATGGTGCTATTTATACGATTGTGCATTCAAAACAAAAAACTAACAAACGATAAAAACAACCTGCCAATATTTATTGACCTCTTCCTATTTGCCAGGTTTGCCTTTTAAGTCATAAACACCTTATAAGCATCATCTCAGTCACAATCTTCAGGAAGCCTTGGGAAGGGGGTACCCCCATTTTTCAAATGAAGTACAGAAATGTTCAAGAACTTCTCTAGAGTGACCCAACCAGTAAATGGTGGAATTAGAATTCAAAGCCAGAGAAAATGGCTTCAGAACACATACATTTAGCAATAAATTGTATGTCTCCAAGAAAATCAGGAAATTTATATTATCAAGGAAGGCCAGTTGACTCTCAAGAAAGTGGAGAAGAGAAAGCCTGTGAATTTGAGCTTGAGAGAGGGAGGGAGGGAAATGATACATATTATCAGTCTTACCCTGAACAGGAAGGGGAAGAAGCTCAGAGGCAGATGTGTGAGGCTGAATATTCAATATCAACAGAGACAAATTCATTATTTTGAGAAGCCAACACATTTGGGTTGCGTGATTTGCAATTTCATGTGCAGTAATACTCAATTTGGTTTTGCTTTTATTTATATTTGTAAAGGATTGTCATGACCACATAGTGAAGTGTTAGTCATGAGCTAGTTCATAAAATGGAAAGGCAAAACAATCATGAAAAATTTCAGAGGAGCGCAGGAGAAGTCGCTAAGCTGGGGCTGGCACATTAAGATTGACACAGGATTTATTAGTTCTTGTGCAATGCACTAAGAATTGAGGATGCTGACGTCCTACCCTGCCATGCGTATGTTTTTTGGGCTTCATTAATAAAAGCCTTTCAGCCTCTATGCAATATGGAATGGCTTCATGTTAAAACTGGACAGTGGATATTATTAGGATTAACAAACCAGCGCCAACATTCTATTGCGAACACTTCTACCAAGGAAATGTGCCTGTTTTCTTGCTGGCAATAGATTCTGCAGTATTTCTCAATGGGGACAAGAGGAAGAAAAGAGATGTTCATGAATTAACACTCAAAATTCCTTCTCATGAATTACTTACTTCCTAGAAAATGTCACATGAGAAAGCGTTGAGCCTGCTGTCAGTCCAGTCGTCTGCTGCATACAGGACTAATGCACAGTTATCAGCACCTGATTCTTAGGCCACTCTCTGCCCCTTCTCAGTTAGAAGATCTACGGGAGTAGCCAGAAGAATAGTTTAGCAAATATCCTCCAACCCTCCATATGAAAATCAATATCTCAGATCTAAAGGGAGGTAGGACACAGAAAAAGATAGTGAGAAAGGCAGAGAATATAAAGATTTTTTTTTAAGTTTATTTTTTTTAGTACTCTCTGCACCCAGTGTGGGGCTCCAACTCACAACCCCAAGATCAAGAGCCACATGTTCCTCCAACTGAGCCAGCCAGGCACCCTGGTGTTTTGTTTTGTTTTGTTTAAAGAAAAAGAAGAACCTAGGGGAAGAAAGGAAGAAAATGTGGCAGGACTGTCTCAGATGGTACATTTTTCATTTCCCAGATACCTCTTTACATATTTGTACTACTATATATTTAGTTAAAGCCAAGTGTTAAAATCTCCATCTGCGGGCTGAGGGTGAGAGAGCCCCTCACCCACCTCCGCTCCTTCATGGCAGTGGAAGGAATGGAAAGCCTCTAGAAGTCTGCACTGAGTTTGCAAGTCACTGAGTACCTCTACTAAGTTGCTCAATATTTGTTTTTCATGAATGCCTGTGCCTGGTTTGGTTTCATTCAACAAACAACTTTTGAGCACCTATGATATACCAAGCACCTCATTAAGTTGGGAATACAAAGGTGAAGAGGACACAGTGTCTGACTCAGGGAGTGCAGTCCAGGACCTTGGCATCACCTGGGAGATAGACATGCAAATTCGCAGGCTTTACCTCAGACCTACTGAGTCAAATTCTGCACTTTTAACAAGATCACCAGGTGATTCTGAGACAAATTGAGGTTTGAGAAGCACTGACCTGGTAGATTATTGGCAGGGACAGGGAGGTCCTCTTCTATTTCTTAACTCTTCCATTGTGTCGACCAAGAAAGAATTCCCTGAAAATTTAAGCCAACAGGCATTTATTTGGGCAGTTAGAATTGCAATTCAGGAGACACAGACTCAGGTAGAAACCTGACTCTTGTTCTGAGGAAGACAACAGAAGGGGTAGAATTCTAAAGGCTACAGGTCAGGAGTACAGTTCTTATTTAGGTCCTCTATATAAAACAGAGATTGAAAGTAGGTTAACTAGGGGGCACCTGGGTAGCTCAGTGAGTTAAGTATCTGCCTTTGGCTCAGGTCATGATCCCAGGGCCCAGTGATTGAGCCTCTCATTGGGATCCCTGCTTAGCTGGGAGTCTGCTTCTCCCTCTGCTTCTCCCTCGGCCTCTCCCTCCGGCTTATATTCTCGCATGCTCTCTCTCTCTCAAATAAATAAAATCTTTAAAAAAAAAAATAAAGTAGGTTAACCAGGATTGGTTGGGTATGCAAATGAGGGACGGAAACTTGTGGAATCATTGGTTCCTTTTGGAAAAATGTTAATGATTCCATCTGAAACCACAGAAAGCGAAACCATAGATATGGGGGAGCTACTATACATTTTCCTTCTTTCCTATCCCTATCCCTCAACTCCCTATCCCTCTGCCTCAGCAGCCTTTACTAACACTGTAGATGCCACCAAGCAGGCAGTCACATGCACTAGCTCAGTCCCAAATAAGAATTTGGATGCAAAGTAAATTATAGGATGCAGAAAGAAGGACTGGTGTGGCCTTTCTGCTAGGGTAAGAAGGCCTTAGAGAATCTAGACGGCCTGGTGACTGGGCGGTAGCTTCCTATCCGGCTGTCTTCCTAGAGCACTGCGGTCGGGGCTGGGGAGTGTGCTGGTGGGGATTGTGAGTGGGACGGTGGCGTGCAAGTAAAGATTTAGCACGTGAAGGTGAAGTATACCCTGGCTTTCATCAACCCACCGGTCAATTACACAACAACTACAACAAATTCAGACCCTCTGATCACCTATAAAGCTAGTGGTAATCAAACTGCAGCCAAAATCAGTATTGGACTTTTTTTCTTAATTCAGCGCCAAAGTATGTTGTGAGCATGCACTTAGTTTCAGCCCAGATCCAAACCCCCTGCGGTCAGAGGGACAAACTAATGATCACCTGGAGAGAGACTATGGATGCAATAGGAAAGTGGAAGTTGGGGTTTCCGGTGTTGCTTCTCTAGAAATTGGGTCAGGAGGGAAAAACAAGTCAGAGACAGTGGCACGCTCTCTGCCCCGGGAGCACTGTGTCAGCTGTCCAGCCACACTGGTCATTTACAGTGTACTGAATACAGTGAATCTAAACCAGCCCAAGAAAGGGCATTTGCCCACTGTTCCAGCTCTCTATGCCACGTTAACAAACTATCCCAAACCTTTGTGGCTTAAAACCATGTCAAAGTTCTGCTGGAGGGGCGCCTGGGTGGCTCAGTCATTAAGCGTCTGCTTTCGGCTCAGGTCATGATCCCAGGGTCCTGGGATCGAGCCCCACATCGGGCTCCCTGCTCAGTAAGAAGCCTGCTTCTCCCTCTGCCACTTCCCCTGCTTGTATCCCCTCTCTCACTATGTCTCTGTCAAATAAATAAATAAAATCTTTAAAAAAAAAAAAAAGTCTGCTGGAAAAACTCACACCCATTAGGATTGCTACTGACAACCACTTTTGTTATATCTCACAATTGTGTGGATCAGGAATTCAGGAAGGGCCCAGCTGGGCAAGTCTCCTGCCCCGTGTGGCATCAACTAGGGTCACTTGGCGGCCTTCAGCAGGTGGCTGAATGGCATGGAGGGTCCAAGATGACTTCCCTCACATGTGGGCCCCTTGGAATAGAAGGCTGGAGAGCTGGGCTCAGCTGGGCCTCTCTTGCTCTCCATATGCTACCACGGCCTCACCCATATGGTCACTCCAGCAGAGGAATCAGAAACCGCCTGTACTCCAAAGATGTTCAGAGAAGGCAAATCAAAACCACATTGCGATGTCGCCTCACACTCATTAGGATGGCTACAGTTACATTACAAAAAATCAACTCAGCACATCTTAAAGATTTAATTTGCTTTATTAATCGATTCATGAGTTGGGCAGATCTCATCTCACAAGTAGAGGGGAGTTCCAAAGGGGTACAGAAAAGAAAATGTTTTTAAAGGTAGAGAGGGAGCAGAAAAAAGGAAATTACTAGCAAAGAATCCATTGTTTTAGGCACAGTCACCCGGGCGAATGGAAAGGATCTGTCAGTAAGTTTCCTTCTGCTGACCGGGTAATTCCCATGCTGACTGGTTAAAGGTTAAAATTGCAGTTAGGTTGGGGCTCCTGGCTGGCTCAGTGGAGTGTGTGACTCTTGATCTTAGGATGTGGGTTCAAGCCCCACATTATGTGTAGAAAGATTACTTAAAAATAAAATCTTTAATAAAAAAAAATTGCAGTCAGGTTAAGGATTAAGTCTTGGTTTACTGAGGGCGCCTGGATGGCTCAGTCTGTTAAGCATCTGCCTTTGGCACAGGTCATAATCTCGGGGTCCTGGGATTGAGCCCTGTGTCAGGATCCCTGCTCAGCAGGGAGTCTGCTTCTCCCTCTCCCTCTGCCCCTCCTCCCCACTTGTGCTTTCTCTCTCACTCTCCCTCAAATAAATAAATAAAATCTTAAAAAAAAAAAAAGTCTTGGTTTACTGACTTAGGGCCTTAACCTAACTGACACCATTTGGGGCCTATAGTTTTACTTTTAACACTACCATCCCCCCCAACCAAAAAAAGCAGAAAGTAAGTGTCAGAGAGACATGAAGAAATTAAAACCTTTGTGCAGTGTTGATAGGATCATGAGATGGTGCAACAATATGGAGGTTTCTCAAAGAATTAAAAATAGAACTACCATATGATCCAGCAATCCCACTTCTGGGTATATAGCCAAAAGAATTGAGAGCAGGGTCTTGAAGAGGCATTTGCACACCCGTGTTTATCACACTACAACCCAAAATAGGGTTTGCCTGTTGGTGGGTGCTGAGCCAAAAGACACAACCAGGCCAAAGAGTAGAAAAGGAAGGATTTCACTTGCAACAAGTAAGAACACCAGAGATATTTCCCAAAGCAGCATCTCCCTGAACAACAAAATTGGAGCAATTTTAAGCTAAGAGTGCATGCATATTCATGGAAGGGCCGGGCCAAGGAGCGTCCCATATGAAATTGGGGCAAAAGTCATCGTAAGTTAACAGGGTCCAGGTCCTGGGTGATTGAAGTCACAAGGCTGGCAAGGGTTGGCATCATTCAGTCTCTGGCTCCAAGTAATCCAGTGTTCAAGTGCTCAAAGTGGCTTCTATACTGCAAAACAACTCAAGAATGTGTGTGAGGTCAATTTTCCCTTTTGAAATAGCACTGAGAGTTTTACCACCAATTCATTGTCTCTGATATGGTGAGGTTATCTTCCTGGCCTGGTCGTAGCTGTTCCCTTAAAATCATCAACTACTGAAGTCTCTTTTTCTACAGTTTTCACTGTAGAAATATCCCAGGAAGTTCTGCAAGATATGTGCTTAGGCAAGTAATGCTGGTCAGGCATTAATCACAAAACAGCTGGGGACCTACAATGACTTTGACAATGACAATGACTTTTCTTATGTCAAGAAAGCATCGGGGAATGGGGCGCTTGGGTGGCTCAGTCGTTAAGCGTCTGCCTTCAACTCAGGTCATGATCCCAGGGTCCTGCTCAACAGGAAACCTGCTTCTCCCTCTCCCACTCCCCCTGCTTGTGTTCCATCTCTTGCTATATCTCTCTCTGTCAAATAAATAAATGAAATCTTTAAAAAAATTTTTTTAAATAAAAAATATATGTAAAAAAAATAAAGAAAACATTGGGGAGGAGGAATTCCTGTCCCCTCAAAGTTCCTTCTAGCTGGACTAAAAATCAAATTGCCTTGAGACAGATTGACAGGAGAAAATCAAATTTAATAGGCGTACGCCGGGGAATCCACGTAAACATGGAAATCCCAAAGATGGGCAAAATGGGATATAGATGTCATTCTGGGGGTAGGGGCCTGGAACATCAGAGGAATGCATACAGAGCGATAAGAAGAGCAAATGTTTGATAATTAGATGTTTGCCCTTCCATACAGATGGGTCACTCAGATAAAATTGATCTATGTTAATAACTTATTCTGGGGGCGCCTGGATGGCTAAGTCGTTGAGTGTCTGCCTTCGGCTCAGGTCATGATCCCGAGGTCCTGGGATCGAGCCCCACATCGGGCTCCCTGCTCTGTGGGAAGCCTGCTTCTCCCTCTCCCACTCCCCCTGCTTGTGTTCCCTCTCTCACTGTGTCGCTCTCTGTCAAATAAATAAATAAAATCTTTAAAAAAAAACACACAACTTATTCTGGAAAAGACCCCCAATTTAGATTCTTCTGTGTGGTTAAGGGAGGGACAGAAGTTTCTCTTGAGGCTGCAGAGTCATGAGAAGACAGACACCATATGATTCCCCTCACAGGAGCTATCTAAAGTTGTCCAACTGGTAGAAACAGAAGGAATGGCAGTTACCGAGGAACGGGGGAAGGGGGAAAAAAGGAGTGTTGTTTCAGGGAAATGGAGTTTCAGACTTGCAAGATGGAAAAGTTCTGGAGATTTGTCTCACAACGATGTGAATATACTAAACACTCCTGAACGTCAAAGTGGTTAAGATGGTGAATTTTATTTTATGTGTTTTTGCCACAACAAAAAATAAACTGCCAGTACTCTTTTTTTTCTTTTCTTTTCTTTTTAAGATCTATTTATTTATTTTAGAGACGAGAGAGAGAGCTCTGTGAGTGGGGGGAGGGGCAGAGAGAGAGAGAATCTCAGACAGATGCCCTGCTAAGCAGGGAGCTGGACTCCGGGCTTGATCTCACAACCCATGAGATCATGACCTGAGCCAAAATCACCAGTCGGAGGCTGAACCGACTGAGCCACCCAGACGCCACCGCCAGGTCCCTCAAAGCCTAGATTCAAAGGGAGAGGAACAGAGACAACCCCCCCCCCCGCCCCGCCCCGCAAATGAGAAGAAAGCTAAAGAATCTACAGCCGTCTTTAACGTGCTCTGCCCACCGTGGGGCACATCACGTCTAGAGCACCTGGGGACACAGAAAGCGAGACTTTACTTCCAGGGGCCTGTGTCAGCCTCCTGGGCAGGAAGGCTGTCAGGAGGCCCCATGAGAGGTGGGTGTGGTTTGAAACAATGGAGTGGGAAGAAAGGCAAAGCTTATAGAGTCAATGAGAAAAAATGGTCTGGAACGCCTCCCTTCCTCATTTTCACAGCAAAGATTCAGGAGCCATTGTGCTAAAAGCTCCCAGCAAGCGTTTTTCTCACTCCGACCCCTGCCCGCCCCCCACCGCCCCCCCCCAGCTATCCTGGGGCGGTGGGGGCTCCGGGCCCTCATTGAATGGGTTGATAGGAACAGTGAGCAGAAGCGGACCACAGGAGACCTTTCAAAGTCCGCAAACAGGGAAAATTCAACAACGCAGCATTTAGATAGTCTGGACAATGTGGCCATTATAAATGGTGCTCTCCGGAGCAGTGATTCAAATGACAGCTCCGCAAAGGATTTGCAAAGAGCCCTTTAGAAATGGAACATGGGCAACTCAGAGCCCCATGACATGTTACAAGGACAAACCCGACTGAACAAAGACCCAGAGCAGTGTTGAATGACTTATTTATTCAGTCCTGCTCTGTACAAACCTGGGAGAATATGACATCTGTTAAATTGCCTCCCCTGAAGGGTGCATGGGAAATGGGAGCGAAAGTGCAGAAAAGAAACAGTGTTTTACAAAGCGGGGATCACAGGGTAACCACACGCCATTCTGCAGGCAGCCCCGATGTCCCAGTCGTTGGCCTGAAGAAATGATGGCCACATCCGGAGAGGGAAACCCGGCCTTTCATCCTCTTCCACCTAGCGGCTTCCCAAATCTGTGTGCAGGGCCCACACTGCCCAAGCCCTCACTGTGCTTGCTCTTTAAGTCATCCTAGTGGCATTCTCATGTTGCTGCTCCCGGCAAAGTGTTTTCCTGATACTGTGGGGGGAGTGTTTGTGTTCCAGTCCCCACCGGCGCGAACATACTGGTTATTTTTAGCCTTGGAGTCTGCAGGATTCTCAAGTACCCTGGGATGAATGTCTAAGGAGCTCAGACTCCAAGCAGATATTCCCGGGAGGCCCGGTGATGAGCAGCCAGTTCGAGGCACAACAAGTACCTCATGAGCCAAATGGCAGGAGGTCCTCGCCCCACTCCGGAGAGTGAGCGCCTCCTTCAGTCTTGTACCCTGGGAGCCTCCCCGGCCCCACCCAAGTCCAGCTGGCTCTCTGGCTCTTCTCATTTCCCGTTCACTCCTCAGCTCCCTGCCCAGCCTTGCCACTGCAGGTGGGGAGTGCAGTTCCAAGGCTAACCAAGTCAACAAAGAAGAGACCTTGAAGAGGGAAAGGCTGACTAATCAATGGTGAGGTCAGGGAGGGATCCAGTGAGGGATCCACTCACATGGAGGATATGGGTGACCCAAGATGACAGCAGATCCAAGAAGGATTGGTGGTGACTGACCCACCTTGGGCAGCCACTAACTGAGTTAGACCCCCGATGGTGGGGTGTGAACAGGAACCTTGTGAGATTGGCCTCAGCAGTTCCCTTCCTACAAGAAGGCTAAGGATCTTCCCAGGGAGATGCCTACCCTGCAGGAAGCTGCCTTCTCCTCCTCAGGCTTGGTTGTCAGTGCTGGGGGGGCCGGGGGGGTTGCTGACTGAAAGCCCCTCCAGCCCTGTCTGCTCTCTTCCCAGCCCACTGTGATGTCATAAAGCCAAATCAAGCAGCTTAGAGCCAGGGAAAAAGTGGGAGTCTCTGGTTCCTGGATGCCAACAAATGGTTCACACCAAAGCAGGCTTTTCTATCATGAAATCAGGGGTATATTTATTTGCAGACATCAAGAAAATGAGGGCTACCTTCTTGCCTCCCTCTTCCCCTGCTTCACCCACATAGGGCCCTGGCACTTCCGTATGCTACCTGCTCTTCCATGCGCACACCCACCTTTTCAAAACCCATTCCCCTCTCCTGCTTCATGTATTTATAACCTGCACCCACTCCTCCCTCTCCCCCACCCCAGTTAGCACCTTTCATGGATTTTAGTGGAAAACCCAGACATTTCACTCTGTGCATTTGAAATACAAAAATATTTGGAGTGAAGAATGCTAGAGCAGTGGAATCATGGACACACAAACCCGACTTTGGATTCCATCTCGCAAGACCGCCTCCGGGGCAGCAGAACAGAGAGCGCTCAAGGTTCAGAAGCACCTGTAGCTCGGTGTAAAACCCATGCGTTGCCTTTGTTGCTTTTAATAATATCCGAAGAAAGCATTCCCTTCCATAGGACTTCTACCAGCGTGATGCAATCTCAGAGAATCACTACAGATTAATCATCATTAGGACATGATCACATTTCAATTATCCTCTGTGTAGTCTGGGTACATTAAAGCAACTGAGTTCTCTCGCTGAGAGAAGTTCATTAGAACTGTAATGTGCATAAGATATTTTAAAGTGTTTTCAAGTGTATTGGAAAACAACAAGGGGATAAATGCTAGAAACAACAGAATCTTCCAGAGGTTTCTCTAGCACTCATTCAGAAACCATAATCTTATCTTGTGATGTGGGAACGGGGGCTGTAACTAAATAATGGACCAATTGTTTTATTATCATTTGTAGTTTCTAAGTACTCTGTGATGAAAACCCAACGGGCTGTTTCCTTTCAGCCCAAATCTGGCCATCTAGATGCATTTACCCATCTTCACAATATATAAGGACGCTTAAACCCTGGTTAACAGTGCCAAAGTGTATGGAAATCATCCAAAGAAAGGAGTCAATCATACTATTTGTAGTCTAGTTGTATCAATACAGGAATCGTGGGGCGCCTGGGTGGCTCAGTCGTTAAGCGTCTGCCTTTGGCTCAAGTCATGATCCCAGGGTCCTGGGATCGAGCCCCGCGTCGGGCTCCCTGCTCGGCGGGAAGCCTGCTTCTCCCTCTCCCACTCTCCTGCTTGTGTTCCTGCTCTCGCTAACTCTCTCCCTCTGTCAAATAAATAAAATCTTTAAAAAAAAAAAACAAAAAACAAAACAGGAATCGTCCCTAGTAGTGTGCTGGACAAAAGGAAAAGCAGCTTATCCCCTGAGAATTTGTCCTAAAGAAAGAATTTAAAAGAACAAACAGAGCTTTATATGCAAAGATATTTATTCTTGATAAATTTTTTAAAAATGGGAAACCTACCTACAATCTGCCAGTGGTCAAACAGTTGAGAATGGGAACTGGGCATGGAATGAAAGGAATGAGAACGGAATGGAATATTCTGCAGCTCTTGGAAACTGATGCTAATGGGACACCTCGCGGGCTCAGTCGGTAGAGCATGCAACTCTTAATATCAAGATTGTGAGTTCGAGCCCCATGTTGGGTGTAGAGATTACTTCAAAATAAAAAATCTTTAATAAAAAGAAAAGGAAATTGATGCTGATGATGCAGAGTGGAAATGTAGAAAATTGTTTTTAATATGTTAAAAATGTCATGTATTCTGTGATTCCAACTGTATAAAATAAGTGCACATTTAGATATGGAACGGAAAGATACATAGGGAAGAAAGCAATGTCTCCTTTGCAGCTGTTACAATGTTGATTGTATAATAAATAAATAACACTTGGAAAGCAAAGGAAAACGCTCAAGTGAGACATTTTCTGTGCCAGGCAGAAAAATCGTTGATGCTTGGGATCATTTCACATTCTTCCTTGCTCCTTCAAAGCAGCCTATAATCTTCACCCGGATGTGGGGAACACACATGTCTGGGTGATGGGGGCTCCCCTTGCCGGGAGACTGTGCTGTTTGTTTATGGAACAGGAGCCTCAAACTTTTCAGTCATCTCTGATAACAAATCTAAAGTGCCTTCAAACCATTTGCTGGTGTGGGTTTTCTGTGACAGCTATGCACAAAAATCTTGCTGACCGAAAATGATGTATTTTTTCTTTCTCTTTCTCTTTCTCCTCCCCCTGCCCCCCCACCCCTGTCTGCAGTTCTGCTAAGCCAATATTCTCTAGAATGAGCACAAAACAAATCAAATAACAGCTAAACAAATTGAATAAGAGCTTTTGTACATCAACATCAAGAAGGAAGACTTGGGAGAAATCAGAGTACAGAGACAGATCTGGACAAGAGTGAACCATCTACTTGTCAAGGCACCTTCTAAATCTGGATGGGCAGAGATGGGAGTGATTTTCTGGAAGGAGATGTGATAGCGGATTAAACACCAGCTCAAGGGAAGCTATCATCGAATAAGATCAGATCACATTCATGAGAAATCACATTCAGGAAATATTTTAAGAAAGAGGAATATAAACGTGCTAGAATTAACATGTAAAATATGTATGTACTGAGGTTTGTAAACTGTCCTTTTTTAATCAAACCGAAAACAAAAAGCTTTAATCTTTCAACCTTATTTTAAAAAAAAAAGGCAGTCAATCCTAAATTATTCCTCTCTCAACAGCCAAGAGGCTGATCAAGCATCATTTACAGAGGAAGATGGCTTAGGAAAATGCCTCTGCGTATTTTCACAGGAGCCCTGATCCTCGGTTCCCCATCTCTGCCGTGTGTTTATTTCACTGTGTAATTAGTTACAACCACTCAGTTAAGAGATGTAACACTTCAAACTTTTTATGGAGTCTGTGTTCAGTTTAGTCTGTCTGTACAAGTTATTACTGAGAAAGTGTTTCTGACATATACTATAACTCCATCAAGCTGTATATTACAGGAAGTACATCTTTACATCATAGGTCCCCGAGCAACATAGCTCTCCCTATCTTTCAGGAAACAGCATCAAGGAACTCTGAAAAATATAGAAAGCTCATTTCACCTTGGATGCTCACATGTAATATATAGACTGCTATTAAATAAATACTTTTTTCTAATTCTCCCTAGTAAATGCATAGGAATTTAATATACTTTATAAATAGGCATCTAAAAGCTCTCCTCTTTTTTTTTTCTATTTCTTTGCTGTACATGTCGTCAGAAATCCATAGCCTTTCTTTCCCTTACTAACAGGTACTCATTTCTGTTTAAGAAAAAAAATCATTCCATTAAACCTATTTCTAAATGATAGTAAGTGGTACTAACAAAATAAATAATAATAGCCTTAGAAATAAATGAATATATACGTATACAGGTCAAGAAAATTGGTAGGAGTAAGTTGCCTGTTTGTTTACTAATGTTGGTTTTTCAAGAATACTCAGATTTCTTTGAGTGGGTGGACATTTGGAAGTAGTTAAAACTGGTCAGTTGTCTTCAGCAATGTTTTGCTCCCAGGCTTCCCCCCCATCCCCCTCATCACATATCTTGCCAATATCCAACAGCAGAAAAATACGTTATACTGAAGTAGCCACCTTCTTGAGAATGGGCACAAGCTTAAAACATACATGCGGGGGGAGTAATCGGTGTGAGCCAAACTATGTCCTATACCCGAGCAGAAAACATGGACATGTAGAATGCCTTCATTTTTAGACTCAAAATTAAGATCAAATTAGCATACATCCCTGGAACACCAGATGGAGGATAAGACAAAAAGTGATACAGATAGGAGTTGATTTCTTGTTCCCTGTCTCTATTAAGACAACTCTCCCATTTTTGCCAAATGTTCCTGGTACAACTATCTTTTCACCATAAACGAGATTATGTTTTAAATGGCTAAGAGTATATTACAGGTATGCTCAAATGAGTGATCCCCAAATCACAAAGGTATGGGTTTTCTAAAGAACCAAATTAAGGAAATACTTATTATCTCTAAAGGATTAGCCATTCTGGGAGTTACCTGTTAACATTAAATATTAGCTCTCCCGCTGCATTCCAAACACCCTCCTTACTAAATTTAATTACACACAACTTTTCAAGAATTCATCTTTTATTTAAAGGGAGGTACCTCTCTATCTACAAGAAAATTAGAAAGTGTTGGTTTTCTCTAATCCATGTAAATTACAGATTTAGGACTCCACTGGGAGTCCTACATCACTGATAGTGATGTTTACAAAAATGAAAAAGTGCTTCCTATCCACATACAAATGTTTTGTGAAATTGTTTTCCATAAAACCTAAGTGTAATTTAGCAAACCACAATACTCTGAGGATGGGTCATTGATGATGTACCATTTGTATGTATAGGTAACACACCTGTAAATCACTAAGTGTCAAGAAGTATGTTTTTATCTTTTTAAAAAAAAAAAAAAGTGACTCCCTTTCTCATTCTCTTCCGTTGTAGTGTGTCCAAAAAGTTGTGTGTAATTTTTTTAAGGTCCAGGAAATGTAAAGAAATTTGTTGGAATAACCGAATTTCTGTAAAAAAATTAAAATAAAAATAAGATTTTGTTATTTAAAAGAGGGCTTGGTGATGTGGCACACATTCAGTGCATTCAGTGTCTTTGTCCAGTGAGCCAGTGACGGCGTGACGATTTGATCAAAACAGCTATCTTCAGAAAATCTCTTATGTAGGGGCGCCGGGGTGGTTCCGTTGGTAAAGCGTCTGACTCTTGATTTCGGCTCAGGTTGTGATCTCGGGGTCGGGAGATCCAGCCCTGCGTCGGGCTCCACACTGAGTGTGGAAGCTGCTTAAGATTCTCTCGCCTCCTCTCTCTCTCCCTGACCCTCTCCCCCAACTCCGTGTGCACACACCCGTGCACACGCTCTCTCTCTTTCTAACAGCAACAAAACAAAAAGAAAAAAAGAAAATCTCCTTTCTGTCAGATTCCATAATGTCCACCAACAGCAGACATTTATTAGGACCCTCATTTAGAAGGCATGATTAACATCCCCCAATCTCTTCTAGCCAGTATAGACATACCTCAAGCTGAATCTTCATATACTCAGCAGAATGAAATCAGTAAGCAAATAGCTGGACTGTTCAAGTAAAACTTGACCTGAAATACTCAATTTCTCAATCTCCACTTGGCAAATTGAAAATAGCCACCTGCTCCTCAGACATGAGCAAGCCTTTTCCAAAGGTTCATATTCAGTGTGTGCTGTCCAGATGGATTCCAGTGCCCCCTCTGTCACTTACTAGAGGATTCTGAACACCTCTCAGCCTCAGTGTCCTTATCCATAAAATGGACACAAATAATAATACTGGCCCCACAGTGTTGTGAGGACATACATTAAATTAGAGCATTGTTATGCCTGACTGGTAAGAGATATTCAGTGAATGTTAATTCCTTGCCCTCCTACTACATGCAAGACATTGAAGGAAGAAAAGAAACATAAAATACAGCTGCTTGCAAAACACTGAGGCTACTTAGAGTAACATAAGCAGGGATTGAAAAATTAGATGCCTAGAGTGGCCAGGTAGATAAGTAAATTGACAAAGCAAAACAAGCTGGGTTAGGGAGATAATAGGAAGTAATGGGCACTTCGGAGCACGAGAAAGCCCAGGTCCCGTCTAAAGAGAATAAATAGCCAATACTCAGTTCTAGTCATTCAACAAACATGTGCTGAGTCCCTACTCTGTGCCCGGAACTGTTCTAAATCCTGAGAAGATAGTGGTAAACTAGACAATCAAGGTCCCTGCTCTTAGAAGTCTTAGGTTCTAATAGGAAAAGAGACCATCAGCCCAGAAATGTCAGCTAAGAATAGATGCCCTCGAGAGAATGCAAACATGATGATGTGAGAGACATGGAGAGGCTGATCGGGGAAAGCAGCTATGAAAAGGTGGCATTTAAAGTGAGATCTGGGAGCGCCTGGGTGGCTCAGTCGTTAAGCATCTGCCATCAGCTCAGGTCATGATCTCAGGGTCCTGGGATCAAGCCCCGCGTCAGGCTCCCTGCTCATTGGGAAGCCTGCTTCTCCCTCTCCCACTCCCCCTGCTTGTGTTCCCTCTCTCACTGTGTCTCTCTCTGTCAAATAAATAAATTAGAAATCTTTAAAAAATAAAAATAAATTAAAAAAAATAAAGTGAGATCTGGGGGCACCTGGGTGGCACAATCAGTTGAGTGGCCGACTCTTGATTTTGGCTCAGGTCATGATCTTGGGGTCATGGGATCGAGCCCAATGTCAGGCTCTGCGCTGGGTGTGGTGTCTGCTTGAGATTCTCTTCCTCTGCCCCTCCCCCAGCTCTCTAAATAAATAAATAAATAAATAAATAAATAAATAAATAAATAAAATCTTAAAAAGATAAATAAATAGAGATGGAAATAAGAACGAGCCAGCCCTGTGAAGAAAGGGGGAAGATCCCATGCCACACACAAGTGTTTTATCTTTAAAAAAAAAAAAAAGTGACTCCCTTTCTCATTCTGTTCTGTTGTATTGTGTCCAAAAAGTTGTGTGTAATTTTTTTTTAAGTTGTTTTTTTTTTTAATTTGAGACAGAGAGAATGAGAGACAGAGAGCATGAGAGGGAGGAGGGTCAGAGGGAGAAGCAGACTCCCCGCCGAGCAGGGAGCCCGATGCGGGACTCGATCCCGGGACTCCAGGATCATGACCTGAGCCGAAGGCAGTCGCTTAACCGACTGAGCCACCCAGGCGCCCACTTGTGTGTAATTTTTTTAAGGTCCAGGAAATGTAAAGAAATTTGTTGGAATAACTGAATTTTTGTAAAAAAATTAAAATAAAAAGGGGGAGACACAAGTGTAGAGGTTCTAAGGCAGGATTAAGGTCATTGCCCTTGAGGAGCCGCCAGGCAGCAGAGGCCGGTGACTGGAGCTGAGCCAGGAATGAGGTAGGCCAGGATGGTTGGTACTGTTGTCAAGTATGAGGCAAAGCCATTGGAGTGTCTTAAGGGGAGAGAGATGCAAGCTAATTTATCATTTTAAAGATTACTCTCGGCTTCTGCATCTAGCAGTATAAACCTGATACTCTAAAAAGCCTTCCTTACTCAATACTCTCAGGTCTTGGATAAATTACAGTGAGCTTATTTTTAATACACAGCTTAGCTTGCAAGAAAGTAAGAGAAATCCCAAAGGCATTAAAAAAGAAGAGTAAACTGAAAACTGAGCAGGAAGTGTAAACAAATGCAGAAACTGGGATTGCCAGTACACAAATGCATATATCAGAGCAGGGAGTGGGAGGCTGAGCCTTGGGCCACTGGAAGTGGATTAACTGAATTTGAGAGTCCCCACCATAAAGTAGGACACTTGAAAAAGGCTGCAACCTTCAGACAAGTGCAGCACGGGAAAAATGTTCATGCTAGCAAACAAAAGTCTTGTCAAGAATTCCATCTCCAGGGGTGCCTGGGTGGCTCAGTCATTAAGCGTCTGCCTTTGGCTCAGATCATGATCCCAGGGTCCTGGGATCGAGCCCCGCATCGAGCTCCCTGCTCAGCGGGAAGCTTGCTTCTCCCTCTCCCACTCCCCCTGCTTGTGTTCCCTCTCTCGCTGTGTCTCTGTCAAATAAATAAGTAAAATCTTAAAAAAAAAAAAAAAGAATTCCATCTCCACATTAGCTCTAGATGGAGTTGGCAGGGGAAGAGGGGGAGAAAGAAAAGGAAGAATAGTTACCCTCTGAAATGTTTAACCCATGTATATGCACCCCCCACCCCCGGTCTGGAATTCAATCTTACACTATATGCTCAAAGAAACTTCAAACCAAGAAATTAAAGAATTTGCCAGAGCCCTGGTAGCTGGCAAATTTAAATATACATCTTTTCGGAAGGAAAGCATCTTTATAACAAAGATCTCACCAATTCAGCTCCAAAAAGTATGTATCCACAATATTTTATTACTACGCATACAAATAAACCATGAGAGAGAATCAGCAGAAATCATGAACGACAGACTTATTGCCCCATAGATTTTAGATACTGCAATTACCAGACATGGAATATAAAATAACCATGTTTTATATGTAAAAGAAATAAAGATGGTATCTAAAACATAAACAATATAAAGAAGCCAGTAGATATAATCACTTAGACTTGAAGAAAAAGAAAAAAAAATTCTTAGAATTGAAAAATATAATCATTGAAATTTAAAACATGATGTATCAGTTAAATATAAATTAGGTATAACTAGAAAGAGAACTTGTCAACTAGAAGACAGATCTAAAGAAATTACCTAGAATGAAATACAGAAAGCCAAGAGATTGGAATATGAAAAGCGGTTCAGCAACAGAGAAGATAAATATGTCTAATCAGAGTTCCAGTAGGAGAAATAGAATAAGCGAAAGACAATATTTGAATAGAAATTGGCTGAAATGTTTCCATAAATGATGAAAGGTATGAATCCACACATAGAGGAAGCACAATAGTAATCACGCAAGATAAATAAAAAGTAAATTCAAACATGACAGTAAAGTGTAGACCAAAGAAAGAGGAAGTACCATGAAAGTAACCAAAGAGAAATGGCATACCACCTACAAAGGAATCATTTCTAAACTGATCATAAATACCAGAGACATTAGCATATATATCCAAAGTGCCAAAGTAAAATAACTCTCGGTCTAAAATTGTGTTTCAGCAAAACTTTTCTAAGACCAGAAGTGAAATACAGTCATCCTGAGATGAACAAAGCTAAAGGGATTACCAGCAATAAAGCTACACAGAAGGAATTTCTGAAAATGAACTGAGAAGTAAGGTTCAAGATGCAAAAAAGAATAGAGAGCAAAGAATTTGGTACCTATGTGGGTATATCTAAACAAGCATTGTACAAAATAATAATAAAACATCAAATTTACAGAATTAAAAAAAAAAGACAACTAAGATACTGGATAACAATACCATGTCAAGTGAGATGAGATGACCAGAGTTTAAGGCATTTATGTTAATTGGAAAGAGAGTTAAGATACAGATTAATAATAGTAATCACTAGCAATTGTTTATTTATAATGTGCCAGGTATATGTACCAATTCATTTAACCCCCATAACAACCTTATGAGTTAGATACTATTGTTATCCTCAGCTCACAGATGGTTTAAATAATTTACCCAAGGTCACACAGCTAGTAAGCAAAGGCATGGAATTGTGGCTGCAATTCATCCATCCATCCATCCATCCATCCATCCATCCATCCTTTGGAGCAGATGAAGCGCACTTCCGGTGGAGGCTGGGGAGCCGAGCCAGAGCCCTGGCCAGTGGCCTGACTGTTGTTGCTGCAGGATTTGCAGGCCATTATGTTCTGCCAGCCATGAACCATATGGAGCCCCAAGCAAAATAAGTTTTTCAAAGTCTACCAAAATCTGCCTTCCATGGTGGCTACTATATAGGTGGGTTTGCACCCAAAATGACAAAACGAGAAGCAGCATTATTACTAGGTATAAGCCCTCCTGCCAATAAAGGAAAAATAAGAGATGCTCATCGATGAAGTATGCTTTAAATCACCCAGACAAGGGAGGAGCTCCTTATATAGCAGCCAAAATCCATAAAGCTAAAGATTTATTAGAAGGTCAAGCTAAAAAATGAAGTAAGTGTGTGATGAATCTTAAGTTCTTGTTAGTTTATGTATACGAGTGCCAGCTTTTTATAATAAAATGCCTCAAAGCTACAAAAAGAAAAGTGTAGGAAAAGAACAAATAAAAAGCACAATGTAAGGGGCGCCTGGATGGCTCGATCGGTTAAGCATCTGCCCTCCGCTCAGGTCATGATCCCAGGGTCCTGGGATCCAGCCCCGCATCAGGCTTCCGGCTCAGTGGGAGTTGGCTTCTCCCTCTCCCTCCACAGCATCCCCTGCTCATGCTCTCTCGCTCTCTCTCTCTTGCTCTTTCTCTCAAATAAATAAAAAGTAAAAATCTTAAAAAAAACACAATGTAAGAATGAAGAAATAAAACCAAATCAGACAACAAAATAAATCAAAGTAGATTAAGTTTGTCAGTTAAAA
The DNA here is from genome assembly GCF_011800145.1 of Mirounga leonina. Lineage (NCBI taxonomy): Eukaryota > Metazoa > Chordata > Mammalia > Carnivora > Phocidae > Mirounga > Mirounga leonina. Next base: position 4,047,076 of record NW_023270451.1, on the reverse strand, counting down.
GAAATCGTGACATTGGGTTTTTACCCATCGGTAGGCTTCTTATACACATAGGGGCACCTGGGTGGCTCAGTTGGTTAAACAATCCGACTCTTGATTTCAGCTCAGGGCAGGATCTCAGGGTCCTGGGGTGGAGCCCTGAGTCAGGCTCTGCACTCAGCAGGGGTCTGCTTTGGGACTCTCTCTCTCTCCCTCTGCACCCCCATGCGTGCACGCTCTCTCTCTCTCTCAAATGAATAAATAAATCTTTTTTAAAAAGAGAGACATATAAAACATGAGGTCACAGAAAAAATGAAAATAAAAGGATAGAAAAATATATAGTAGGCAAATACTAACCAAAAGAAAGCTACATTAATAGCAGACCAAAAAATAACGAAAAATATTTTCAGCAATCAAAACAATCCTTATGCAATAATGAGAGTTTCAACTCACCCACAAAATATTAAAATTCTTAACTTGTATGCATTTAATAGGATAGCTTCAAAATATGCATAGCAAAAATGAAAGAATTACAAGGAGAAAGAGATAAATCCACTATCATAATGGGAGATTTTAACAAATTTTTTGCAAATTGATAATTGATCAAAAAGACAAAAATATTTAGTAAGCATAAAGAAGATTTGAATAACTCAATTATAAGCTTAATTTAATGGCATGTAAAAATGTCACACTGGTACCTGAAAAATAATAAAACTGCTACATATCAAATCTTATTTTAATATCACTCCTATTAAAGTCTGTGTTATACCTCAATTTTTTTAAAGATTTTTTTTTTATTTATTCATTTGAGACACAGATACAGAGAGAGAGAGCATGAGCAGGGGGAGAGGCAGAGGGAGAGGGAGAGGGAGAAGCAGGCTTCCCGCTGAGCAGGGAGCCCAATATGGGGCTCGATCCCAGGACCCTGGGATCATGACCTGAGCCGAAGGCAGACGCTTAACAACTGAGCCACCCAGGCGCCCCCCACAACTCATTTTGAGGGCAGTTTGAAAAAGGGAAACTCTAGGCCAACCTGTATCCTAATACATCATAATGAAATATTTTTAGGCAAGTCACCACATTAAGAGGGTAAAAGATAAAAACCATATGATTGATAAATGCAAAAAAAAAATCATTTGGTAAAACTTAAAATCATCTATAATAGCAAGAATTTTTACAAAACTAGGAATAAAGACAATTTTCCTAAGAAACCATTTCTACCAAACAATATACTTTTACCTGTAATTGTGACATATTAAAAGTAGTCCCTTTAAAATAAAGAACAAGACAAATAAGCTCACCATCAGTACGTCTGTCAACATTATATTAATAAAGCCAACAAGTAAAACAAGAAACAGAAATAAAAGGTTTAAGAATTTGAAGAGAAAAACAAAACTGACACCATTTTATGATTGTAACTGCTCTCATATTAAGCCGATAAGAACAGATACTATGCTTGATCTTAGCCAAAGGCCAAAAAGCCCTTATAAAAAACAAGCAAACCAAAACTACAGGTAAAAATTATTAGAATCTATAAGAAATTAACAAGATGGTTAGATTTAAGATCAATGTATTAAAGCTGCATTTCTCCAGCACAGCAGCAAGCAATTAGAAAACAATTTATTTTTTTAAACATACCTTCAAAAAAATATCTTTAATGATAACAAAAATCATGGTACCCAGGAATACATCTAGCAAAATATGTATGAAAATTTTATGGAGAAAACTAGAAAATTTCATGAAATACTTGAAAGATCTTTAAAAATGTAGAAATATACTATATTTGCTGATAGGAAAATTCAATATTATTAAGATCAGATTCTCCTCCTAGGGGCGCCTGGGTGGCTCAGTTGTTAAGCGTCTGCCTTCGGCTCAGGTCATGATCCCAGAGTCCTGGGATCGAGCCCAACATCGGGCTCCCTGCTCAGCGGGAAGCCTGCTTCTCCCTCTCCCACTCCCCCTGCTTGTGTTCCCTCTCTAGCTATGTCTCTCTCTGTCAAATAAATAAATAAAATCTTTTTTAAATTTTTTTTAAAAATTAAGAAAATAAGATCAGATTCTCCTCAAATTGTACAATGAAATGCCCACCAAAAATTTCATCAGGGCTTTCTGAGGAACTTGACTAGGTGATTCTAAATTTTTGTGAAGACACAGGGCACCTGGCTGGCTCAGTCAGTACAGCATGAGACTCTTTTTTTTTTTTTCTTTTTTTAAGATTTTATTTATTTATTCATGAGAGACAGAGAGAGAGAGAGGCAGAGGGAGAAGCAGGCTCCCCACGGAGCAGGGAGCCCAATGCGGGACTCGACCCCAGGACCCTGGGATCATGACCTGAGCCGAAGGCAGACGCTTAACCGACTGAGCCACCCAGGCATCCCCAGCATGAGACTCTTGATCTCAGCCTAGTGAGTTCAAGCCCCACATTGGCCATGGAGCCTACTTAATATATATATATATATATATATATATATATATATATATATATATGTCATGATGTCAAGATGTCAAGAATAGCCATGCTGCTCCTGAAAAAGAACAAGGTAGAAAGACTTGCTCAATCAGATATTGATTTATTATATAACTATAATAATTGAGGGGTGTCTGGGGTGGTTCGGTCAGTTAAGTGTCTGCCTTCCGCTCAGGTCATGATCCCGGGGTCCTGGGATCGGACCCTGAATCAGGCTCCTTGTTCAATGGGGAGTCTGCTTCTCCTCCCTCTCCCTCTGCTGCTCCCCCCTGCTTGTGCTCTCTCTCTTATCTCTCTCAAATAAATAAATAATTTTTTTAAAAAACTACAATAATTGAGATAGACCAACCAATGAAGCAAAATAGAAAGCCTAGAAGTATCTAAATGCATTTTTGGGGGCGCCTGGGTGGCTCAGTCATTAAGCATCTGCCTTCCTCTCAGGTCGTGATCCCAGGGTGCTGGGATCGAGCCCCTCATCGGGCTCCCTGCTCCGCAGGAAGCCTGCTTCTCCCTCTCCCACTCCCGCTGCTTGTGTTCCTGCTCTCGTTGTCTCTGTCTCTGTCAAATAAATAAATAAAATCTTTAAAAATAAAAAATAAATGCATTTTTTTGAAAATTGAAATAAGAAATGGCATGGATGGATCAGTTGAAAAAGTATGTGCTAGTCAGTAAATGGTGCTGGAACATTCGGTTGTTGTGGGGAGATAATTCTACATGAGAGTGGTGTTTCTGCACATCTTGTGAGCAGAGACACTAACTGCCTTTATTCCAGGTTGTCCTTTCAAGACTCCTTGTGTAGCAAACAGCCTGGGAAGATAGAGACAGGGCCTCCTTCTAGAGCAAAGAGTAGGTTTGTTTATTGTTCTGTAATAAAGACAAAGTCAACCTGGCTCACTGCCCATTATAAAAGATTCAGGCTCGCTAAGGCTCAGGGTTCCTCTTCTGTAATAAACCCATTACAAGTATCACCGAGCCCTCTTCTTACGGCCTTCTGGGAATGCGGCAAAGGGAACCAACCACTGCCGGCAAGCTGCTTGCCTAGTTGAGGACGATGAAGTCCTTTGTCTCTGACCGGGAGTCTCGTATGTTCTGCCGACATCCAGAGATTGGGGCAGGCCAGCTTCTTAGTCTGCCAGTAGGATTAAGATCACAGTGCTTCAGTTATCCACTTGAAAAAAAAAAGGAAATGAGACATCTGACTCACATTGTACACAAAAATCTACTCCAGATGAATTAGGACTTAATTGTGAAAGGCAAAAATTTAATTTTTGGAAGAAAATATGGATAATCTCAGAAAGGGGAAGGATTTATTGAACAAAAAACAAAAATCATAAAGGAAATCATTGATAAATTCAAGTAGACTGAAATAAAAGACTTCTGTTCAACAAAATATTCCATAAAGAAAACTAAAAACCACAAATTAGGAGAAGAGGTTTATTAAATACATTACTAATAAAGGTTAACAATACAGAATATATGGAGAACTCTTAAAAATCAATTTCCTGGGGCAGCTGGGTGGATCTGTCGGTTAAGTGGCCGACTCTTGATTTTGGCTCAGGTCATGATCTCAGGGCCCGGGGATCGGCCTGCGCATCGGGCAGGCTCTGTGCTCAGCAGGGAGTCTGCTTTAGGATTCTCTCTCTCCCTCTGCCCCTCCGCCCACTTGCTCTCTCTGTCTCTAAAATAAATAAATTTTGGGACGCCTGGGTGGCTCAGTCTGTTAAGCGGCTGCCTTCAGCCCAGGTCATGATCCCAGGGTCCTGGGATCGAGTCCCATGTCGGACTCCTTGCTCAGTAGGGAACCTGCTTCTCCCTCTCTCTCCCTCTGCTTGTGCTCTGTCAAATAAATAAAATCTTTAAAAAATAAATAAATAAATAAATAAAATAAAATAAAATAAATAAATTTTTTTTAAAAAATCGATTTCCTAAAAGTCAAAAAAAAAAAAAAGGAACAATGACAAAAGGTATGTACAGGAATTTAACAAAAAAGAAAACATGGGGGCGCCTGGCTGGCTCAATCGGAAAAGTGGGTGTAGAGAGTACTTAAAAATAAAATCTTTAGGGGCGCCTGGGTGGCTCAGTCGTTAAGCATCTGCCTTCAGCTCAGGTCATGATCCCAGAGTCCCGGGATCGAGTCCCACATCGGGCTCCCTGCTCGGCGGGAAGCCTGCTTCTCCCTCTCCCACTCCCCCTGCTTGTGCTCTGTCTGTCAAATAAATAAATAAAATCTTTAAAAAAAAAAAAAGAGAACACTTATTATTGGGGTGCCGGGGTGGCTCAGTCGTTAAGCGTCTGCCTTCAGCTCAGGTCATGATCCCAGAGTCCTGGGATCAAGCCCCACATCAGGCTCCCTGCTCGGCGGGAAGCCTGCTTCTCCCTCTCCCACTCCCCTTGCTTGTGTTCCTGCTCTTGCTATCTCTCTCTCTGTCAAATAAATAAAATATTAAAAAATGAATAAATAAATAAAATCTTTAAACACACACACACAAATGGCAAACAACTGACAAGATATTCCACTGGTAATCAAAAAATGCAAATTAATCTCAAGTGATAATATTCATTTTACTGCCATAAATTACAAATCTGACTGTACTAAGCATTAGCACGGCTGTGCAAAGTGGGGTGTCTTATACTATTGATGAGAGTAAAATCTGGTATAATCACTTTGAAAAACAACTTGGCATTGTCTTGCAAAATTGAACATTATTGTTTTTGGTTTGGCTTTTTTTTAACATTTTTTCTTTTCCTTTTGTTTTTTAAATAGGTAATACCTTTCTTTCTTTCTTTCTTTTGAGTAATCTCCGTGCCCAATGTGGGGCTTGAACTCACAACCCAAAGAACAAGAGTCATGTGCTCTATCACCTGAGCCAGCCAAGCACCCCAAAACTGAACATTTGTCTACACTAAATTCATCAATTGTATTACTAGCTTTATATGCTGGAGAAATTATTGTACAGAAACACCAAAAAAAAAACATTCATCAATAGAGAATAGATAAATTGCGGACTGTTCAAATTTTATTTTTCAGTTAATTAATATTACTATAAGCATCGAAATGAATAAACCAAACTCATAAACCTCAACATAAATGATTAGATTAGATTAAATATATAATGCTGAGTGGGGAAAAAACAACTTGCAGCAGATACACTATGGCTCCATTTTTATAAATCGCAAAAACTAGCAAAACTAAATTATATATTGTTTAGAGAGAAATGCGTATGTGGTAAAACTATAAAGATACAAGCATAGGAATGATAAAAACAAATCTCAAGATTGTGGTTACTGGGGCGCCTGGCTGGTTCTATAGGTAGAGCATGCAACTCTTTTTTTTTTTTTAAAGATTTTATTTATTTATTTGAGACAGAGAGAATGAGAGACAGAGAGCATGAGAGGGAGGAGGGTCAGAGAGAGAAGCAGACTCCCTGCCGAGCAGGGAGCCCGATGTGGGACTCCATCCCGGGACTCCAGGATCATGACCTGAGCCGAAGGCAGTCGCTTAACCAACTGAGCCACCCAGGCGCCCCGAGCATGCAACTCTTGATCTCAGGGTTGTGAGTTCATGCCCCACATTGGATGTAGAGTTTACTTAAAAAAAAAAAACAAACCTGAAACAAATAATACTTTATATGTTAATAAAAAAAATTTTTAAATAAGAGGGTGGAGAGCAGAGGCAGGGAGACAGGAGGGAAGGTGCTGGCTGAAACCAGAACAGAGTTGGTGTCGCAGACTGGATTTCCTGGGAAGCCAACTGGGAAAGATCAGGGTGTGAAAGCAGACTCTCAACGTCAGCACCTGTGAAAGGGAGGCAGCAGGGTGGGCAGGAGCAGGTGGGCTGGGATGAGGGAAGCAGGCTCACGGAGGCCTCGGCTGACCCATAGGGAGCACAGATGCTGGGATGGTTTTCCAGGGTTGTCCTGCAGTACATGAGGGGCTGGGGCCGCAAGCATCCGTCACTTTATGTGGGTTGCTTGGCCCCAAGAAGGGGGTGTGACCTCAGGTGTGGTGGCTGTCTTCAGCTGAGGAGAGTTTCCAGAGAGGGCAGAGGGCTGTGAGGTTCTAGCCACCCAGCAGCTGTGGGAATGAGGCCTGGTTCTGAGGAGGGCCCTGGGGGCACTTCACGGCATCTACGACAGACAGGTGTCTTTAGAATATGACACCTGTTGGTGGGTTGAATGTGGAAGAGGAAGAAAGAGAGCTACTGATTTTTTACTCTGAAAAGGGATGTTGGTTCCTGAGGTAGGAAGAAGAGGAGGAGGGGGAAGAGGTTAGAGAGATGGAAATCCAAAATTATTATGGGAAGACTGCTGAGGGGGGTGGAGGCGACAATGAGGTTGGGTGGGCTGACAGGATAATAGCAATGATAGCCGGTATTTGGACAGCACCATATAGCTTACAAGTGCTTCATGTCCATTCATGGCCGTTTTGTCCTCACAATACCCCTGTGAGGTATTATCATGCCCATTTAACAAATGAGCAATCTGAGGCTCAGAGAGGCTAAATGATGTGCCCATAAGATCACAGAGGATTGGGCGCCTGGCTGGCTCAGTCAGAGGAGCGTGCGACTTCATCTCAGGGTTGTGAGTTCAAGTCCCACGTTGGGTGCAGAGATTATTTAAAATAAATATTAAAAAGAAAAAAAAAAAGATCACAGAGCATGGTCTTGACCACAGATGTCCTCACTCCTTATTTTGATAAAAGCTTTCAGATACACTTTGGCTCTTACTGGTCTGTGGGCAGGAGGTAGCCTGCGTTTGCCTTTCAAAAGTCATGTCCTGAAACTTCAGTTTTTGGACGGATTAGCTGGATTTCATTTCTTCCATGCTGGTTCCCTGTGATCCTTCTAGAAGAGACTAATAATTTGCATATGATAGCTACAAAGAAAAAAAGAATGCATTTCTAAGTCAGTTTTTCATTTTGAGAACATTTAGCATCCAGGCACAAATGTACTGCCTTCTCTAAAATAAAACGTTAATTCTTTTTTTTATTTTATTTTGTTATGTTAATCACCATACATTACATCATTAGTTTTTTATGTAGTGTTCCATGATTCATTGTTTGGGTATAACACCCAGTGCTCCATGCAGAACGTGCCCTCTTTAATACCCATCAGCAGGCTAACCCATCCCCCCACCCCCCTCCCCTCTAGAACCCTCAGTTTGTTTCTCAGAGTCCATAGTCTCTCATGGTTTGTCTCCCCCTCTGATTTTTACCCCCTTCATTTTCCCCTTCCTACTCTCTTCTTTTTTTTTTTTTTTTTTTGTTTTAACATATAATGTATTATTTGTTTCAGAGGTACAGGTCTGTGATTAAATGGTCTAACACACTTCACAGCGCTCACCACAGCACATACCCTCCCCAATGTCTATCACCCAGCCGCCCCATCCCTCCCACCCCCCACCACTCCAGCAACCCTCAGTTTGTTTCCTGAGATTAAGAATTCCTCCTATCGGGGCACCTGGGTGGCTCAGTCATTAAGCATCTGCCTTCAGCTCAGGTCATGATCCCAGGGTCCTGGGATTGAGCCCCACATCAGGCTCCCTGCTCCGCGGGAAGCCTGCTTCTCCCTCTCCCACTCCCCCTGCTTGTGTTCCCTCTCTCGCTGTGTCTCTCTCTGTCAAATAAATAAATAAATAAAATCTTAAAAAATAATAATAATAATTCCTCCTATCAGTAAGATCATATGATACTTGTCTTTCTCTGATTGACTTACTTCGCTTAGCATAATACCCTCTAGCTCCATCCATATCGTTGCAAATGGCAAAATTTCATTTTTTTGATGGCTGCATAATATTCCATTGTATATATATACCACCTTCTTTATCCATTCATCTGTCGATGGACATCTTGGCTCTTTCCATAGTTTGGCTATTGTGGACATTGCTGCTATAAACACTGAGGTGCACGTACCCCTTCGGATCCCTACATTTGTATCTTTGGGGTAAATACTCAGTCACGCAATGGCTGGGTTGTAGGGTAGCTCTATTTTCAACTTTTTGAGGAACCTCCATACTGTTTTCCAGAGTGGCTGCACCAGCATGCATTCCCACCAACAGTGTAGGAGGGTTCCCCTTTCTCCGCATCCCCGCCAACATCTGTCATTTCCTGACTTGTTAATTTTAGCCATTCTGATTGCTGTGAGGTTTCGTTGAGATTTTGATTTGGCTTTCCCTGATGCCGAGTGATGTTGAGCACTTTTTCATGTTTCTGTTGGCCATTTGGATGTCCTCTTTGCAGAAATGTCTGTTCATGTCTTCTGCCCATTTCTTGATTGGATTCTTTGTTCTTTGGGTGTTGAGTTTGATAAGTTCTTTATAGATTTTGGATACTAGCCCTTTATCTGATATGTCATTTGCAAATATCTTCTCCCATTCTGTCGGTTGTCTTTTGGTTTTGTTGACTGTTTCCTTTGTTGTGCAAAACTTTTTATCTTGATGAAGTCCTAATAGTTCATTTTTGCCCTTGCTTCCCTTGCCTTTGGCGATATGTCTAGGAAGAAGTTGCTGCAGCTGAGGTCGAAGAGGTTGCTGCCTGTGTTCTCCTCTAGAATTTTGATGGATTCAATTCTCACATTTAGGTCTTTCATCCATTTTGAGTCTATTTTTGTGTGTGGTGTAAGGAAATGGTCCAGAATAAAACATTAATTCTCTCTCCAAGATAGGATTCCAGTTAGATCATTAAAATCCATCCTATGAGAGGTGCCTGGGTGGCTCACTCTGTTAAGCATCCAATCTTGGTTTCAGCTCAGTCATGATCTCAAGGTCCTGAGATTGAGCCCCAAATCGGGCTCTGTGCTCAGCGCTGAGTCTGCTGGAGATTTTCTCCCTCTCCCTCTGCCCCTCCCCTGCTTGCTCTCTCTCTCTCTCAAATAAAGAAATAAAATATTTAAAAATCAAATCAAATCCTTGAAATCCATTCTATGAGAGCCAAACCTTTGTGAACTGAGATGAGGAAATGCATTTACCTTACTTCCTGCCACTCACTCTCTTAAATAAAAAGCTGGGAATTCCCTTCTAACGGGTGAGATCTATTTCATGATCTCAACACAAGTCAATGGGCCCCGGGGCTCAGATAGCAGAACCAACCTGTGGCTCAATCCTAGTTTCCAGAATTGCTTAAATACTGGCCTTTCCTCTGGCATGAACTGAAAGGAACTTTCCCTGAGGACTAAATTGGCAACTCTCTTTGCAGTTATGGACTAAAGGCTAATTTTTGGCCAAGCCAAGATGGTGAACTGAAAGGATCCTGGAAGTATGTGGATGTGATGTTATCTTGTGGACAGTTTCCCAAGTCAAAATATTTACTTGAAATTTTAGCTTCCTCCAAAGCAGGAATTCCCAAAATTTTAGAAGCAGCTTCCTTATCAAAGCTTTTACACTTTTCAGGTCTTTTGATTTTAAAAAAAGCTCGTGATTCTTTGCTAGATGATTAAAACCCATTTAGAATTAAATACAGTTGCCCTGATCCTGTCAAAAATGATTAAGTTGCTTCCTAGAGCTTAGTTTACCGAACAGATTTAGAAAGCAGTTGGATTTCTTAAATTGATTTGTACTGCCATCTAGTGGTATATTTCCATTGCAAATTTCAACGCCCTATAGTGCATTTCCGTCCGTCCAGTGGGTTACTCTTAAAAACATTGTAGAATCAAGGGTTTATGCTTGCAAATATAGACAGAACTAGCTCCTCTGTGAGCATACAAGTCCTATCATATACCTTGTAGGCTAAGAAAAAATCTTTAACATAAATATGGAGCTCCCAACAGAGATCCTCTTAAACCACAGAGGCTCCTAATGTTAACTTTTTTTTTACTTTTATCTTTAATTTTTACAATAAGTATCCCACATAAGTTGTTTCTTTCTCCTAGATAAATAAGTACAATCCTGGCTGATTAATAATCACTCCATTTGGAAAGGCAGAATTGTGTAAAGATTAAACACACGAGAACTGACATGATGCTGTCTGGGCTCAAATCCTAGCTCAGAACTTGCAATCTATGTGCCCTTGAACTAGTTATAAGACACCTGCATGCCTCAGTTTCATAATCTGTGAAACAGGGATAATCATCAAGTCTACCTCATAGAGTAGTGTAAGAGACACTACACTCAGCCCAGAAACTAGCACAAAGTAAGTGCTCAGTGGAAACACAAGGTAGCATTACATCCATAGATCGCTGGGAGCCTAATTTGCATAGCCCCTCAGGATGCTGGGATAGCAGAAGAGCCCCAGTTGTATTCCATTCGCAAATAGATCTTTAGACACAACAGGACCCGTGGTCAGGTCTCTGGATACTAGAATTACCATATGATCCAGCAATTCTAGATAAACACCTAAAGGAATTGAAAACAGAGACTCACACAGGTAATTTGTACTCCAAAATTCACCACAGTATTATTCACAATAGCTAAAAGGTGAGAACAACCCAGATGTCCATCAGCAGATGAATGGATAAATAAAGTGAGATCTCTACATACAATGAAATAGTATTCAGCCTTAAAAAGGAATGAAATTCGGGACGCCTGGGTGGCTCAGTCGGTTAAGCGTCTGCCTTCGGCTCAGGTCATGATCCCAGGGTCCTGGGATCGAGTCCCGCATCAGGCTCCCTGCTCCGCGGGGAGCCTGCTTCTCGCTCTGCCTCTGTCTCTCTCTCTGTCTCTCATGAATAAATAAATAAAATCTTAAAAAAAAAAAAAGGGGGCTGAAATTCTGATATATGCTAACATACACGTGGATGAACCTTGGAAACATTACAGTCAGGGAAGTAAGTCAGACACAAAAGAATAAAGGTCTGATTCCACAATATATGAGGTACCTGGAATATTCAAATTCACGGAGACAAGGAGTAGAATCGTGGTTACCTCGGGCTGGAGGATTGAGGAAGGGGGAGTTATTGTTTAATGAACAGAGTTTCAGTTTGGGATGATGAAAAAGTTCTGGATCGGAACTAGTGGTGACGGTTGCCCAACAATGTGAATGGGCTTCATGCCACTGAAACTGTACACTTGACAATGGTGGAAATGGTAACTTTTATGTTACATGTGTTTTACCACAATAAAACAAAATAGACAGGGCCAGAGACCTGGCCACACATTCCTTGTCCCCAGGAGGGGGACATCATTACATACCAGCACTGGCCGAGCGTCCCTGGTGCACCACCAGGGGACAGGGATCCTAGGATCCTAGGCAGCGGGCACGAGCACCTTCAAGGAGGCGCCACAGCCTTCTGACTCCTGCCCTCCATGCACACACGCACGCGTGCATACACACACGCACACACAGGCACACACAGGTACACAGGTCTCTTTCTGTGTTACCTTTTGACTCTTGGAGGAGGACAAAGGGGCAGCACTCTGGAATCCTGGAAAGCTACCAGGTCTTATGTGACAGACTCTTTGACCTGGGCCCTTCTTTTCCCCTGAGACTATCTTGGCCTAGGAAACCAGAGTGATGCTTTCTTTTTTTTTAAGATTCATTTATTTATCTGAGAGAAAGAGGGAGAGACTGCGAGCAGGGGGAGGGGCAGAGGGAGAGAATCTCAAGAAGACTCCTCACCAAGTGTGGAGCCGGAACTGGGGCTCAATCCCACAACCCATGAGATGATGTCCTGAGCCGGAAACCAAGAGCCTGATGCTCAACCAACTGAGCCACCCAGGAGCCCCTGGGTTATGCTTTTAAAAATACAAAAGTGGGGGCGCCTGGGTGGCTCAGTTGGTTAAGCGACTGCCTTCGGCTCAGGTCATGATCCTGGAGCCCTGGGATTGAGTCCCGCATCGGGCTCCCTGCTCGGCAGGGAGTCTGCTTCTCCCTCTGACCCTCCCCCCTCTCATGTGCTCTCTCTCTCCTCTCATCCTCTCTCTCAAATAAATAAATAAAATCTTTAAAAAAAAAATACAAAAGTGGGGGCGCTTGGGTGGCTCAGTCAGTTAAGCATCTGCCTTCAGCTCAGGTCATGATCTCAGGATCCTGGGGTCGAGCCCCTGCTCAGTGGAAGTCTGCTTCTCCCTCTCCTTCTGCCCCTCCCCCTGCTGTGCTCTCTCTCTCTCTCCTTCTCTCAAATAAATAAATACAATCTTTTTTTTTTTTTTTTTAAGTATAAAAGTAGGGGCACCTGGTTGGCTTAGTCAGTTAAGCAACTGACTCTTGATCTCAGCTCAGGTCTTGATCTCAGGGTCATTGGGCTCGATGCTAGGTGTAGAGCCTACTTAAAAAAATAAATAAAAATAAAATAAAATAGAAGAATGAAAATACCCCCAAAAAGTGTATGTGATTCTAATTTTCACTTGTAGGCGGAGCAAAGAGTAAATGTGGACAATCTCGATGCCTATTGATTAATGCCGAGAAACAACTTAAATGAACCAGTGAACCAAAAGATAAGCCAGATCCAGAAGCAGCTGTGGCTCTCCCCCAGCAGGGGACTGGAGGTGTGTGAGACCGCTCAGCAGATGGAGAGCTAAAAACCCGCTCTTCTACACTTCATACTCAGAGTAATTGCATGTATGAAAGGAGCCAGGGACAAACAAAACCAAAAAGGCTCTTGCCCCAAACCCTACCAAGAAACTGTCTGCTTGGAAAAACAGGTTTGTCCCAGCATTTTGAAAATATCTTATAATGAGGCTCACACTTTTTTAAGTGTATAACCCAGAATGTATTGGTCATCTATTTTCAGTGTATTGGGAGGATTGTATGTCTACTATCTATTGCCATGTAACAAAATACCCCAAAACTTTGTGGCTTAAAACAACAATCATTATATCACCTGTCACATTCTCTGTGGGCCAGGAATTCAAGCAGGGCACAGCAGGGATGGCTTATCTCCACTCCCGGCTGCCTGGACCTCAGCTGGCAGCTTGCAGGCTGGAGGCTGAAATCACCTGAAACCTTGTTCATTCACATGTCTGCTGGTCGATGCTAACCGTTGACTGAGAGTCAGCTGGAACACTCACATGTGGCCTCCTTATGTGCCCTGGGCCTCCTCCAACATGGTGGCTCGGATCAAAGGGCAAGCATCCCAAGAGAGAATCCCAGTGAAAACCTCGTGCCTTTTATGAACTAGGCCTGGAAATCACACATCATCACTTTGGCCGTATTCCATGGGCTGGTAAAGTTTACAAAGATCTGCCAAAATTCCTTCCAAGTGGAGGGGAACAAGATGGCCCCCAAGGAACCCTGCCTCCTGGTAGTCACAGTCTTGCATAATCTCCTCCCACATTCCACCAGGGTTGGTCTAAGTAACCAACAGCATACAGCAGGAGTGACTCATAAGTCATTTCCAAAACTTGGTTTTAAAATACTGTGACTTCTGTCTTGGACTGTCGCTCTTATCACTCACAGAAGACGCAGCTGTCATGTTTTGAGGACATTCAGGAAGGGTATGGAAAGCCTACATGGTAAGGAACTGAGATCTCTAGGCAACGGCCAGCAAGGAACGGTACCCACCAGCCACCATATGAGTGAGCCGGGAAGCTCCGTGCTCCAGCCCCGGTCGAGCCTCTCAGTGACTGAGGCCCCGCTGAACAGCTTGGCTGCAATTCCAGCTATGTGCTCCTGGGTTCTTGACCCTCAGAAACCACCTAAGATAACAAATGTTTATTGTTTTAAACTGCTACCAGAAGGGGTCGTTTATTACACAGTAATAGTATCTGTGTTACCAGCGGAAGAGCTGGAGTTTTGGAGACCTCCCTGAGCCTCAGGTTTCTCAGGAGCAAAAACGGAGATACCACTTACTCTAAAGCTGCATAAGGAGCTAAGGCAAACAGAACAGAGAATATTCCTCTTTGCAATATTTTAAAGCTAGAGTTAAGAATTCCCTCAGACTGCGGCGCCTCGGTGGCTCATTCAGTTAAGCATCCAACTCTTGATTTCGGCTCAGGTCCTGATCTCAGGGTTTTGAGATAGAGCCCTGCGTCGGGCTCCATCCTGGGCATGGAGCCTGCTTAAGGTTCTCTCTCTCCCCCTCTCCTTCTGCCCCTCCCCCTGCTGCATGCACACACACTCTCTCTCTCTCTCTCTCTAAGGAAAAAAGAAGTTCCCTCATAACAAGTAGCTCTTTGACAATACTAATAGGTGATAATTGCACATCCAGCATTATAACAATAATGATAACAATAATAGTAATAATTCCTTATTTCACGCCAGGCTTCATGCTGAGCACTTAAATTTCAGGTACAAACCTCTTGTACTATTCAGCTATATTTTTATTCTTTCTATAGATACATTAGAAAGAGTGTAGCATTAACATTATTTATGCTTAAGTTTTGTTTCATAAGGGCACCCAGCTGGCTCAGTCAGTAGAGCATGCAGCTCTTGATCTCAGAGTCATGAGTTTGAGACCCACATTGAATGTAGAGTTTACTTAAAAAAATAAATAGGGGTGCCTGGGTGGCTCAGTCAGTGGAGTGTCCAACTCTTGGTTTCTGCCCGGGTTGTGATCTCATGGGTTGTAGGATCCAGCCCCACATTGGGCTCTGTGCTCAGTGGGAAGTCTGCTTAAGGATTCTCTCCCTCTGGGGCACCCGGGTGGCTCAGTCGTTAGGCGTCTGCCTTCGACTCAGGTCATGATCCCAGGGTCCTGGGATCCAGACCCGCGTCGGGCTCCCCGCTGCCTGCTTTCTCCCCCTGCTTGTGTTCCCTCTCTCGCTGTGTCTCTGTCTGTCAAATAAATAAATAAAATCTTAAAAAAAAAAAAAAGGATTCTCTCCCTCTGCCCTTCCCCCCACTCTCACGCTCTAGTGTGCTCTCTCTTTAAAATAAATAAAACTTTAAAATAAAATAAAATTTTGTTTCATAGAAATGATACTTTATTTTTTTTTAAGATTTCATTTATTTGAGAGAGAGAACAAGCGGGGGGAGGGGCAGAGGGACAGGGAGAAGCAGGCTCCCCGCTGATCAGAGAGCCCAACACAGGGCTCGATCCCAGGAATCTGAGATCATGACCTGAGCCCAAAGCAGACGCTTAACCGACTGAGCCACCCAGGCACCCCTAGAAATGATACTTTGAAAAACCCTATCTGCTTAGAGTATAAGAAAGTAGTTAAATTATTAAATAAATCACACAATGTATTTCAGCTGTTTCCCATATATATATATACACATAATCATTCAATAACCCATATATGTGAGTGTGTGTGTGTGTGTATATATATATATATATATATATATATTTTTTTTTTTTTTTTTTTAAGTAGGCTCCACACCCAACCTGGGGCTTGAACTCAGGACCCTGAGACCAAGAGTCACACAATCCATCAACTGAGCCAGCCAGGTGCCCCCATTCAATAACCCATAGACAAGTATTTATGGGGTATCCATTATACCGAAGAAATGTCCTAGGTACTGCAAGGTATGAAAAATAGTCTAATGAATTATCTTTGTCTTTAAGATATTTACAGACTTCTTAAGGTAAAATAACATGAAAACCTAAATACTATAAGATAACACTATAAATGAAGTTGCAAGTAAGTGAATAACTAAATAACACAGCAAACCAGATTGGCTTTGAAGGTATCTAGGCCTTAATCTCAGATTCGCTGTTTTCGAGCTTTGTGGATTTAGGATTTAGGCAAAATTACTTACCTGTCTTCCTCAATTTCTTCATCTGTACAATTGGGCTAATAAGGTATTTCTTAATGAGATGTCTCACAGGGTTGTTGTAAGGACCAAAATATATATATCATATATAATTATTACATATATGAGATATATATATATATATATAGTGTCTGATATAGGAGGAATGCTCCTTTTCTAATATACAGATGATAAGCTATTAAGAAGAAAGAAATATTGGGGTGCCTGGGTGGCTCAGTCGTTAAGCGTCTGCCTTCGGCTCAGGTCATGATCTCAGGGTCCTGGGATTGAGCCCCGCATCGGGCTCCCTGCTCAGCGGGAAGCCTGCTTCTCCCTCTCCCACTCCCCCTGCTTGTGTTCCCTTTCCCGCTGTGTCTCTCTCTGTCAAATAAATAAAATCTTTAAAAAAAAAAAGAAGAAAGAAATAAACCAGGCTGGAATATGGAGTGTGTGGGAGATACAGAGAAAGTGGTTCTTGATTTGGCCTTAAGACCAAGCCAGTTTTATTTATTTATTTATTTTTGAAGATTTTTTTTTTTAAGATTTTATTTATTTATTTATTTATTTGAGACAGAGAGAACGAGAGAGAGAGAGCACATGAGAGGGGGGAGGGTCAGAGGGAGAAGCAGACTCCCTGCTGAGCAGGGAGCCCGATATGGGACTCTATCCCGGGACTCCAGGATCATGACCTGAGCCAAAGGCAGTCGCTTAACCAACTGAGCCACCCAGGCGCCCCTATTTTTGAAGATTTTATTTATTTATTTGACACACAGAGAGATAAAAACAGAAGCAGGGGGAGTGGGAGAGGGAGAAGCAGGCTCCCCGCTGAGCAGAGAGCCCCATGCAGGGCTCAATCCCAGGACCCTAAGATCATGACCTGAGCCGAAGGCAGCCGCTTAACCGACTGAGCCACCTGGGCGCCCCAAGCCATCACGTTCTGAGCATATGCAGGAATTGGAAGGACAGCCTTGACATCTCCCTGCCACTAGGACACTGCCACCAATAACAATTCCACTCTCTTTAATAAGGCATAATAGAACAGATCCTAATAATGGCTGACCTCGTGTGGTGCTAACGGCTTTGTGTGGATTAGCCCACTTAGTCCTCACAACAATGTGTGAGGTAGTAATATAGTTACCAACCCATTCTACAGAGAAAAAACTGAAGCTCAGAATTTAAATAATGTGCCCAAGGTCTTGTGGTTACTGAGCAGCAAAGCTGGGTCTGAACCCCACCCCCACCCTCAGTCTCACTCCAGACCCTGGACTCTTAACTGCTGTGTTAAGCTTTTCACTGGTTAATCAGTGACGCATTATTCATTCTACTTAACATTTTCCCCACAACCTAGCCAAATCTCAAGACAACTGAACAGAAATCTCTTAGGGAAGGTAAAGTAATTTTAAATTAGCTCAAGTTAATATTCAACCAACAAAACATTATCTGAATATGTCCCAAAGTAATGATTCTTAACCTTTAGGGGTCCCTGACCTTGAAAATCTTACAACAATTGAGGACCCTCTTCCTAGAAAGATGTACATATATACACAAATATAAAGTGTGCATAGAATTTCAGGGATTTCCCAGAGCCCAGGGAGGAACCCTAAGTTAACACCTCTTGACCTCACAATTTCCAGAGGAGATAAAGCCCCTCCGGAGTGCACATGGTCTGGGTGTGGGGGGGATTTCACATCCACCTCCCAATGACCTCATTAGTAGAGATAATCAAGGGGCAGGAAGCCACTCTGCCTACATACATATTCAAATCACAAACTCTCTCTTCAACCACATACATTTTATTGAATAAGGATCTGAGTTCTTGGCAAGCCTCCTGGTATGGGGCTGCTGATGCTTCTGTTCTGTGAGTGTACGGGGAGTGGGCTGTGGGTCGGGCCTTCTGGAGGAAGCCTGTGTGGCCAGATGGTGTTACTGCTGCCCCCCATAAACGACAGTCGCCACTGGCAGCCAAGGGACCAAGAAAAAGCCAGGCTCAACCCATCTCCAGTCCCGTCCTCCAACAGCCCGGCCCCATGGGTCAGAAGCCAAGTCAAAAGCATAATAAACTGTTTCTCTCCCCCAACTCTGGGTTTAGCAGTAGTGTCTTTCTCCTCTAACTTTCTTCTGCGCTAGGAACAAAACACAGACAATATGGTATAACATTAAAGAATGAGCTTAGCTAAGGGATAGATGTAGGTTCACATCCTAGCTTTACCACTTGCTCAGGCTAGTTACTTAGCACCTCTGAACCTCTGGTTTTCTAGCCTAGAAAAGGTAGCCACTCATGTTTAGAGTCCAGAATTGTTCAGAGGATTAAATAACAATACACTTGGGGCGCCTGGGTGGCTCAGTCGTTAAGCGTCTGCCTTCGGCTCAGGTCATGATCTCAGGGTCCTGGGATCGAGCCCCGCATCGGGCTCCCTGCTCCGCGGGAAGCCTGCTTCTCCCTCTCCCACTCCCCCTGCTTGTGTTCCCTCTCTCGCTGTGTCTCTCTCTGTCAAATAAATAAATTTTAAAAATCTTTTTAATTAATTAATTAATTAATTAATTAATTAACAATACACTTAAGTTCCAGGCACATAATAAGCACTTAATAAGCAGCCGCTAAAATCAGACCTCATGGTGTGTCTGGCTATCAAATTTCCACCAAGATTAGTAGCCTCCTTAGATGGGTGTGTTTAAGTCCTTGAAAATCAAGAGCTATTGTAATCTCCAGGAAATATAAATGATCCATAAATCCTAAATCCTATAGGTCAGAAGCCATAACCGCTTCCTTCAATTTCTCACTGTTCCCGGCACAGAGCTTGGTGGACAATTAAATGTTGGCAAGTACATGCGGGCCAGAAGTTACTCTCGGAGAGCCAGGATCATCTTAGGGAATTAACAAGTGGAGCAGACTTCCTGTTCACTGTCAGAAGACAGGGTCAGTGTTAAATCATGACTACACTGAAGAGTGCTCTGTGCAGGGGAGAGGCTTGGTCTTCTGAAGTTTTCTTCAATCCTTTGGTTGCCTGAAAGGAGTTGGCTGCAATGATTCTTAACCTTTAGGGGTCCCTGACCTTGAAAATCTTACAACAATTGAGGACCCTCTTCCTAGAAAGATGTACAAGGAGCTCTTCATCTCTTAACTTGGAGGTAAAGGAAAGGCCTTGGGGAAATCAGTTGGATTTATTTATATCCTGTACCTTAAAGCAAACAAACAAAAAAGAATTTAAGGGGCACCTGGCTGGCTCAGTCAGAAGAGCATGAGACTTTTGATCTCAGGGTCATAAGTTCCAGCCCCACACTGGGGGTAGAAATTAATAAAAATAATAATAAACTTTTAAAAATTTGAAGAGGATTTACAGTGAAAGATACAATAGACTTAACAAAATAGAACCCAGGATTAAAGAAAAAAGGAGAAGCAGATGTGATGCCCCCAAAACGTACCACAGTTATAAATCTGACTCTACGTTTCTTGAATAAAAAGAGAGACAATAAGTTTCCTGGCTCTCATCAGAAAAAAAAATAAAATGCCAGGGCACCTGGCTGGCTTGATGGGAAGAGTGTGCGGCTCTTGCCCTCGGGGTCGTGAGTTCGAGCCTCATGATGAGTGTAGAGATTACTCAAATAAACTTAAAAAATTGGGGCGCCTGGGTGGCTCAGTTGGTTAAGCGACTGCCTTCGGCTCAGGTCATGATCCCGGAGTCCCGGGATCGAGTCCCACGTCAGGCTCCCTGCTCGGCAGGGAGTCTGCTTCTCCCTCTGACCCTCCTCCCTCTCATACTCTCTGTCTCTCATTCTCTCTCTCGCAAATAAATAAAATCTTAAAAAAGAAAAATTTTAAAAATAAATAAAAATAAATTAAAAAAAATAAACTTAAAAAATTTTTTAAAAAAAAGGAAAGAAAAGAAAATGCCAATTTGTATGGGGAGACACAACTCTTTCCTGGCATTCAATTCTGGTGAAATTTTCTCGTACGGCACGTACATAAGGAAATACAGTCACACCAGGTTCTGTCTTCAACAACCGTTTTACAGTAAATAAGTGGTTTTCATGTGGCTACTTACCATAATGACCTGAAATAAAACGCCACCTCAAGGAGGATGATCAGAAAACACCAGGGTGTGGAACATTCTAATGTGGCTTTGTGTCTTCAAAAAGTCAATATTGCAAAAATAAAAGGTGAGGGAACGTGTTCAAGATGAAAAGATACAGGATACTGAAGAGACAGGACCATTTCCAATGTGTGTGTCTTGGCTGGTGAAGAAATTTGAATATGGGCTCTTCGGTGATACAGGGAATTATTGGTAGATATGATAAGGGCATTGTGGCTATCTAAAGGATGCCCTTCTCCCCTTCATTTACTTTTGGAAATGTATCCTGAAGTATTTTTTTTTTAAAGATTTTATTTATTCATTTGAGACTCAGAGATACAGAGAGAGCATGAGTAGGGAGAGAGGCAGAGGGAGAGGGAGAAGCAGGCTCCCTGCTGAGCCAGGAGCCCGATGCGGGGCTCGATCCCAGGACCCTGGGATCATGACCTGAGCCGAAGGCAGACGCTTAAGCATCTGAGCCACCCAGGCGCCCCGATCCTGAAGTATTTTTTTTTTTTTAAGATTTATTTATTTATTTATTTGACAGAGAGAGACACAGCGAGAGAGGGAACACAAGCAGGGGGAGTGGGAGAGGGAGAAGCAGGCTCCCCGCAGAGCAGGGAGCCCGATGCGGGACTCGATCCCAGGACCCTGGGATCATGACCTGAGCCGAAGGCAGTCGCTTAACCAACTGAGCCACCCAGGCGCCCCCGATCCTGAAGTATTTAGAGGTGACTCTGAAATGGTTCCAAAAATAGACAGATACATATCAATGGAATGATATCTTACAAATTTCCCTATAAGAAGTGAGAAAAGGAAGGTGCGGGGGAATATCTACACGTGCCAGATAGAAAAGCCTGCAGGCTACCATGGGCATGCCAGACTGGGAGGAATGAAACTGTTATCGACAGAATTAAGGCTCCGTATGGTGAAGTCTAAAGCCCCCGGACCTCAGAGTGTAACCATATTTGGAGATAGGGTAGAAAGTGAGATAATTAGGCTGGACCCTAATCTAATATGTCTGGTCTCCTTACAAGAGGAGGACATTTGGACACAGACCCGCACAGGGAATGATGTGAAGACACAGGGAGAAGACAGCCAGCGACAAGCCAAGGAGAGAGGCCTAGGACAGATCCATCCCTCATGGTCCTCGGAAGGAACCAACCCTGCCCACACCTTGATCTCAAACTTCAAGCCTCCAAAAAACAAACAAACAAACAAAACAAAACAAAAAAACTTCTAGCCTCCAGAACTGTGAGAAAATAATTTTTTTAAGATTTTATTTATTTATTTGAGAGAGAGAAAGTGAGCGAGAGAGAGAGAGAAGGAGCGGGGGGGGGGGGGGCAGAAGGAGAGGGAGAAGCCAACTCCCAGCAGAGCAGGGAGCCTGACTCAGGCTCGATCCCAGGACCCCAAGATCATGACCTGAGCTGAAGGCAGACGCTTAACCCACTGAGCCACCCAGGCACACCTAAGAAAATAAATTTCTATTGCTTAAGCCAGCTTTAGCAAACTTAGTCACCAAAGCCCAGGGTCTTTCCCATCTACCTGCCCAGCAGTCTGGTGACTGCAGAATCCACACTGGGCAGGGCATGACAGTGAGGCCCTGTCAACCTGGCAAACAGAGTTCTGGCTCATCAGAAAGCAGTGGCCCTGTGTAGACTGGGGTGTGTCCATGCACGCACACACACTCCCAGATCCCAGAGCACCGCCATCCAAGTCTGACACATGCTGGTCCCCTCCCTTTCCTAAGTGCTTTCTGGTCTTCTGTCTTAAAAATTAAGAAACACATCTGTGTGTGCGCGTGCATTGGGGAAGAGGGAATCTAGCTCTAAAAACCCTTTGGCTAACATTTCTTTATGCTAATTAATCATTGATATCTAGCACTTAGAATTACAATTGATATTCGGGTGCTATGCTGCCATACTTGATTGTTAAAATATTTATGTAACTTCTTCGCACTTGCTGATAAATAGCCATTACCCTCCTCATCACCCCAGCCCCTCTCTGGAAATTCCCCACCATCCAGCAGCTAACGAGTCAATGCCTGGTACCAAAAGGCCCTCCAGAAGCTGCTCCCACAGTCTTGCCCTCTATTCTGGTAAGAAGGACGCTGTCTCTGCCCTTGCTAGTTGTGACATGCTTTTCAGATTCATCCCTGCTTTGTATGCTCCCAGCACTGTCCTCTAAATTCTTTAGGATGCATTATTTCACAACAACTCCAAAGCATATACTGTTCACATTTCCTTTTGCATGTGAAGAATCTGAAGCTCAGAGAAATTAAGTAATTAGCCCAAGTCACAGGCAGAGCTAGAAACCCCTGCTCCCTATTTTCTGACTGTACCCCCTGGGATTGGTAGGTCAGAATTATTTTATCCTTAGACGAGGGGGGAAAAAAAGAAACCCAAGCAGCCAGAAAGAGTTCAGAGGCTGCGCCCCGGGTCCTGGGGAGTCTGGGTGTCCTCAGGGCTCCCCTTTTCTCCAGGTAAGATGTTCCCCTATGAAAGCACAGGGGCTGGCTCATAGTAAAGATTCACAAAGAACAGGCAGTCCTGCGAGCAAACAGCTTTCTAAAGTTCCCGCGACGGAAACGACTGGAACTCCGGAGGGCCCCTCACCTGCAGTGACCGTATCCCTGGGAGGGCGAGGCAGGAGGGAGCAGGTGGGGGTGACCCATTTAACCTTTCAAAGCAGTAGCAAAAGTCTGCGTAGCTGTCTGAGGACCCCCGCCCCCGCTCATGCCCCTGAGAGCGTTGCTGCGGGGGACCCTGCGCTCCAGTCCCCGACCGCTCGCCGCCCACTGCCTGGACCCTCGCTCAGACCAGGCAACACCGGGAGGCCCGCGATTTCCTGGCGACCTTCTAACTTCACTCTTGCCTTTCTCGCGGCACTTGACCCCTGTTGCCTGCAGACTCACCCTAA
The DNA here is from genome assembly GCF_011800145.1 of Mirounga leonina. Lineage (NCBI taxonomy): Eukaryota > Metazoa > Chordata > Mammalia > Carnivora > Phocidae > Mirounga > Mirounga leonina. Next base: position 4,024,078 of record NW_023270451.1, on the reverse strand, counting down.
AAACCAGTCCTGCTAACCAGCTGGCGTGCGTACAATAGCACCCGGAGGGCAAAGTCATGGGACTGAAACCAGAAGAAAACGTATTCCTGAGAGGCGCGGGGGGCAGCTGGAAAACAGAAGGAGAGAGAAAGGAAGGTCAATTCCTACCTCCTACGGGACCCGATTAACTGGGCATTTCAGAGCAAGAGTCGCTAGACCTAGGACCCCTCCCTCTCCTTTTTTTTTTTTTTTAAGATTTTATTTATTTATTTGACAGAGAGAGAGAGCGAGAGCAGGAACACAAGCAGGGGGAGTGGGAGAGGGAGAAGCAGGCTTCCCGCTGAGCACGGAGCCCGATGCGGGGCTCGATCCCAGGACCCCGGGACCATGACCTGAGCCGAAGGCAGACGCTTAACGACTGAGCCACCCAGGCGCCCGACCCCTCCCTCTCCTAATGAAGGCAGCTCCCTGGGGTTCCCAGCACCGCTCTCCGGAGAAACCCCACCCCGCACACAGGCTTGGAGACGGAAAGCGGTGCGGGCGGGGAGCGTGGCTGACTTGGGCGGTCAAGAGATGCTCCTCGGGCGCCTGGGTGGCTCAGTTGGTTAAGCGACTGCCTTCGGCTCAGGTCAAGATCCTGGAGTCCCGGGATCGAGTCCCACATCAGGCTCCCTACTCAGCAGGGAGTCTGCTTCTCCCTCTGACCCTCCCCCTTCTCATGTGCTCTCTCTCATTCTCTCTCTCTCAAATAAATAAAATCTTTAAAAAAAAAAAAAAAGAGATGCTCCTCATCTAATTGGGCTCTCCGATGAAACACCAAAGAAATCTTCCTGAGGGCCTGTGTTATTGTTAAAGAATGTTACTCATTTTCAAATTTCACAAGTAGTGTATTTTCATTGAAGAAAAAAATGTTTTGAAGAAGAAAAATAATCTTAATTTTTTTTTTTTAAGAGAGAGAAAAGTCACCCATAATACAACCAGGACATAGCTACTTCCAACATTTAATATACATATGCTTTTCACATGCAAAAAAACTAGATGCTACTTTACGTAGCCTCAAGAGCAGACCGTGAACATTTTTCCAGGTCAGGATAGCTGCTTCCGCCACCTCCCGTCTAGTGCCCACCGCGCGTTTCTTTCTTTTTCTTTTTCTTCTCTTTCTTTCTTCCTTCCTTCCTTCCTTCCTTTCTTTCTTTCTTTCTTTTTTCTTTCTTTTTCTTTCTTTTTCTTTCTTTCTTCTTCCTTCCTTCCCTCCCTCCTTCCTTCCTTCCTTTCTTTCTTTCTTTCCTTTCTTTTCTTTCTTTCTTTCTTTACTTCTTTCTTTCTTTCCTTCTTTCTTTCTTTTTTTCTTTCTTTCTTTCCTTTCTTTCTTTCTTTCCTTTCCTTTCCTTTCCCTTTCTTTCTTTTTTCTTTTCTTTCTTTCTTTCTCTTTCTTTCTTCCTTCCTTCCTTCCTTCCTTTCTTTCTTTCTTTCTTTCTTTCTTTCTTTCTTTCTTTCAGATTTTATTTCTAGGGGCACCTCGGTGGCTCAGTCGGTTAAGCATCTGCCTTCAGCACAGGTCATGATCTCAGGGTCCAGGAATCGGAGTCCCGTGTGGGGCTCCTTGCTCAGCGGGGAGCCTGCTTCTCCCTTTCCCACTCCCCTGCTTGTGTTCCCTCTCTCGCAGTCTCTCTCTCTCTCTAATAAATAATAAATATATATATGGAAAGAAAGAAAGATTTTATTTCTAAGTAATCTCTACAACCCAACATGGGGCTTGATCTCACAACCCTGAGATCAAGAGTCATGTGCTTCCCCAGCCAGTAGGAGCCCCTCACCGTGTGCTTCTTTATATGGGTAAGAGAAAGGTGTTTAAGCCAATCCCCTACTGTTGTGCATTTGGATCCTTGCTGGATGGAATTTAAATTCTTTTATAAAGTAGCGGACACTGAGACTAGAGGAGGTGATATCCTGGCCTCTTCAAGCTCCCAAACGCGTCACGCGCACCACTCACTAACTACTCTGCATTTTGTACATCGTGTTCCCTTACAATCCACCTCAGTTCCCATCCAGGTTAACCATGTCGAGGATCATGGGTTGCAGAGGCCATAGCATCATCTCTTACTTTGGCTTTCCCCTCTTAGCCCTTGGAGATAATAGATCACAAAAAAGGGCGGTTTTAGCTAGATCTTATTTCCAGAATCCTGTTGTTTTTTGTGATGTCCAGATCACACTGTTGCCATCTCTCCGCCCACATTAGAGTTTCTGGCTGATCGGACAAAGGGCCCTGGAACTGGCTAGCAAGGGGTTTAAACCCTCCTGCAGGGAGAGAGGGCTGAGACAGGGTAGGGAGGAAGAGACCCCAAGCAGGGAGCGCGCGCGCATGCGCGCGCACACACACACAGATACAGGCTTGCACAGAGGGGCGCACGCACACACGAGACGCCAGCACACGACTAGGCACACGCATATACACACAGGCACACACACGGAGGCGCACACACACACAGGGATGCTCTAGAGCCTCTGCAATAGGAGATGAGAAGCTTTTTTTTTTTTTAAGATTTTATTTATTTATTTATTTGAGAGAGAGAGAGAGAAACAGCATGAGAGGGGAGAGGGTCAGAGGGAGAAGCAGGCTCCCCGCCGAGCCAGGAGCCCAGTGCCGGGCTCGATCCCAGGACCCCGGGATCATGACCTGAGCCGAAGGCAGTCGCTTAACCAGCTGAGCCACCCAGGTGCCGGATGAGAAGCTTTCTTAAGGAGACAAAAGCTGTATCTTTTGCATTTCAGAGGGAGAAAAGGCAGACCTGGGGACTGCATGTGAGGGTCTACTTTGCCCCCAGAGAAGGAATGCCTGTGTGGGAGGCATCCTGGGGGTGCTGAGCCAGTTTAGGGCTGAGGTTACATTGTCAGGGGTACATTTCACACCACTGCAACCTCTTCGTTTTTTCTAGTCTCCGTGAGACCACTGTAAAGTCTCACCCTGTCTCATTTCCTCACTGTGACATTAAGAACACCTTTGAGACACGCCTGTGCCTTTAAATGACTACGACACCGCCTCGGAGGTCAGGAGAGCCGGGGTAGGGGTCCGGGAGGCCACTCCTGTTTTTGGCACTCCTCCCCCTAACCGGCCCACAGCTGGAGGCCGCTCGCGGGAGGCCCGTCTGGCAGGGAGTGCCCGAAAGCAGCCCGAGAGCCACACCCTTGACTTCCCTGTGTCTTTGTCCTCGTCATAGCCACCCTCTCCACATGGCCCTGACCTGAAAAGCTCAAGCCACCTTTGTCTTCTCTTCCTTGTTCTCCCAAACCTAAGTGCGCACTCTTGTCAAGTTCTGTGGGATCTTTCTTCCCACTTCCCTGCTCCCGTTTCTTTCTTTGCATTTCCATAGCGAGTGCCCTCACTCGGCCCTTCCCCCCCCCTTGGACCGACTACCAGCCTCCTGATTGTCTTCACCATTCCCACTCTACCTTCTTAACTCCTCCCAGCCCATGGTTTCGACTAAGAACCCTAATAGATGATGTGCATTATGTTGTCCTCCTGCTAGAAAACTCCCAGTGGGTCCCCATGGCCTGGCAGGGCAGCTAGGCTTTGCCCTGCCCTCCCACCGTTTTCTCGCCTGGCTGCTTCCAACTCCCGGATGTGCCAAACCATTCAGTCTTCCCTGAGATGCCCATCTTTTCCTGGAATGCCACCCCCTGAATGCCTCACCTTTGTCGTCTTTACCTTTGGTGTCAGAATGACCGTTCAAAGCAGGTCTCCATGAATCTCACTTATCTCTCAACCACAAGAAAGCATTCCCTCTTCTATGGCTTTATTCTTTGTACCTTTCACTGCCCTTATTTTATTATCTGGTTAATGTCTTATCTCTCCTATTGGATTACATTTCCTGAAGGGTGGAGGCTGAGTTTTGTTGGTCATTGTAGCGCCTTGCAGCCCCAGGAAATTCTGAGTTTCTGGGAGCTGGCTTGGTAATTACCGGTGATTACCCTGGCAGCTCTGTCGGATACACTACACCCTTGAAGACGTGGTCACGGGCCCTGGAAGGCTCAAAAGCTGCCCCCCCCCCTGGACCCCCCCCCCCCCCCCCCCCCCCCCCGCCGGCCTGAGAGCAGATGCCTACACTTGCAAAAGGAGTTTAGGCTAGTGTTATGGACTGAATTGTGCCCCTCCCCCAATCCATATGTTGAAGTCCTAACCCTCAGTGTGGCCTTACCTGGAGATAAGAGTCTTTACCAAGGTAATCAAGTTAAATGAGGTCATCAAGGTGGACCCTAATCCAATTTGACTGGGGTCCTTATAAGAAGGAGACATGTGGGGGCGCCTGAGTGGCTCAGTTGCTTAAGCGGCTGCCTTCGGCTCAATTCATAATTCCAGGGTCCTGGGATCGAGCCCCGCATCGGGCTCCCTGTTCAGCGGGAAGCCTGCTTCTCCCTCTCCCACTCCCGCTGCTTGTGTTCCTGCTCTCGCTGTCTCTGTCTCTGTCAAATAAGTAAATAAAATCTTTAAAAAAAAAAAAAAGAGGAGACATGTGGACCCAGAGACTGGCATAGAGCAAAAAAAGTGAATGTGGAGATCCAGGAAGAACATCATCTACAATCCAAGGAACTCCGGAGGCTACCAGAAGCTGGGAGAGAGGCCTGGAATAGATTCCTCCCTCACTGCTCTTAGAAGGAACCAACCATACTGACACCGTGATATCCAGCTTCTAGGCCCCAGACTGAGACACTCATTTCTGCTGTTCCAAGCCGGCGAGTGTGTGGTGCTGTGTTAGAGCGGCCCCTGCAAGCCGTAACAGCTGGATTCCTGAGAAACACAAGGAGGGCAAAGCCAAGTCTCTGAGATCCTCTGAGCGGCAATTAGCCCGGGCCGGCAGCCGAGCAGACATGGCTGGTCCTCCCCAGAGGGCAAGGGCCTGCCTGACACAGCCCTTTGAAGAGAGTGTTTTGCTTCTGCATTTGGGCAGGGGAGGGCAGCCCTGGGGATGGGGGCAGGAAATCCTGCTGAAAGGCAGACCCTCCTTCCAGGCTCTAAGCACTTCCAGCCAAACTCTTTTAAAGGGGGGGGGAGGGGGGAGGGAAGGACTTCTTAAACTCTGCAGAGCCGCTTTGCTCTGCCCTGGAAACTCCTCCCTAATCACCACCTTCCACTGTGGGCTCCTTCTGCGTCCCTCCTCCTCAGCAGGGGGCCCAGGCATGTGGAAATGCCTTTCCTCCAGACTCTTAAGGGGCATTTCCTGAACGCTCCTCACCCAAAATATGTCCTCCCACCCCTGGGGAGCACTGCCAGACATGCTAATTATACCAAGGTTGATTCCATATAATTAGGTTCAGCTAAGTGTAAGGGCTCCCCCATTAGCAGACAGGAAAACCAAGGCCTGGCGGGCCTCACGTTAAGGCTCTCTGCTGCCAGGAAACGGAAGCCAGAGCTTCTGCCCTTCTGGAGTCAGTCCCGAGCCCTCCTGCAGGGAAGGCAGTAGGGAGGGAAAGGCGAGGACAAAGCCTGAGGGTGTGAATGCAATCCAGTGAATGAGCAATGCGCTCAGGAGGACCCGCCCTGCCTGGAGGCGGGGCCCCAGGCCCCGGACCAACTACATAGGAGCGAACACGTAGGCTTCCAGGCCTCGCTGGTGAGCTCTGAACCAGTACTCCAGCCACGGGCTGCGTGTGATTACTAACTTAAAGCTGAGACGTGTAGGAAGTGTAACATGCACACTGGACTTCAGGACTTCGTCTTTAAAAAGGGATATAAAATGTCTCGCTAAAAAAATATTGCTTCCACGTTAAATGGATACTATTTTATATGAGGCGCTAAATCGAGTATACTACTGAAATTAAGTTCACTTCTTGGGCGCCTGGGTGGCTCAGTTGGTTAAGCGACTGCCTTCGGCTCAGGTCATGATCCTGGAGTCCCTGGATCGAGTCCCGCATCAGGCTCCCTGCTCGGCGGGGAGCCTGCTTCTCCCTCTGACCCTCCCCCCTCTCATGTGCTCTCTGTCTCTCTCATTCTCTCTGTCTCAAATAAATAAATAAAATCTTAAAAAATAATAATAATAAAATAAATAAATAAATGAATTATTCTTAAAAAAAAAAAAGAAATTAAGTTCACTTCTTTTTAGCCTTTTTACTAGGGTGACTAGAAAAGTTTAAGTGACACGTGAGTCTCAGCTGGGTCTTCCTCTTCTTGGAAGGCACTACGCTGGGGCCTGCTCGAAGCACAGGCTCACGCCAAATCCTAAGCACGAGCCAGCAGCGTGGTGCTATTCTCATTTCCATTTTGCAGAGATCACGCTCAGGCGCTGAGAGGTTAAGAAACTTGCCTGAGGACACACAGGAAGAAGAGGGAAAAAATGCAAGAGGAGCGCCTGAGTGGCCGCTGGGAGATCTGTGAGGAGGGGAGCCCTGAGGTTTGGCCGGCACTAAGATGGGGGCAGGGAGGTAGAGAAAAATGGGCAGATTTAAAAATATATATATTTTTTATTTATTTATTTGACAGAGACAGAGACAGCGAGAAAGGGAACACAAGCAGGGGGAATGGGAGAGGGAGAAGCAGGCTTCCCGCCGAGCAGGGAGCTTGATGCGGGGCTCGATCCCAGGACCCTGGGATCATGACCTGAGCTGAAAGCAGACGCCGAATGACTGAGCCACCCGGGTGCCCCAAAATGGGCAGATTTGAGATAGATTCTCAGGTAGAAGTAGTCGGCATGAGTTGTATGTGAGGACGGTGAAGAGGAGGGAGAAAGGCTATCCCCGGGCATCTAGGGCACAGGAGCATTTGGGGTCACAGACAGGGCTGAGTGACACAGGAAGAAGGCACAGATGTAACATTCAAGTCCTCACTTTTCCATTTACTGAGTTATCCGGAAGTTATGTCACCTCTTAGGACTCAATTTCCTCAGCTAGCAAACGGGAAAAACAGAACCTCTCCTAACAGATGGTCAGGAAAAAGAAATAGGATGATGTATATAAAAGTGCTGCATCGATGTTTGTTTGTGAATTGTTTATAAAGAGAGAAAAAAATTTAAAAACAAAAAAGAGTGAGAAGTTTCAGGATCCAGAAACATTCCTGGCCTCCCCTCTCTTGTCATTTCCCAGGGCTACCACATCAATGATTAGCTCAGGCGGCCTCTTCCTGGGAGGCACATCAAAGTGAGCACAATTGGAATGGCTTCTCTCTCCCGGGGAGGCTGCCTCACTGGGGTCACTGGGGTCACAGCCCCGTTCTCACAGGAGGACCTGGGCCAGAGCCAGAAAGCCAAGCAAATTCCCACAATGTCAGGGCAGAGCTGGGCAGAGATCCAAGAGGTGAGGGTCCATCTGGGCTCCTCTCCTCCCACCCCAAGGGACAGGATTCCTTGTGCAAGGCCCCCAGATCCACAGCCACATACTTTCAGGGAAAAACTCAGCCCCCTCTCAGAGCCTTTACCAGGTGACGGCAGAACCCCCCCAAATCTGCCCAATGCCACGAGTGATACATTGTATTCTGAGAATGACGCCCTCTGGAGTTGTGCAGCAAGAGTTCTGTGAATCAAAGCCAATTGCCGGATGCTTCCTCTGGCCCTACATAGCCCAGGCAAATACAGAGCAACAGGAGGGTTCTCTCTGTCCCTTTCTGCACTCCTGTCTTGTAATCCCTGGCAGGAGCCTGCCCTAGTCCTGCTCTTCCTCAGTTGCAGTCCCAGCTGGAAGATCTGACTGACTGAGGGGCCCTTCCACCATCCTGCCTGGGTCTCTAGCCTGACCTTAGTACACTAAGTTGATATTTCTGTCATGGAGCCTGGGCAGGGTAGATCCTACTCCTGTCTGGTGTGTGGTACTTAGTAAATGTTTGTTGAACGAACGAACAATGAATGAATGAGTTTGTCTCTGCTAAGATCTCTGCTGATAAAGGCTTCCTATAGAGATGGTTGCATTTTAATGAAAGGTTCTTTCTTTTTAGATTTATTTATTTGACAGAGAGAGATCACAAGTAGGCAGACAGGCAGGCAGAGGGAGAGGGAGAAGCAGGCTCCCTGCTGAGCAGGGAGCCCCGTGTGGGGCTCGGTCTCAGGACACTGGGATCATGACCTGAGCCAAAGGCAGACACTTAACCAACTGAGCCACCCAGGTGCCCATAGAAGGTTCTTTAATATACCAAGACAACTTTGGGGCGCCTGGGTGGCTCAGTTGGTTAAGCGTCTCTCTCCCTCTCCCCTTCCTCCTGCTCTCTCTCTCTAAAATAAACAAATAAAATCTTAAAAGAAAAAAAAAACTGACAACTTCAGGAGTCAAAGGATTGACCACTCTACTGATAGCATACCTGCTGTGACCCTTAGGGAAAAGGAGGCTTTCCAATTTTTCTCAGCTGACACTAAGTAGGCGACCACCCACCGCCCCAGCCTCCATGTTGGAAAATTGCAGGCAGGTTGGACTGGGGCTCTAGGAGGCAGCTTTCCAGCTCCATTCCCTGGCAGAGCTGTCAGGTGTCTGGAGCCTGTGAGGAGGCTGACTTTTCTCATGTCAAGGCCCAAGCTTGCTATCTAGGCCTGGGTACTCGGCCACACTTTCCACACCTTCTGAAGCATCCTCACCTCCTGATTAATCATCATGGGCCTTTTCCATGTCTCATTTCGGGGTGTTTGTGAACAACACCATTTCTCAACAGGGCTGAGACTAGGGTGAGGAGAGTGGGTTCCTCAGCTCGGTGCAAAATTTGAGTGAGGGGGTTCTGAAACTCAGTTATCGAGATAAGCAATATTTGGATGTAATCATTTCAAAAACTGAAATTAATGAAAATAATCCACAATGAACAAAGTGTCAAAATTTTTTCAAGATTACATTAAAACTTTATTTATTTTGATGACTGAGGTGTTTTTTTTTTTTTAATATTTTTATTTATTTATTTGAAAGAGAGCGCCAGGCAGAGGGAGAGGGAGAAGCAGGCTCCCCGCTAAGTAGGGAGCCCGATGCGGTACTCGATCCCAGGACCCTGGGATCATGACCTGAGCTGAAGGCAGATGCTTAACGACTGAGCCACCCAGGCACCCCGTTGCTGACCGAGTTTTTTTTGGCACCCCCTTAAATTCTGTACTGGAGTGAGTACTTCACTCACCTCCTTCTAAGTCTGCCTCAAAGAGTCGAGTTGGGGTCTCTAACTGGTGTTGGCCTTGCACTGCCTTTAATTGGTGAGAGCCACTTCAAGGAGCTTAGTAGGATGGTAATTGGTCTGGGGGCCCATTTACCTCTTTCAGAAAGTCAGGCAAACAGAACGGCAGGGGGCCAAGTCTATTGTTCCAAAGCTTCCACAGACCTTGAACAGTCCTTGGGCTCTGCGGTCTGTTGATCAGAGGTGCAAAGGTTTATGAACAACCCAAGGCCTTTGATATGGTTGCCAACACCCACATTTTCCATTCTGGGAACAATGCCACCGAGGGCCACAGCCACCCTCCCCCACCCAAATGACGAACTGTATGCGGCTTGCCAATGGGGACAGGTCCTGTGAGGGGAAGGGTCAGAAGGACGGAGAAGTCTTTCTTATCCTGGCTGCCTGCCCTCTTCCCTCTGCTACACACCGACATCTCCACCCTTTTTGCACTTCCCAAACCTGTGCTTGTCTTATTCCTCTTGTCCTCCTTGGCCAAAGCAATTTATTTTTTCAGAAATTGCAAAACAAGAGGGACCCCCTGGGTGGCTCAGTCAGTTAAGCGTCTGCCTTCAGCTCACGATCCCAGCGTCCTGGGATCAAGTCCCGCCTCAAGCTCCCTACTCAAGGGGGGAGTCTGCTTCTCCCTCTGCCCCTCCCCACTGCTCGTGCTCTGTCTCACTCGCGCTCTCTCCAATAAATAAATAAAATCTTTTTAAAAAGGGGGAAAAAAATGCAAAAAAAGAGTGAGCCACCTTGTTACACAAGCAGGGAGACCCAACCTCAAGTTCCCCTAACTGACGCCTCTTGAACTCTTTTCCGAAAAACCGGGGCGTCAAACTCGTCGACAAAGTCCCTTTGGGGGAATCCACCATCTGGGGATACCCCCCAGAAAGGTGGGGTATCCGGTCTAATTGGACTGCTGTTTTGGAGGAATGCAGGTGAACAAAAGGTGGTTTCCAGTAGGCAAAATGTTTTTTCCACTTCCTGTTCTTTGCTAGTCTGCCTTGTTCCGGCGTTAAACCGCTGAGTTTCGGAATCAGATGAAACTTATCGTAAGTCAAGGCCTGCCACAAGTTCCTCATCGACCCGTACCCTGATAACCAAACCAAAGGACAGACTTTTGCAGTGATGCAGAACTCACTGCTCTGAATCAGGCTCTTAGGCTGAGCCTGGGTTTCTTGAGAATGCTCCTTCGAAGGCTGACCTAATGGAGCTGTGCCTTTTTTTCTGGGGAAGCCCGCGCCTGGCTCCACTTCCTCGGGCACCAGCCCGCAGGGACGGCCGGGGTGGCTTCCGTCCCTGTCGTCCGGCCCCGGGCAGGACGCGGCGAAGCGCTGCAGAGCCGGGAGCGGGGAGAGCCCGGGCAGCACGCACAGCGCCGACCCCGCGCCTGCGTCACTCTCCCGGAAACGGAAGTGTGGGCGCCGGCTTTGTTGCTGTGGCAACAGAGGCCACCGAGCGGCAGACCTGAGAAAGCCCCGCCCTTTAAGCGAGGGGGAGTTTCAAGCGCCGTGTGTCCCCAGGGACTGGACCTCGCTCAGTCGGGGGAGAAGCCAGCAGCCGAAGACGTCCGTGACGCAGAGGAAGCCGGCGGAGACAGTGGGTGGCTGGTCATCACTGACTCACGGTCACAGAACTCAGAGCAGCGGGGGGACCCCTCACTTCCCGGGCAAAGGAGCCGGAGGTCGGAAAGCCCTGGTTCCGGGCCCTTCTGCCAGGGAGTGGCAAAGCCAGATCCACCGCCCTCCGGCCTCTGTTTGTGGAGCTTGAGCAGCTTGCAAACGCTCTCACGTGCTCTCGTTCCACCCAATCCTCAGCGAAGACCACACTGGGTTCTTGAACCGAGGGGCCAAATGAGGACTGCTTAGCTTCCTCATCTGAGAGAAGAGTAGTCTTCTAATGAGTTCTTACTAGGATTAAATGAGGTAATAGTTTGGGAATCCAAGAGGGTATAATAAAGGACACGCCTCATTCCTTACAAAGCCCTGAGTGAAGAGATGGGCAAGAAGAAATCAAACATACGGGATCAAAAACAGTAGCCTTATCGCTGATCAGTTTTATATTGGAGTCAGTGGTTTGTGTCTGTGGGTAAGAGAACAGAATTAGGCAGGTACCCACACAGGCTGAGGCAGGCCTCTGGATAGGGGACTGTCGCTGTAAACCATGGAGAACAGAGCCCATGGCATGTTCAGGGGGCCAGCTGCCAAGGAGGAGAGGAGAAGGGCTGAGCTACGCATCTGGGATTCCTTCCCGCACTCTCACCACTGAGAAGTGGCCGCCTGCCTCCACTCCTAGGGAGGAGTGGGTCAAGGAGTAGAGAGATGTCAGAAATCCTAGGCTAGAAGAGTTTCCTCTGTGTGGAAGGGAACATCAGGGCCGAGGAAGACATTTTTTCGACCTTTAATAAGTAAGCACTAGGACTCGGTACAATAGTAAGGACTCAAAAGTTAGCTGTTACTATTATTATTCTGGCTGTTGCCTATTGGTCATACCCGAGACTGCTTTACCTTTACCAGTGTGACTTCTCTAACTGTGTCTCCCCTTATTAGATGTGTGACATCAGGCATGTTATTTACTCTCCCTAAGTCGGTGTCCTCCTGTGTAATAATACTTGCAAGACTACATGACTTCAGTGTAAAGGACTTTAGCACAATACCTGGAACATAGTAAGTGTTCAGTGAATGGTGACAGTTGCTGTTATAAAAAGGACTGGTGAGGGGGGCCTGGGTGGCTCAGGCGTTAAGCGTCGGCCTTCGGCTCAGGTCATGATCCCAGGGTCCTGGGATCGAGCCCCACATCGGGCTCCCTGCTCCGTGGGAAGCCTGCTTCTCCCTCTCCCACTCCCCTGGCTTGTGTTCCCTCTCTAGCTGTCTCTCTCTCTCTCTGTCAAATAAATAAAATCTTAAAAAAAAAAAAAAAAAAAGAAAGGACTGGCGAGTCCAAAGCAAAATCAGTGCAAAACTTAAGACGGAGACATGACTGATTTTGAAGTGGCATGTGAAGGAAAGGCTGGCTACTCTCCATTAGAATTAGAGCAATTGCTTCTGTGGGATCCACAATCCAGACACCTGATGGGGAAGCCCTGGGAGTACTGCCAAACCCTTTGGGCTTTCCCCCATCACTTCCCCTAAACTGAGGAAAAACTTGATCCGGTGTTCACCTGTGGAAGATGATGACAATCTGGAGGCTGTGAGCTCCTTGGGAAAGGAAAATGAAGTGCTATTTTATGCGGGGACCAAGATGGCTTGAGCGAGTCACAGGATCTAAGAGTCACTGTCTGAGCTCCAGAAGGGTAGATACTGAGGCTGTTTTACTCACTGCTTTGTTGTTAACCCCTCACCGTGGTGGGTGGCACACATTTGCTATTTGCTGAATAAGTAAGTGAATGGATCGGGTTGCTCTGCACACCAGCCATGGGGAGATCGTGCCTAAGAGGATGCGGTCTGACTTTTTTTCCTACATCTAAGGCATGCTGAACCAGAAGCATTTGCACAATCCCTGATTTTGGTCTTGCTTAAAGGAGGAGGGAGGGTGAAGGAGGTAATCCAGAGAACTATAGATTCCTGATTTTTTTTCCCTTCAAAAGCCCAGTGGATATTATTTTGAATGTGGGAGCTTGAGTTACACGTGCTAAAGATTTCCTATGCAAAGTGAGATAAGAAAAAGTGGAAATGTAATATCTCGGCAAGGAGGGTCAGCTGTAGGAATAGCCCACTTTGAGACAGGGATGGATGTAGGACCCTGGAAGATTTAATCAAATTTCATTCTAACGTCTCAGACGCCCAAAGAAGCTAACACACACTTTATATAATAGCAAAAGACTGGACACAAGACAAATGTCCATCCACATGGGGACCTATGTAATTGTGTATCATCCAGTTGTGAAAAGTAAGAGAAGTAACTCTGTGTATGAATATGATCCCTGTTGTGTGTCGTCATGTGAAAACAGGGTATGGAACACTGTGTGTGGAGTATGCTAGTATTACCCAAGAAGGGGAAATACAACTACTTATATGTATTTGCCACTTTTTAAATTTTTTTTTAAGATTTTATTTATTTATTTGACAGAGAGAGACACAGCAACAGAGGGAACACAAGCAGGGGGAGTGGGAGAGGGAGAAGCAGGTTTCCCGCGGAGCAGGGGGCCCAATGCGGGGCTCAATCCCAGGACCCTGGGACCACGACCTGAGCCAAGGCAGACGCTCAACGACTGAGCCACCCAGGCGCCCCTGCCTCTTTTTTTAATGGAAAGGAAAACCAAACACTAGTTAAAATGGTTATCCATAAGGAGGTGGGGGGATAGAGTGAAGGGGAGAGAGAAGCTAGACTTGACTGCTCTCAATGTTCTTTGTTTTGTAGATTTGACTCTGGAACCATGTACATAATTTAAATAATTATAAAACACAATTTAATAGACATGGGTTAAAAAGAGAAGTTCCTGGGACACCTGGCTAGCTCAGTCAGTAGAGCATGTGGCTCTTGATCTTGGGCCCCATGATGGTGTAGAGATTGCTTAAATAAATTTTTTTTAAAAATTCTTAAAAATTGAAAGCAAATGGGGGTGCCTGGGTGGCTCAGTTGTTAAGCGGCTGCCTTCGGCTCGGGTCATGATCCCAGGGTCCTGGGATCAAGCCCCGCATCGGGCTCCCTGCTCGGCGGGAAGCCTGCTTCTCCCTCTCCCACTCCCCCTGCTTGTGTTCCCTCTCTCGCTGGGTCTCTCTCTGTCAAATAAATAAATAAAATCTTTAAAAAAATATATTAAAAAAAATTGAAAGCAAATGAAACAAATGAATCTAATTGTGTATTGAATTAGTGACTTAACTATACAGAGAGGAATTTTTTTTTTTTTTCAAAGATTTTATTTTTAAGTAATCTCTCCACCCAGTGTGGAGAGATCCCAGGGTCATGAGTTCGAGCCCATGTCAGGCTCCAAGCTCAGCATGGAGTATGCTTGAAGATTCTCTCTCCCTCTCCCTCTGCCCCTCCCCCTGCTTGTGCTCTCATGCTCTCTCTTAAATAAATAAATCTTAAAAAAAAAAAAGGAACATGTAGAGGAACATGACGCCACAGAAATACAATCAGAAAAGTCTAGAATGTGGAAATCTCTGATCTGGACAAATGATCTGGCTTTTTCAACAAAAAAAGTTGCAAGAAGAGAGAAACAGAAGGGGAATTTGTAGGTTAAGAGACTTGAGAAACAGATCAGTCATACAAATTTGACATGTGGGCTTTGTTTGGATCCTGATGGCAGACAGACTGAAACAAAAATATTATTCATGATACAATTAGGAAAACTTGGATACTAAATGAACATTTGATGCTATGAAAATTATGGTCAATCTTTTTAAGTTTGATGTTACTGTGGTTATGTTTTGTTTTGTTTCAAAGGTCTTTATCTCAAAGGGATAGATGCTGAAGGAAATGGAAATGATGTAACATATGGGGGTTTTGCCAAAATAATCATGAGTGTTGTGGGAGTGGGGGGAAGGGAGGTAGGAAGTGGAGGGTTCTAGATGAGACGGGATTGGCCCCAGGCTGGGAGATGAGTGCATGGGACCTTATTTTACTATTTTCTCTAATTTTGTAGGTTTGAAAATGTCCATAATAAAAAGGGTGTTTTTTAAAAAGATTTTATTTTATTTTTTATTTTTTTTTTTTAAGATTTTTTATTTATTTATTTGAGAGAGAGAGAATGAGAGACAGAGAGCATGAGAGGGAGGAGGGTCAGAGGGAGAAGCAGACTCCCTGCCGAGCAGGGAGCCCGATGCGTGACTCTATCCCGGGACTCCAGGATCATGACCTGAGCCGAAGGCAGTCGCTTAACCAACTGAGCCACCCAGGCGCCCTAAAAAGATTTTATTTTTAAGTAATCTCTACACCCAATGTGGGGCTCAAACTCACAACCCCAAGGTCAAGAGTCACATGCTCTACTAGACTGGGCCAGCCGGGCACCCCAAGAGTGTTTTGTTTTGTTTTGTTCTTGAGCAGCAAACTTTATTCTTCAAAATATTTGAAGGTATAAGTAACTTAATAAGCATTTTATTCAACATTTATTGAGCTCTTATTGTGTGCCAGACACTAAGCTAAACTCTGAGGCTACGGAAATGGGTCAGTCACGATACTGTCTCCTTAAAGCTTATAGTCTAGTGACGAAGTATGTACACAAATGAAGTATAAGGAGAAGAAAATGCTATGCTCCAGAGAAAGTAGTAGGCTGCCTGTCTAGGACAGTTTCAGGCAAGAGTGTATCTTCATAGAATCCACTCCCACCCAACAATGACTGGGAGCTTTACTCAGCATCTACACCCAAGTCTCCCAGAATCTAGCACAATATAGGTTTGAACTTGTGTGGAAAATATGACCTCAAATTATTTGAAAGTGGCTGCAGCCTTCCCAACATTACAGAGGGGTGGTCAACTTTGTGTTATCTGCTTCATGGTTGTCTTAGCTCACGCCACCGTGACAAAATACCACAGGCTGGCTGGTTTAAACAACAGACATTTATTTTTCATAGCTCTGGAGGCTGGGAAGTCCAAGATCAAGGGGTCAGCTGTTTCAGTTCCTGATGACAGCCCTCTTGCTTGCTCACAGATAGCAGCCTTCAGCTGTGTCCCCACTTGAGGAGAGAGAGTGCCTCAGTGTCTCTTCTCTAATCCCATCGTGAGGGTCCTTTCCTCAGGGTCTCAGCTAAACCTAATTATCTCCTAAAGGCGCTATCTCCAAATATTATCACAATGGGGGTTCAGGCTTCCACATTAGAATTTGGAGAGGGGTGCCCCTGGGTGGCTCAGTCAGTTAAGCGTCGGTTAAACGAAGTCTTAGTTTCAGCTCAGGTCATGATCTCAGGGTCGTGAGATAGAGCCCCACATCAGGCTCTGTGGTCAGTGCAGAGTCTGCTTCAGATTCTTTCTCCCTCTCCCTCTGCCCCTCTCTGCTCCCACTCTCTCTCTGTCTAATAAATAAATAAAATCTTTTAAAAAATAGATTCTCTCGCTCTCCCTCTGCCCCAACCCGGCCCTCCCTACTGCCTGTTCATGCACGCATGCATGTGCTCACCCTCTCTCTAAAAAAAAAAAAACAAACAAAACCAAAACAGACTTGGGGGGGGACACAATCAGTCCATAGTAGTGGTCTACTTTAGTGTGTCTTCAAGATGTGGCTCACAGACCCAACAGCATCAGAATCACCTACTTTTAAAAAAATATTCAATATCAGGAGCACCTGGGTGGCTCAGTACGTTGACCATAATCTTGGGGTCCTGGGATCAAGCACTGTGTCAGTCTCTGTGCTCAGCCCAGAGTCTGCTTGTCCCTCTCCCTCCGTTTCTTCCTTCACTCTCTATCTCTATCTCTAAAATAAATTTTAAAAATAAATAAAAAATAAAAATACTTAATATCAGAAACTTTGCCCCAGATTCAATAGGGCCAAGCTGGGCCCTGGCATCTGACTATTTTATATTTTATTATTTATTTATTTGTTTATTTATTTTAAGATTTTATTTATTTATTTGACAGAGAAAGAGACAGCAAGAGAGGGAACACAGCAGGGGGAGTGGGAGAGGAAGAAGCAGGCTTCCCGCTGAGCAGGGAGGCTGACACAGGGCTCGAACACAGGACCCTGGGATCACGACCTGAGCTGAAGGCAGACGCTTAACCACTGACCCACCCAGGTGCCCCTTATTTTTTATTTTTTAAAAAAGATTTATTTATTTGAGAGAGAGAGAGAGAGAAAGGGGGGCAGAGGGAGAGAGAGAATCTCAAGCAGACTCCCCACTGAGCATGGAGCCCGACGATCTCACAACCCTGAGATCATGACCTGAGCAAAAATCAAGAGTCAGACATTTAGGGGCGCCTGGGTGGCTCAGTCGGTTGGGCATCTGCCTTCGGCTGAGGCCGTGGTCCCAGGGTCCTGGGATCGAGCCCCACATCGGGCTCCCTGCTCAGCGGGAAGCCTGCTTCTCCTTCTCCCTTTGCTCCCCCTGCTTATGCTCTCTATCCAAAAAAAAGAAAAAAGAGTCAGATACTTAACCGACTGAGCCACCCAGTGCCCCTACATCTGACTATTTTAATAATTTCTGGTCATTTTCTTGAGTCTCCTTGTTGAACCCACTGGCTGAAAAATGCCAGGCCAGTAGGGGCACCCACATATGGGAAAGGAGCAATTTATTTTTTATTTATTTATTTATTTTAAAGATTTTATTTATTTATTTATTTGAGAGAGAGAGAGAGCGAGCGAAACAGCATGAGAGGGGAGAGGGTCAGAGGGAGAAGCAGACTCCCCGCCGAGGAGGGAACCCGATGCGGGACTCGACCCCAGGACTCCAGGATCATGACCTGAGCCAAAGGCAGTCGCTTAACCAACTGAGCCACCCAGGTGCCCGGGAAAGGAGCAATTTAAACATTAAATTTCATAAGGTCACTATTTCCATGCCCTAATTTCTTTTATTTTTATTTTTATTTTTATTTTTTTTTAAGATTTTATTTATTTATTTGAGAGAGAGAGAATGAGAGAGAGCACATGAGAGGGGCGAAGGGTCAGAGGGAGAAGCAGACTCCCTGCCGAGCAGGGAGCCTGATGCGGGACTCGATCCAGGGACTCCAGGATCGTGACCTGAGCTGAAGGCAGTCGCTTAACCAACTGAGCCACCCAGACGCCCCAATTTCTTTTTTTTAATTAAATTTTTTTCATTATGTTTTTAATTTTAATTCTAGTATAGTGAACACACAGTGTTCTATTAGTTTCAGGTGTACAATATAGTGGTTTAGCAATTCTATACATGTCTCAGTACTCATCATGATAAGTGTACTTTTCATCCCCTTCACCTATTTCACCCATCCCCCCCAACTCCATGCCCCAATTTCTACTTTCTGGTTTTGGTTTTAGATTTATCTTGCATTTCTTTTGCTTTTCAAGTTCAAGGACTGATGGCCAACACACCTCCTGACTCTGGGTCCAAGCACCCAGCCTTCTCTCCAGGGCAGATACTAATTCTTCCATGTATCATAATCGCCCATATCTGGACATAGTCACTATTTTGTACTCATCTGAGTTAATCCAACTTATACTTGCATTATTTTCTTTGGCTGAAGACTTTGGAAAGCAGCATGAAGTTTGGGGATTTTTCTTTTCTTTCCAGAATGAGAAAATTCTTCAACACAAGGCCTTTAGTATTTTCATTCCCGGTCCTTCATCTTCACTTAACACCTTTGCACCCACTCAAGAAAAAGAAAATTTTCTAGACTGTTTCAAGGAATTACACACATGGTTTATTAGAACATAATTTCCTTTCTAGAACTGTGACTTTGGGGGCGCCTGGGTGGCTCAGTCGGTTCAGCAGCCTGCTCTTGATTTCAGCTCATGTCATGATCTCAGGTCCTGGGACCGGCCCGTCATCAGGCTCCATGCTCAGCCTGGAGTCTGCTTGAGGATTCTCTCTCTCCTGCTCCCTCTGCCCCTCCCCCACACATGCTCGCACACTCTTTCTCTCTTTCCAAGATAAATAAATCCTTAAAAAAATAAATAAAAATAAAACTGTGACTTTGCTTTAGTTCACTAAAATGTGCAATGCATTTCACGGAATTAATTTCCGAAACACTTTTAGGTCTTGGAATTAGTTTCAAGGTGCTACAGTGAACCGCTGAAAATTGCAAGCTGATTATTTAAATTTGTTGGCATTTTTGCCCCCCCCCCCATCTTGCCATTGCCCGCCTGCGTGTGGCTTCCCTGCTTCAAGCCACCCGTCCAAAACGATTGAGCACCTTGTCCTCTGGGTGCCAGGCACATGGAATGACAGCATAAAAGGCAAATACACGTTCCCTACCTTCAGGATTAAAATGCAGATGGGGAGATAAGGCAATCACAAGAGATTATAAAACGATTTAAAGCAGCCAAATAGGACTGGCCACGTTCCAAGTTGTTCCTTTATGGGAATCTGTATTAGTCCGCCAATTTGATTGCCTAGCTAGACTGAGTGGCTGGTTCTCTGCAGCCCTCTTTGACCAAGCGTGAGCTATCAGAGAAAGCAATCTGGCACTTTCTCTGGGGTCTGGGAAACAACCTGCACTTCATATAAATCTGCAGGAAAGAGAAGGGAGCAGCCATGGTGTTCTGTCGCTAAAACTTTTGTACAAAGTTGAGGCGTCACGGGACTGCGTTACTGAGAGAGAATCTGACTTCCAAGCTTGGAAAAAGCCACTGAAAAGGCCACTCTCCACCCTCCTCCCGTTTTCTCTCACATCAGTCATGGCTGTTAGGCAAACCCAGTCACCCTTTCCCTTCCAGCTCCAGTCCACTCATCAGGGAGTACCTTTTCCCGGGGGGCCAGCCTTCTGTAACCTCTACACCACCGTCTGCAGTGAGCTCTGTCATTAATGCAGCTTCCCGATTCGCCTGGTCGATTGGCCAAGCATCCTTAAGCGCTCATGTACATTTCTTTTTAAGCAACGTTTAATAATTCTCAAACTCTGGAAAGTAGAACCATACCCCAAGGCCCAGAGAGAGTCTGAGAGCCGGCTAATTCATTTTCTCTTTGTTTTAAATAACTAGCTTGTAGTACCATTTCAAAGCACTGACTTTCTTTCTTTTTTTTTTTCTTTTTAAGATTTTTAAATGTATTTGTCAGAGAGCGCGAGCACAAGCAGGGGGAGTGGCAGAGGGAGAGGCAGCCTCCCCGCCGAGCAGGGAACCTGATGCGGGGCTCCATCCCAGGGCCCCCGGCAACACGACCTGAGCCAAAGGCAGCCGCTTAACGACTGAGCCACCCACGTGTTCCTCAAAGCACTGACTTTCATTCGTGGCATTTTCTGTCTTCTAACGTGCCAAATGCACACCATTGCAAGACAGCAGGATCTGGAGCCTTGGTCCTGGGGTTAGGCTCTGATGCTGTGATCTCCTCCAAGTGCACAGGTGGTGTTACACCCTCTGTACCTAGCTCTTATTCAATCAGGATATAGAAAGCAAATAAAATGCCTGTCTGATGCTTACTGAATCCCCCCGGGAAGAGAACTGCAGGAGGTAAGGGAGTTAATTTCCCAGGAGACAGATCTTCAAGGTGCAGCTGACTCCAGGGAATTTGCCACCTGGCCTTCCAGACAGAACGGTTCAATGGGCTCTTGGGCCTCATCCACTAAAGGCCTCTTGGGCCCTCTTTGAATTATAAGCCAACTTTACACAGAATACAGGATTTCTACACGCTTGTTGAGTGTTGCTAGAGATCTAGGATTTGGGGCTTTCCTACTGCATCGATGCTTTTTTGCCTGTTCCGCTAAGCTGAGCAATGTGACCAGTATCCCTGGGAAGGGAACGCTTGGTCTGGGTGTCTTGTTGTCATGACAACATCTAAGCTTATTTTACCTTTATAAAAATGAGTCAGAAGCACATGTTTTATGACTCCACTTATATGAAATGTGCAGAATAGGTACATCTGGACAGGAGACAGGAAATTAGTGATTGTCTAGGGTCTGGGGAATTTGGGGTCAGGGGGATCAGAATGGCTTTTTATGGGTATGGTGTTTCTCTTGGGAGTGATAAAATGCTCTAAAATTGTTTGTGGTTTGGGGCGCCTAGGTGGCTCTGTTGTTCCCTCTCTTGCTGTCTCTCTCTGTCAAATAAATAAAATCTTTAAAATAAATAAATAAAATTGTTTATGGTGAAGGTTGCACAACTCTGTGAATATGCTAAAAACCATGGAGTCATACATTTTATTTTTTTATTGTTTTTTAAAGATTTTATTTATTTATAACTTTTTTTTGAGTCATACATTTTAAATGGCTGAATTGTATAGAATGTGGATTGTATCTCAGTAAAGCTGCTAATTTTTAAAAGGCTTTTATTTATTTACTTACTTATTTGAGAGAGAGAGAAAGAGCGGGTTGAGGACCAGAGGGAGAGGGACAAGCAGACTCTGTGCTGAGTGTGGAGTCCAATGCGGGTCTCGATCTTATCACCCTGAGAGCATGACCTGAGCCGAAATCAAGAGTCAGACACTTAACTGACTGAGCCACCCAGGTGTCCCAGTAAAGCTGCTAATTTTTTTAAAAAAGATTTTTATTTATTTGTCAGAGAGAGAGTGAGCAAGCACAAGCAGGGGGAGCGGCAGGTAGAGGGAGAAGCAGGTGCCCCGCTGAGCGAGAAGCCCAATGTGGGACTTGATTCCAGGACCCTGGGATCATGACCTGAGCCGAAGGCAGACGCTTAACTGACTGAGCCACCCAGGTGCCCAAAAGCTGCTATTTTTAAAAGAAAACAGAAAATGCACAGGCAACACTGAGTTGGGTGTGTACTTGAACTTGTTCCAGTAAAGGAAACGAACTACCTTCAGTCACTAAAGGAGAAGAGTCTGGTCTCTTACCCTATCTATCTACCCTTACTGTATACACAGTTTCTATTTGGGGCCTTTTCATAGTTGTGTCACAGCTGGTGAGCAACAGTTAAGTCAAAAACCACAAAGGCCTTGGTTACAGTTTACCCTTGTTTTGATCAATAATAACATGACTGATGTCACCATGGCTCAACTCAACCACACAGATGGATTCAGGAAGTTCTGGATGCGTGCTGGGGGCCAGTGGGGCTGACTAGCTGGAGATTCGGTGCTTCAATGAGACAGTGGTTGGCTAGACCTCGGCTCCAGGGCAAGATGTCGGTGAAGGATGGAAAAATGTCTTCCCCTGACCTGGAGGTGGAATGTGGCTATGGAAGGAGTCCCGAGGGGAAAGAGAGTTCTCTGGCTTGGCTTGGACATACAGACTGGGAATTCATGAGAAGTGCTCATTTTGAGCCCAACATTTCTCTAACTTCCAGCCCAGTACCCCTCTTCCACTTCACTCTCACATCCCTGACCCCCAGGGGAAACCATACAAGGTCGGGAGGACAGGGGGGCTGGGGGGCACCTGTACTGAGCTGACTGCCCTGGAGGCAGGATGAAGTCAGAGCACAGGAACATGAGACAATTCTCCCATCACTTAGTAACAAGGCTCTGTGGTGGTTAACTTTATGTGTCAGACTGGCTAGGCCACCGTGCCTAGAGAGTTGATTAATTTTTTTCTGGTTGTTTCTGTGAGCGTGTTTTTGGATGAGATTTCCATTAAATCAGTGGGCTTTGAAGAAAGCCGATTATGATATATTGTATGGTGACTAACATAACATAATAAAATTTAAAAAAAGAAAAGAAAAGAAAGCGGATTGCCTTCCATAATGTGGGTGGGCCTCGTCTAAGCAGTTGAAGGCCTAAATAGAACAAAAGTCTGACCCTCCTCTGAGCAAGAGGGAATTCTGCCAGCAGACTGCCTTCAGACTTCATCTGAAACACTGGCTCTTCCTGGCTTGCTGGCAGAGCCTCTACTGTCGAACTGCAACTGTTTCCTGAGTCTCCAGCCTGCCGGCAGCCCCCTTCAGATTTTGGACTTA
This sequence comes from Mirounga leonina, assembly GCF_011800145.1. Lineage (NCBI taxonomy): Eukaryota > Metazoa > Chordata > Mammalia > Carnivora > Phocidae > Mirounga > Mirounga leonina. Next base: position 4,001,592 of record NW_023270451.1, on the reverse strand, counting down.
CCACAAGCCTCCACAATGGCATGAGCGCATTCCTGAAAAGAACTCTCTTTTGGGGGCGCCTGGGTGGCTCAGTCGTTAAGCGTCTGCCTTCGGGTCAGGTCAGGGTCCCAGGGCCCTGGGATCGAGCCCCGCATCGGGCTCCCTGCTCGGCGGGAAGCCTGCTTCTCCCTCTGCCCCTCACCCTGTTTGTGTTCCCTCTCTCGCTGTGTCTCTCTCTGCCAAAAAAAAAAAAAAGAAGCCCTGGGTGAAATCTGACTTTCCTTGTTTCCAGCCTCGGCAGGGTGGCCTGAGAGCCGTGAAACATCAGTCCTGGCCATACCGTTGACTAGCTGTGTGCAGAACCCTAAGATAGGAGGGCTCCCTAGATCCCAGGGAACCTGCCCAGGCCTCAGAGCTGATGGATGACGCACTCAGGTGTGAAGTTTGATCATCGCCAATAAGCCCTGTCTACTGGCAATGAAGCCAGCTGGGGCAGGGGAAACATAAATGGGAGAGGCAGAGCACCCTTCGGTTCTTTCTATTCAGTGCTGGGAGGCAGCGTAGCTGAGATTCTGCGCAGCCCCCGAGACAGGCCCCCCACAAACGTAGAGTGTCTGGAACCATGTGGAGGCAAAGTGAATATTGGGAACTCTTGGCCCATGTTTAAGAGTATTTACCTGGTGTGATACTGTGATTCACAGTAAGAAATATGTATTTGGTCTTTGACCCCATTCCTGGTACAGTGCTCCACAACCCCTTGGAATTTTCTAATCAGTAAGATCTATAAAGGTGTCTTGTTATTATGCTAACTGGGTGACTTTTGGATCCCTACCTAAGGATGGGGTTTGGTTGCCAGAACCAATCAAGAGATTAGAGGGTTGGAACTTTCAGTCCCACCCCCTTGAGCTAAGGGGTGTGGAGAGGGGCTGGAGGTTGAGATCAATCACCAGTGGCCAATGATATAATCAATCAGGCTTAAGTAACGAAGCCTCTGTAAAAACCCAAAAGGACGGGGTTCAGAGAGCTTCCGGCTAAGCAGGTGGGGTTGTGAGGGGAGTGATGTGCGCAGAGAGGACATGGGAACCTGCATCCTTTCTCTCTACCTTGCCCTATGCATCTCTTCAATCCCACTGTTCCTGAGTTACGTAATAAGCCAACGATCTGGTAAGTAAAATACTCGTTTGAGTTGTGTGAGCCGCTCTAGCAAATTAATGGAACACTAGGAAGGGGTAGTTGGAACCTCCAATCTATAGATGGTTAGTTGGTCAGAAGCACAAGGGACAACCTGTACTTGCTTGCAGTCGTCACCTGAAGGTGGCAGGAGGAGGGGCAGGGAGAGCATTGTTGTACGACCGAGCCCTTAACCTGTGGGATAGGACGCTATTTCCAGGTAGATCGTGTCGGAATTGAGTTGGACTGTGGGACATCCAGCTGGTGTCTGACAATTGCTTGGTGTGCAGAAAAAGCCTACACGTTAGGATTGGGAACAGAAATACACGTGGCATCAGGAAGGCTCGAGGTTCCAATTCTAGCTGTGCTATTTACTGTATGGGTGACCTTGCGTTAATCACTTATCCTCTCCCAGCGCCCGGTTTTCCAAGTGGTGTGTCATTAGTAAATAAATGTTAAGTACGTGAGGCACCTGGGACAGTTTAAGATGGACTAAGCTCTTAACTCTCATTCATTCCTGCGATCATCGACATTTCAGCAGGGTCAGCTGGTAGGCAGAGGGAGGCAGTGGGACTGACTTGGCGAGGCTGGTTCTGGAAAAGCTCATCAGGTGGGTTCAGTGGAGAAGGCAAGCTGGGATCAGGTTCAGGCAATTATCAGTATCTTCGGGGGGCAGAGTAAGCAGGGAATAACTGTCTAGATGGTGGACCAAAGTCCTGGAGGAATCCTGGCTCTTGAGCATGTGACTCACTCCAGCAGAGTCCCAGCCAGTGGGAGGGTGGGAAGAAAAGCACGGAGCTGGCAAACAGCAAGACAGGGTAATTAAACCTCCGCTCGGGGGCAGGTCTTTAGGCCCAATGAGGGAAACTGAGGCACGAGGCAGATGTCGAATAAAGGAGGGAAGTGGAGAAAAAGGGATGCAGGAGACCTTGTGAGCTCTCAGAGCCCTGCTGTAGCTCCAGAAGTGGTTCCCAGCCCGGTGAGTCCTGGTCCCCCGGAACCCCGGCACTAGGAGCACGGCTTTGAGGAGTGTGCTCATCGGATGTCCAGGGGGCGAGCGGTCAGGCCATGGCCGCCTGAGGGAGATAGGAGCAAGAACATTCCTCAACAGTAACAAGGGCTGGAGCTTGGCCTAAAACGGCTTTTCCTAACTATCTTCAGAAAAACATGTGGTCTTTCTTATCAAAGCTGGTTCGTTCTTGGAAAGGAGCACTCCTGGCTCTATCCCAGTGGTCTACTGTTTTTTCACAACTGCCGAAACAAAATGAAATGGAAAAATTTGAGTGTAAGAATAAGTGAAATTACTTGGCCTTCAGGTTTCGTGGAATTTCCCCAACTGCTTTACCAAGGCTCATGCCTTGGTGAGGTTGTAGTCTCAAATTGGGACGCGACTACTACTCTGAACTTAGAAGCAACCCTGAATACTTGAGCCCTGTTATAAACTGTGTTAGCAGAAGTCTGTAAGTTTATACCGCAAATTTCCTGCCGTTTTTTCTCTACTCATTTGTTTGTATGCATATGCAACTGCTCACGAGGAGGAGGAGGGAATCAATATCTGGGATAGGGGGCAGTTTTTCTAAATTTCTGAGTTTTTTTTTTGTTTTGTTGGGTTTTTTTTTACTTATAAGATTTTTGCTTAGCATCTCTTTCTGATGCAGTTCACAATGTCTATCGCTCCTGCAGAAATCACTGTGTGATTTTGGCCTCCGCTCTTAACCTGGGTGGCTCAGTCGGTTACGAGTTCTTGAACATTCTTGTTTATGCTACCTTGGAGCCAAGTGTCCATATAAAGCTTAAATTCCCAGGATTTCATTTACCCTTCAACTCTGAAACATGGTCCCTAAAGAAATCAGCTCTATCTCCTTGCTGATGAAATCCTGAACAGCCGCAGCAACCCATTTCTATTTTTTTTTCCTAAGAGGAAATGCTTCAAAGAAGTCTCAGTTTTGAAAAATGGGAAAAACTGGCTCATATGTTTATAGATCAAAAGATTAAAATATTTGAAGATTAATCCTTTCAGTGCAGATTATAGACCTAGCGTTTTAAAGTTGAATTCCTGGTCCTCTAATGATTAAAAAAAAAAAAAAATCATTTATCAGGGCGCCTGGGTGGCTCAGTTGGTTAAGCGTCTGATTCTTGGGCTTCGGCTCAGGTCATGATCTCAAGGTCGTGGGATCCAGCCCCAAGCTGGGCTCCGTGCTCACTGCAGAGTCTGCTTGGGATTCTCTCTCCCTCTGCTGCTCCCACCCTCCACCCCTACATGTGTGTGTATGCACGCGCTCTCTAATAAATAAATCTTAAAAAAAAATAACTTATACTTCTTATAGTATAGTATATCTGAAATATCATCCAACTCCCTTCTGGCACAAAAATTTCAATGTAGGGACGTCTGGGTGGCTCAGTCGGTTAAGCGTCTGCCTTCGGCTCAGGTCATGATCCCAGGGTCCTAGGATCGAGTCCCACTTTGGGCTCCTTGCTCAGCAGGGAGTCTGCTTCTCCCTCCCCCACTGCCCCACCCCCTACTTGTGCTCCTGCTCTCTCTCTCTCTCAAATAAAATTTTTAAAAAATTTCAGTGTAGATACAAGATCTGAGAAGGTGGTTTGGAGACAAATGGGTAGAGATTATTACTTTGTCAATTTCATCAAAGCCTATTTTTTAAAAAATACTGTGCTGGGGCACCTGGGTGGCTCAGTCGGTTAAGTGTCAGATTCTTGGTTTTGGCTCAGCTCATGATCTCACGGTGGTGGGATAGAGCCCCACATCTGGTTCCGTGCTCAGTGCCAAGTCGGCTTGAGGTTCTCTCTCTCCCCCTGCCCCCCCAAATAAAATAAATAAAAATTAAAAAAAAAAATACTGTGCTATTGGGGCGCCCGGCTGGCTCAGAGCTGGTGGAGCATGTGACTCTTGATCTCAGGATTGTAGGTCAGAGCCCCATTTTGGATGTAGAGATTACTAAAAATAAAATGTTAAAAAAATAAAATCAAAATATTGTGCTATTAAGCTGTTTTTGGAGTGATAGTTATGTAGGCCTAAAGTTGTATGTAAACAAGTAACTAAAATTTTCATTCAGCAGTTGCATAGATTTAATTTTATTACCTATTAATAGAATACAAAATGTTCTTACTTCAAGCTGGCTTTCTATCTTCATGATCTAATTTATTAGATTTAACTGGCCTAAAACCAGCTAGAAAAGACTCTGTTATAGCTCTGATTCATTGGTTTTGTATTCACTGAATCAGCATTATAAAGGCCTATTTTGTAGGTAAATCATGTTGTGGGCTCAACACTCTTATGAGTAAAGCCTTTCATTATAAAGAGATTCCCTTTTGGTTCTGTTAGGAATAATTTTGGTGAGAAAGTAAATAGTAGTTGATTTATTCTTGGTTATTGAGTAAAAAGTGAATGAGCAAGAAATGGGCTTTTGGGGGGTGCGTGTGCGCTCGTACGTGCACGCGTGGGTGTGTTCAGTGGACTAGAGCACATGTACGTTGTTTTCCTGGGTTATCATAAAAACACATTGGCAATAGCATCTCCGGGGCTGTGATGAGAGTTGTGTCACAAACCAGGGAGGATGATTGATTTCATTCTGTGCTCCGGAGGTCTATTTTAAAAATAGCATATACAGGGAACCTGGGTGGCTCAGTCGTTAAGCGTCTGCCTTCGGCTCAGGTCATGGTCCCAGGGTCCTGGGATCGAGTCCCACATCGGGCTCCCTGCTCGGCAGGAAGCCTGCTTCTCCCTCTCCCACTCCCCCTGCTTGTGTTCCCTCTCTCGCTGTGTCTCTCTCTGTCAAATAAATAAATAAAATCTTTAAAAAAAAATAAAATAAAATAAAATAAATAAAAATAAAAATAGCATATACACATAATGTAAGAGAGAATCCTACCTTGTGGGTGCGCATGGCTATCACGAAGTAATGTTTAACTCCACGAATCTGAGGAACTGAAAATGTGGGATTCTAGTAGGGATGCCAAAGAGAGGGAAAGGAAGAGAAAAAGGCGAACAGAGAAAACCTGGTAATATTTTCTCCTGTTTGGTGTTGTTGGTAAAATGGTAACCAGAGGTTTTTATGACACACAACTAAAAGGACCCATTAAAGTGTGGACAGCGTGGCTTTGCGCATTCAAATGCTGGGCAGAGAAATACAATGTCACTAGAAATTGCTACAGCAGAGTTTCGGTGAAGGATTGTAGAACAATAAGGCCTTGTTAATCCCATACTGGTTTATTCAAATAGTGTATAATTCAAAGCAATTGCTGCTCCCCAGGCAGGAATTTACAATTGCTACATTTGAAGGGAGGCTAATGTGTCCTTTCCAAGGGGAAATCAGGTCTGGAAAGGGCCTCGTGGTTGGAGAACCTCCTAAGTCCCAAAACAGCTCCACAGCAGGCCAAGTAAAACAAAAGGGCAGAGAACCACCCTGTGAAGTCAGTCTGCCTCCAAAATGCGCTGTATTTCCCTTGCTTCCCTCCTGTCTTTCTGGTGGATTGCAAATGTCCCCAAAGCAAGGAGCAAGGGGGAAAAGGCAAAGGAACTCAAGTCCTGGATAAGCTATTACTTAACTTCTTGCCCCCCGGCAAGGGCATACAAGTTCATTCATGAGAACCCCATGTGTGCGTGAGCTGTATGTATATTTAATTGATGGTGAATACAGAGCATCCTCCCTTGGCATAAGAACACTGGACAAGAATCAGACATGAGTCAACGGCAAGAGGAGGCTTGAATCATAATATATTTGGAACAACTTGGTCAACAGTCTTTCAGAGAACAATCCTCCAGCTTTATGTTGGCATTTCCATGGAATTAAATGTGAACAGCTTAAAATTCCAGGATTTTAAAAAACGCAGCTTTCGTTCCAATGACTGACCCGTGCTCCCAGGGACACCAAGCTACGTCCGTCTCCCAACACTGTGAGGCTAGCTAATCAGGTAAATAAAAAATGGGAAGAGCTGGGGGTTGAGGTAAAACCCTGACGAAGAACCCACCTTAAATGGGGTGGGCTATTTTTGACCTGAGAGCTGCCTGTTAGACACTCAGGAAGTTATCAAGAAAGGCCTTCAGGGGAGACCTCTCAGCAGACTTGGATTCAAACGATCCTTTCATGGTCTGGGATTCTGAGCGCCTATTACGTGTTGCAGCACATGCTCAGCTTTGAAGGGCGGCCAGGGCAGAGACCTTTATTGCTCGGCCATATCTATGCATCTCCCCAGCCATCCCAGCCCGCCTCTGTACTTGGTTCTGTCCAACCACTGAGACGGAAGTGACCCATGTCCCTTCCAGGCTGAAGAGGAGCACGTGTGAGTTCTCCATGCCTTTTCTTCTCTGGCCAGGATGGTGGAGACCTAAGACTCTGGTGATACAACTCCAAATGCTGGAGCCTCTAGCAACCAGGGTTCTTGAGCCGGGTTCCCTCGTCTCCACCTCGCACTCCACCACCAACCCGCATCCGTCATGTAATGAAAGCAACGATACGCGGTACTGTGGTAAAAACCAAGATTCTGCACTTATTTTATAATTGCAGTATAGGCGAGGCTAATAAAGCGGCTCTTCTAGATCTTTGTGTAGAAAAGGAAACTCTTCCATCTGGAGAGAGGATGAGCAATCTGAGTTATGCAGTTCTGGAACAAGCCCCCCTGAGGCTTTGCCAGATTGCCTTTGCGTCATATTCTCCCCAAAGTTATTCCATGCCATTGTTGGTTACTGTTCTTCAGGGAGTGGTGAAGAAGTGAGGAGGAGCCCTACTTGGTGGGGGTTGACATGGACAGTTCCCTTCCGATAGTTTCTCTTCTTATTCACAACCTTCTCCTGGGATTTTGGGCTTGCTTAACATACGGTACAAATCAGTGAAATTATTCACTGCGGTTTTCATCTGAGTGAGCTGGTTTCCGCTCCTAAGAAGGGTCTTAACAAAACAGGAAGTTTTTCTTGGATCTAGAAATGGAACTCTGCTTCCTGACATGAGTTTTTACCAACTTCTGCAAATCTCTATTTTCCTACTTCCCTGTCAGAAGGTGGAACACAGAGACTACTAGATGTAACTATAAAATGCCGATGAGTTATCGTAGTAGATTTAGGGCTGATTGGGTTTGGTAAAATGGCAGCCTGCCCAGGCCAGACTACATCTTCCCATCTGACTGCTTTATCTCCTACCTCTTCCTCCATTTTGGCCTTGGCAAAGAGGTGTGAAGGGCTGAGGAACACTATGATGACTGGTAGACACTCCTTGATAGTAATCTTTGACATAGGTTTCCCAAATGATATTCCTCAAAAGATTTTGATATGCATCACCCATTAGATTCTACTCTGGGGGGACAGTGAACAAGTCTGTCTTATTCTCAATACCTTTCACATGGCGGGCACCCAAGAGAATTTGAAGGAATCCAGGAAGGAAGCCTTGATTCTTGTAACTGTCTTGTAATGGGGATTGAGAAAATATGTATGTACATTTTAAGGATGGAGAAATGGAAACATGATGAGTTTGTTACTTGCTCAGGGTCACGAAGGGGTCAATTAAGAGGTAGAGCTAAAATCCAAGTTTCTCCATTTGTTTTCTTTCAGTTGTGCGACTGGTTAAAGTCCTCTCCCCACCCCACCCCACCCAGTAATATAGATCATTTATCATCACCACCATCATGCAATGTAAATTCCCACCCTGAGATTCAACAGCTACATTTGCATCGGGCAAGTCTGTCACGAAAGACCTCAGAATCTTGACATCCCTCTCACAGGGGGATGGAGTCTAAAGGTGCTAATCCTTTTTTTTTTTAATTTTTATTTAAATTCCAATTAGTTAACATACAGTATAATTTAGTTTCAGGTATACAATAGAGTGATTCATAAGGATCCTTAAATTCTTACTGACTTGTATTTTCTATTTTCCCCCCAAAGAATAAATAGGTACTATCTATGCTATCCAAAAATAATAGAGTAAAAATGCCTCTCATTTTCAATGTCTGTACATAGGGAATTCAGTGGGCTTCTAGCTCAGCATTTTGAATTATTAATCAAGTAGGTCTGGAGCAGAAAACCATGGGAAGGGAATTGTTCTCTAGTCTGTACTTCTTTTCTTATTAACAGAATTTTTAGCCAGATACATGGTTGCCCAGCTTCCCAGCCTCCCTTGCAGCTGGATATGGCCAAAGTTGGGAGTAGAAGTTGGTGTATACAACATCCAGAGTGTTGCCCTTACAGAATGTCTTTATTTTCTCCTTTTCTGCTGGGATGTCAGTGTGAGTGTTGGAGCTGGAGCAGCTATCTTGGGCTGTGAAGCAAAAGGCATGTTTTAGGAGTGGCAGCACAATGAGAGAAAGAAACTGGGCCCCGGACTCAGCTGAACTGCCACTGTATTTTGGCTTCTCTTTGTGAGTTGTTGAACCCGTAGCCTAAGCAATATCGGATCTAAACATTTACTAGAACCGTGTTCCAACTTCCTGGCCGGGAAAACAAATGTGCTGTTTGGAAAGAGCATATAATTGAGTTAATCAAACTTTCTGTGTTTAGGGGCACAGGGTCCAGTTTTAGCTCTGTGATCAAAAGTGAGTCCTTAATCCAGGCAGGACAGGTTATATAATAAGGATGGTGAAGAAGCTGTGGAAATTCAACTGGCATTTTCAGCAGACCACGTATACTTAGGCTCTCCCCCTACACAACTCAGAATTTGTGCATGTGGTGCCAAGATTTTGTGTAGGAGGGCTGCCTGAACAGGCCATCTTGCTATGTAGCCTCTCCAGCAATATGGTAAATTCCAGGCTACATCTGCCAGTTAGTATGAATTCAGATGAGTTAGAATTAAAATTATTCATGTATTTAACACACAGGATAAGTTAAGATGACTAAAGATAATGGAGCAACTTTTTTTTTTTAATAAAGATTTTTATATATTTGAGAGAGTGAGAAAGCGTGAGAGCATGAGCAGGGAGAGAGGGAGAAACTGACTCCCCACTGAGCAGGGAGCCTGATGCGGGGCTCGATCTCAGGACCCGGGGATCATGACCCGAGCTGAAGGCAGATGCTTAATCGACTGAGCAACCCAGGCGCCCCCAGGAGCAGCAACTTCTTAATAGAAATTCTGCTTTTTGGAGGCCTCTTAGGAACACAAAATAGGCTTACCTTCTGAGCTGAGTTGCTCAGTGGCTAGATTCCAGCCACAGGCTCAAGTCTATGAGCCAACAGGTCATACTGAATCTCTTAATAATCTATAACCAGAATGTCATCATCTAAAGAGAGGTTGGTGAAGCTCTCTTAACCCAAGTTAATTAGCAGCTCTGGTCTATTTGTGGAAGTATGTAACCTTCCAGTCTCCTTCCAGATTAAAATAATACCCGATTGGATGCTAGATGTGTCTGAGAATTCCCTCACAACTTCCACGGTTATTCTCTCATATCATGGTCAAGGCACTTGGTATTTCATTTTTCCTGTTTTTCAAAAAAGGAATCTTTAAAAAGTCACACAGCAGCATCGGGATTGAAACCTTCCTCTGAGGCGAAAGCCCATTTTGTTTCCAGCCCTCACGAAGCAGTTGGTCCAGAGGCTGGAAAAGTCCTTTGACAGCATTCCAGCCCTGTCAGCATCTTCACCGAGTAGCTTTGCTATTGGCTGTAAACAGTCGTAAATTCCCAGAACTGCAGACACACCCGTATAAAAATGTTAATTACCACAATGCCTCGTAAAACCAGATGTAAACGAACAGGGAATTAGCGTCCCATCGGAGTCCCGTCTTGGAGTCCCCTCCCCTAGCACAGATCGTTGAGAAAGGACAAGATTTAATTTTTTTCAAATTACAGTTAGATTTTTCAAACCTGATCCCTCTCATTTTGTGAAGCTTCTCGGTTCTGGAGAAAATGATGGTTGCGGCTACACTTGGGCTGCTTTTCAAACCTGAAACCTATTTTATCGGGGGTGAAACTGAGGCTTGTTTAAAAAAAAATAGAACTTCTTTAGGCCCCCAAGTCTTGTTGAAACTCTTGCAGAGGACAACACATATGGACAACTCTGTTAGGGCTTCTGCTTTCTGAAAGTTCCAGAAACCATAGCTTCTGGGGAAGTGCCCTGCAGGAACTGCAGTCTTTAGAAAACAACAACAAAAATCCCACTGGGATGAAAGAGGCTCATTTGTTTTTTTTTTTTTATTTTTTTTTATTTTAAAGATTTTTATTTATTTATTTGACAGAGAGCGAGAGAGCGAGAGAGGGAACACAAGCAGGGGGAGCGGGAGAGGGAGAAGCAGGCTTCCCGCCGAGCAGGGAGCCCGATGCGGGGCTCGATCCCAGGACCCTGGGATCATGACCTGAGCCGAAGGCAGACGCTTAACGACTGAGCCACCCAGGCGCCCCGAGGCTCATTTGTTTTCAAGTTGTGGCCCTTCTCTCCTCTGGGTGGCCCCCCCACCCCCCGGGGCTGGGTCTGAGGCTTTGATTTATAATCTTCCACCCACATAAGCCTCGGCATTCACCTGGGATCCTACAATGAGGTTAAGGTGTAAACCTGGAGAAGGCATTTAAGGACAAGGGCGAGGTGGGGGAGACGGGCGGGGGGGGGGGGGGAGAGGGTTAAAGAGAGGAAAAGCAATTAGGAGACCACATGCTTGGCCTCAGTGAATGCGCCCCAGCGGTGGAAGGCCCGCCTGACTGAAGGCCTGCTGAATGTGGTTTCGGCGTTGAAGACCGTGCCTTGGCCTCTGCATCACAGCCTCCAGGCGGAGAGCTCCTTGCCCAGTGTGCTGGGACCGGGATGGCCAGTGGGTGCACGCCCCTCCCTCTTTGTCAAGATTTGTTTTATATACTTGCAAAGCCAGATCTCCATGTTCCCAGCTGTAAGGCTTGGGATTTGCAGTATATCCCCTGGGGGGTAAATACCAGCAGCTGCCATCTTCTGCCAGAAAAAAACTTGCCGCCCCAGCTTAGCTTGGGGGTTTAGTGCATGATGAAGGCAAAAGGTTTTCTGGAAGAGAATATGAGATATCCCCATGGGTCAACCTTGGAAAAAATGCAAGGTGCCGACCATATGTGAGCCATCCCAGGTTCTAATAATTATCATTATGGCAGGGCTAGATAAGTGGGCATTCTTGAAAAGGAGGAAGCCTCAGAACTGACATCTTAGTGCCTGAAAGGAGTTGTGAGATTCGCCTTGCACTTCTGAAGGCCGCATAACCCACAGTTCTCCCTTTGGAAAGGGTTTCTGATGTGATGTTGAGGCCATGGGCTCCAGAAGCTGACTCAGGTTGGAAGTCTGGCTCTTACACTTACTACCTGGGTGACCTAGTGTGATTTCTTCCCCCCCCCTCTGGAAAATAGGGCTAATACCCCCTACTTTACTGGATTGAGGTTGTGAGAATTAGAACTAATGTATGTCAAGTACTCAGCATAGTGTCCAAGCTTATAATAGAGGCTCAATAATGTTTAGCTGATTGATTTTCTCATGAACAGCTATCTGGTTTAGCACTCAGGCAGTGGAAGGGAAGGAGAAACAATTCTGAACTGTAATATGACACATAGGAAAAATAGCATGATGTCATTTATTATACACAGGACCAGCCAAAGACTCCAGAGGGGTGTGAGTAGGTGTCAGACGCACCCAATGCTTTCTCGAGGTAACTGGTTCTTAAAGGAACCCAGGAGGTAGTGATGTTAAGCTTCAAACTCTGTCAATGAGGGAAACGAATTTGTAAATCCTGATTCACCTGGGTTCAATTAGCATCAATTATGCTCTCCCACCTGTGCACAGGAAGTACAAATACCATCCGACAGCTTGTTCCGGAACTCCAGTCCAGAAAATAAAATCCAGAGAAAGGAATTTGGAGCTTCCAGCTTAAACTAAAGTCTGAATCCAAATCTTCACATTTTTCCTCTATCATTCTGCATCTTAGATTTTCTAAGATCTAACATATAACCATTTACCTTAAACATTAACACAACAAGTATTTTTAAGGGTGTGTAATTATGGCGCTGTAAAGGATGCAAAGAAGTCTGTTTCCAGACTGGAGAATTTGGCATGAATTGACTCAGTAAGATGGGACCACAGATTAGAGTCCTGCCTAGGCTTTTTTTTTTTTTTTATTTTTAAGCTGCTCTTTAACATTCTTCGCATTCCCCAACTAGCAGATTTAACACTTGAGTGTTGAGCAGGGAGCCCAATGCGGGGCTCGATCCCAGGACCCTGGGATCACGACCTGAGCCAAAAGCAGACGCTTAACGACTGAGCCACCCAGGTGCCCCTGAATCAAATTTATTTTTAAAGTAATCTCTATGCCCAGAGTGGGGCTTGAAGTCATGACCCTGAGATCAAAAATCACGTGTTCAGGGGCGCCTGGGTGGCTCAGTTGTTAAGCATCCGCCTTCGGCTCAGGTCATGGTCCCAGGGTCCAGGGTTCGGGCTCCCTGCTCAGCGGGAAGCCTGCTTCTCCCTCTCCCACTCCTCCTGCTTGTGTTCCCTCTCTCGCCATGTCTCTCTCTGTCAAATAAATAAAATCTTAAAAAAAAAAAAAATCACGTGTTCTACTGACAGAGCCAGCCAGGTGCCACTGGGTGGACCGACATTCACATTTTATCTTCCAGCTAACAGCTTAGCAAGGGTAAGCTGGCTTTTGTTATTTAAAATAATACACTAGAGGGCGCCAAATACAAAAGCTGTGACTTTGAAACTGCTTTAATAATGCAGTTCCCACAGTGCTACAAGATGTATCATCAGTTAATGGATTCAAGCCAAAAGACCATCCCAAAAACAGTATGACGCAGTTCAGGATAATTAAGAAGCTGTGTTTTAATTTCCTCAATTATATATATAAAAAAAACAACCTCATGCTTTATATATTAAGCAATTCATAATGTGTTTCTACTTGATACTGTTATTCAAAGTACCTTTCAGCTAGTTTAATTTGTTTGCTCTGACTGCCGGGTGGAGAAGGGAAAGAATAAACTTGGAAAGGATAGGTTAACCTACATAAAAATAAATCTTAAAATACACCTCAGTGTAATTTTTAACCTTTTAAATTTAACAAAGTAAAACATGCATATATTTTATTTAAAAAATCCATATCCAAGAGCTTAAAATGAAAAGGAACAAGACCCCATCTTCAAACTCAAACTGAAGAAGCATTATCTTTTAGCAGTAACTCCAGATATCTACATAATGTTTATATTTCTTGATTTATCAAGCTGACAATTTCTTTGAAAACTGAGGAGTTAACAGAATATCCATCTTTTATCAAATTTACATCTCTTACAATCCATCTTCATAAAGTTTACAAAAGAACTTTTCCTTTACACTATTACAAGAACAATACCCTTAAAAAGACCTAAAGAGGAAATTAATATTCTGATCTTATCCATACACATATTTTTGCGAAAGTAAGATTACATTGTACATGTAATTTCATTAAACTACATATTGCTTGTGTTTCCATATCATAAAATATTCCATTTTGGTTTTTGTTATTGTAGTGTAATTTACATACAAGTTAAATGTTCTAAAGTGTAAGGAACTTCCAACTCTTCAACCCATGTTGCGATCAGATGATTTCACTCCACAGTGGGAACTGTGCTGTTTGAAGGTATTATTCAGTCTGAGTTACGGATGCTTAGTGTTTGAAGGGGCAAAGACTTAGAGGGTAAGAGGCTCAGACTTAGGAGTCCTGCAGGGACAACAGAAATCAACCAGAAACTTGTTAGCAACTCAGCATGGAAAGGAAGAGTTTTAATTATTCCTCAACACCTGAAGACTCAGTGAATCACCGACCAGTCTGCCACAAGTTTGTGGAGTTCCTTCATTTTTTGTAGAGATAATAATCTCCTTTATATGTTTCTTTTTTTTGTAAATTATCACCAAAATTATCTAGCATCTCTCTCGTTCTTTTTAAAGACCAACTCCCCTACCCCCCAATCTATACTTAGTTCCAAATGGTAAGGGATCAAGTGTAGGGAAGCATTATGGCCTGCTGTCAGGCATCAGCCTAAAATGTACCGGGGAAGAAGCTTAGTCTACCCCTTCATTCATGTGATGCTACAATCATACCAAACCTAGGTTTGTCCACTATCCCTACACAATATTCACCCAGTACAAAGCGCTGCAAAGGGGGGCAAGTCCAGGAAAAGCAAAAACTTTCTTAGGAACTAGGAGCATCAAGGGCTGCCTGGGAAACGGCAAGCAAACTCAGGAGCCGTCAAATATCAGCTCTTTCAGGTACTGGAAGGCCATTCCGTGGGGATGAAGAATCAAAAGCATTTTCCATACCTAACACAACGAACATGGCATGAGGAAATAGGTGCTCAATAAATCCTCATAGCTTTGCCTTACTTTCACTTTTATGCCCCATACTTTTTTTTTTTTTAAGATTTTATTTATTTATTTGAGAGAGAGAGACTGAGAGAGAGAGAGCATGAGAGGGGGGAGGGTCGGGAGGGTCAGAGGGAGAAGCAGACTCCCTGCCGAGCAGGGAGCCCGATGCGGGACTCGATCCCGGGACTCCAGGATCATGACCTGAGCCGAAGGCAGTCGCTTAACCAACTGAGCCACCCAGGCGCCCCATGCCCCATACTGTTCTAAGGGCTTTGCATGCATTACCTCATTTGACCCAACAACAAATGAGAGGCTCAGAGATTGTCATTTTTCAACGTGGGACAAAGCTGATTAAGGAGTTGGGGGGGGGTTCGGAATGCAAATACACCTGAGTCCCACCGCAGGGCCACTCTTGCTCCCGCCCTTCCCAGCAGAGTTTCAGGAATACAGACGGAACAGTCTCTTCCTCTGGGTACACAGGACAATAGCCGCACAGGCCGCGACCAGCATTTCCGGAAGATGGCGGCTGCGCCGGGCTCACGATCTGAGCGGAGTGCGTCACGGCTGGGTGAAGCCGGAAGTGGCACTAGGCCTTTTTTTTTTTTTTTTTTAGGAGAGAGCGACTGACAGATGGGATAAAAGGGAGAAAGGGAGTCACTGAAAACCCTGAATACCGAAAAATCTAGAGCCCTGGACTCTGGGTGCCGCAGAAAGCGCTGGGCGGAAGCCGACCTGACAGGCTCTCCGCCGCGCCGGAAGTGCGTTTCTGGCGCTCCTCCGAGATGGCGCGGGCAGGAAGGCAGCAGCGCGGCTCCGCTGGCCCGTCTTTTCC
The DNA here is from genome assembly GCF_011800145.1 of Mirounga leonina. NCBI lineage: Eukaryota > Metazoa > Chordata > Mammalia > Carnivora > Phocidae > Mirounga > Mirounga leonina. The sequence goes on along the minus strand of NW_023270451.1, from coordinate 3,986,338 downwards.
CTCCTCGGTCTCTGCTCTACCAATGGCCGGAGGCACGCTGGGCCTTCGGGATTTCCAGCCTGGGGAGGGTAGAGCCGCTTTCCCCTCCCCCGCCGGGAGGGCGGTGCCCTTGTGACGCAGGAAGCGGCCCGGGCTACGCCTTTCACCGCGTGGGCCAGCCCGCTGCCGCGACACAGACGCCGGGTCCGGACTCGCTCCGGCTAGCGGCCAAGCCACGAGCTTGCAGCTACTGGCAGCCACCCACGGCTCGCTCTTCCAGACGCTGGGCGAATGTCTGGACGGCTTGGTGGAGTTCACGAGAGCAAATAACCACCCCACCGAAAGCTGAGAGAGGTCTCAAGGAAGAGGTTTCTCCCGTGTAAAGTGGGTGGTGGGTCCCTAAAGGGGATCTTCCGTGCGTCCATAGGCACGGTGAGCCAGTTATATATTGTGCGCAGTGCCAGAGGCTATTTCCACAAAAGGTCAAAACTGGGTTATGGAACCCCTTTCCTCTTGGCGGGTCAGGATGTTGGAAGCGCATTTTTTTTTTTTTTTTTTTTTTTTTTTTTTTAGTGTTTCTTATCGAAGTAAAATTCCTCATTGGCTTCTCACCTTAGCCGCTTTTAAGTGTGCTAGTTTCTCGGTTGAGAGAAGGGGTCACACCAGCCAGAAGCTAGAGTAACACAAAGTACCCGAACCTGATCAGGGTGCTCAAATACCATTAGCTACAGTCCTCATTAACGGAGTTTTCTCTCAGAATTTTAATACCCGGCCTAAGAGGTCTAACTAGATGTCTGTAGATGGGGATGTGTGTGCAGTATGTAATACACATGTAAAACATCCTGAGAAGGGATTCATAAGCTTTAAGGCCCCTGGCACAAAACTAAGAATCTGTGTAGTTGGGGGCAAGAGAAACATCTCTGGAACTAATGTTAACAAAAAAACCACTGGCCTAGAGGCAAATACATCATGCTTGCTTCGAATTATTTCTGTGGTTGTTCCCCAAGGTTATCCTGGCAACTTGTAGATTTTGCAGAATCAGATGGAAATTATCTACAGAGGTAGACAGAAAACTGTAAAGGTCATTTAAGTTTATCTTCTGGGATCTTGAAAACAAATGAAGCTTACGGTCTTGGCCAGTTAAGAGTGTTTTGGGAAAAGGTACTTCAAAGAAGGACTACTCCAGAAACCAGGGTGGTCGTGTTGCCTTTCCCTAATTTCCTTTCTCTACTGGGAAACAGATGGTGGTTCTTCAGTGCAAGTAATTTGGTTCCACAAAACCACCAGAAAAAGGATTCTAATCAGCCACTGTCTTAATCCACACGTGGGGGGTGTTTAAAGCTTTATTCTTTAATGTACAAAGAACCTGGTTTTTGTTCCTGGATTACCTTTGACTATTTTCTCAGTTACGGTTGGGTTCACAAGATAACTAACGTTAACTTGTTGAAAACATTTTTTAAGCCTATCAACAAATGATTTTTTGGATTGCAGTATCCGTTTATGTTGAGCTTACTATGCACATAACTTCCTTCAACATAAACACTGTCTTGATGATTGTTAATCCTTGTATTTTAACTCATTTCGCTCAGCCAATCCCCTTTGAGGAGTCACCTCCTACAATTAAGTATCTTTATGTCAAGTTACTTTTAATGACTAGTTTTCCTGTTCAACAGGAATACAGAAGAGAGGGACTATCCATCAAATCTTGGATATGATGCAATTCTTCTGTGTGCAGCTCAATAGCTAGCATTTTCTCCCCCTTCTTTCCCTGTAGCATTACACTTTTAAATTAAAAGCTCCCCCCACCCCATCCATGACTGCTCCAGTACACTACTCTTTGCAACTGTTTATGCAATGCCCTATTTTTTTGGCATTCCTAAAAGCTTGTTAAAATAAAATACTCATCTATGTTTCATAACATCCCATTAATATTATGGTATTGTTCCTCATTAACAGATAACTTTCAAAGAGAACAGTCTCTTCACTGCAGTTTCAAGATCTCAAAAAGGGAACATTTTTGATTATAGTTGTCTTTTCAAAATGTAGAAATGATCTGATTGACTTGGTAGGTTTGTCAAGAATTTGAACTCTAAACAGGCACCAGGTAATTCTGATGCAGGATGACCCAGGATCAATTTTTTTTTTAAAGATTTTATTTGTCAAAGAGACAGATGTCATGCGCACAAGCAGGGGGAGCAGCAGGCAGAGGGAGAAGCAGGCTCCCCGTGGAGCAAAGAGCCTAAGGTGGGACTCGATTCCAGGACGCTGGGATCATGACCTGAGCTGACGGCACACGCTTAACCAACTGCTTAACCGTCCCCCATCTGGGGACGCCTGAGTGGCTCAGTCAGGTTAAGCGTCTGTCTTCGGCTCAGGTCATGATCCCAGGGTCCTGGGATGGAGCCCCGCATCTGAATCCCTGCTCAGGGGGAAGGCTGCATTTCCTCTGCCTGCCACTCCCCCTCCTTGTGCTCTGTCAAATAAATAAAATCTTAAAAAACAAAAACAAAAACTACTGGCCTAGAGGCAAATACATCATGCTTGTTTTGAATTATTTCTGTGGTTGATCCTAAGGTTATCCTGGCAACATGCAGATGTTGTAGAATCAGATGGAAATTATCTACAGAAGTAGACAGCCAGAAAACTGAATAATCTATGCAAAAATGCAAATGTTTTGAAATTCTTTAAGTTCTATATTATAAAGGAACACAGCCAAAAGAAATGTGCTACATGGAAACTGTGGCCTTTCTGTAGAAAAACCTGTTTCACAAAGACTTTAAGATATTCAGGCTCAGATAAAATGTATTCCAAGTTCTCCACCTACTTATGATTAAAATTTACAGTTATTTACTACCTTTGTTAATGCTAAGGGCCCAGGTTGAGGGAAAGGGCTGCTGCTAGCAAACTGAGCCTTTGCAGGCCCAGGACTTTAATCAAAATGTAAAAAAGCCTAGTTGTACTACGGTCACACCCTGCCAAATACCTGGCAAAATTCACTGGCTTAACCCAGTGAGAAATTCCCTGACATGTCAGATACACACCGTGTCTCCTCTATAGTGGTGTCCCTCTGACATGCAACTACAGGTTTTTTTTTTAAAGATTTTATTTATTTATTTGACAGGGAGAGAGACAGCCAGAGAGAGAACACACAAGCAGGGTAAGTGGGAGAGAGAGAAGCAGGCCTCCCGCCGAGCAGGGAGCCCGATGCGGGACTCGATCCCAGGACCCCGGGATCATGACCTGAGCCGAAGGCAGACGCTTAACGACTGAGCCACCCAGGCGCCCCGCAACTACAGGGTTCTTGAGTGAGACTTTGAATTAAGGATAAGTGCTACACAGCAGCACATAAAATCTGATTGTATTTGCTACATCCTAAACAACAATATACTTGCTAAGGTTGTATAGTGCCCACAACTGCTAAACTGTTCTGCGTTAAGACGGACTTAAAGGAGGAAACTTTTAGAAAGAACAGGCAGCTGAAAGTGAGAAACAAAACTGTACAGTGCACTTTAGAATTTAAGAGGGTAGTGCTCATGTGTTTCACAAAAAAAAAAACCTGCATGGGATTTTGTGAGCAAAATAGGGTATTTTGCAATTTAAATTCCCAGTCTATCTTGTGAAATCATGAATAAAATAAACATTACTTATTTATGCCTCACAAAGTAAATTCTTTTTGGGGAAAGTGATTAAGGAAAACCTAGCCCTGTTTTAAATTTTGGCATGAGTCAAAGGCTGCCCAAGGAGGGCAGCTACATTTAGGATGTACATGCATGGGTGACCAAATATAAGTCCAACACAGCTTTGATAACTGCTTTATAAAATGCTTACACCTCACTGAAGAGTCCATCATCTTAAAAGAAAATCTTGACAATGTTTATTATGTCCGATTAACCTACTAGTAGTCTCTCGAGTAATAAAAAAGCACTTATAGTAATGTGATTCCACTGCAGTAGAACTTTAATGTAGTAGTGCCATCTTTTGAAGGTTAAGTTTTTCCAGCAAGGAGGCAAATCTCCTTACATTTATTAATGTCATTTACCCCATCAGTTTATTCTTTTTGAATACTGAGCATGATACAGGCCTTGGTTCACACTTAACCTAGCAGTGTCCATTTCTCTTCAGAGAACGCGGCTATGTAACCAACTACTTAACACTCAGTAGGCCAGAGTGAGATTAAGTAAAACTACTAGAGAAGTATGCACTAAATCAAAGTTAAAATACATTTATATTTGCTTGCTGCGGTGATGTATCTTTATTTTTTCTTCCTGTGTGTCTCTAATGTAATAGGGTATTAAAGCCCTATCCTAATAGTTTAAATATGCCACAAATTTTACATGTTATTATAAATTCATTTTAATGATGGCTCCATCTACTGTGACATGATACATATAATTATTTGCCTATTCATTAGCCAGTTCTTAAAAATATTTGTATTCTGACCTCCTGGCTAAGCTGGCTTCCCTCTTTTCTATGCACTGACTGATCCCTTGATGAATAGCAGGCTCTCTGGTAAACTAGTTGCCACTTCAGCATTATTTGTTTTTAGAAGTCTTACGTATTTCCTTTAACTGCTCTAGTCCAGGAATCTACTTTTGGGGGGGCGGGTATAAGGCCACCCAGGAAGTATTCTAGGCTTTTCAGGTCACAGTATCAGTCACACGGGGCCCCCCTGAACCCTTCAAGAACTTTAACTCCCAGGCTGTGCTTCCTATAGTTTGCCCATTTCTCTCCTAGTCCTTATTGGGAGAAAAAGGGTAAATCTCAGTTGTGTGCACATATGATCACGGTAACTTAAAAAGTTCTGGCTAGGGGGCGCCTGGGTGGCTCAGGTCATGATCCTGGAGTCCCGGGATCGAGTCCCGCGTCGGGCTCCCTGCTAGGCAGGGAGTCTGCTTCTCCCTCTGACCCCCCCCCCTCTCGTGTGCTCTCTCTCATTCTCTCTCTCAAATAAAATCTTAAAGAAAAAAAAAAAAAGTTCTGGCTAGGTATTTAATTCAATTTGGTCTTCACCATAATACTTTTTGGCATCTCACCTATCACTGTGTGCTTCTGTCTGGCCAATTAATACAGCAAGTATTAAAAAGATGCCTGCTATACCCTGGGGGAAGAGAAACTCAATGATTAAGAAATCACTGAAAGTGGACTCCTAGGTGGCTCAGTAGGTTAAGTATCTGCCTTTGGCTCAGGTCACGGTCCCAGAGTCCTGGGATAGAGCCCCTCATCAGGCTCCTTGCTCAGCGGGGAGCCTGCTTCTTCCTCTGCCTGCCACTCCCCTGGCTTGTGCTCTCTCTGACAAATAAGTAAATAGAATCTTTAAAAAAAAAAATACTGAAAGTAAGATTTAAGTTTATTGAAACAATGCTACAATGATATATGTATAATTTCAGTTAGATGTTTATATCACATAGCTCCTAAAACTTGCCACTGTAATTCTAATAGCTAACATAATGAAAGCTAGAGTTATTTTATGAAAATATTGTCATAGATTTGAAAGTAACACTAGTAAAAAAACAAAACAAAACCCTAGTAAGGTTAAGTTTCTCAAATAGTTTCTTGTTTACTTATGGAGTGAGCTACATGTCCTAATAACCTGTGTTGTTTGCCACTTACCTACCCAATTCCTCATTTTACTCATGTTTTTGTGGAACAGAATTTAGGATATTGTATTTACAGTTCTACAGGACCAAAAGAAAAAAGAGCTGTCCAAAAATGCAATGAACTGCCCCAAAATCACTGTGGCTATTTGAACAGAAGTCAATCACTTTTTAGGCAAACTAATGCTTGCATAAAGAGGGAGAGGAATTAGTTAACACTGGATACCTTAGAGGATTTTAGGTTAATCCTAAATTTTATCAGTCTCCATTAATACTTGTTAAGCTTATGCTGAATGGAGCAAGACCACTGTGACAGCCCACAGATATACCTGGTCTTTTAAGATATACAGTGTTTGAGGGGTGCCTGGCTGGCTCAGTCGGTGGAGTGTGCAACTCTTGATCTTGAGGTTGTGAGTTCAAGCCCCATATTGGGTGCAGAGATTACTTAAAGTCTTAAAAAAACAGTGTTTGAGAGGAATTTTAGTAGGGTATTTTCTTGTTCATGTACTTGGCACTTATGTAAACTCTGGCTTTAGGAATAGTGATACCTTAAGATGACTCTAGGAGCAACAGAAACCATCAAATGATAAACAAAAAATGAAGGCCAACTTCTTCTCTTTGATAACCATAACTCCATTCTTACCTCTGCCCTTGGGTACTTATATAGCACATTATTTATGACTGCAGCCACTCAAATTACTCCTCGCTGCCTCTGAATAGGAAGAATGATTAACACAATGGAATGTTGGAAGGACTGAATTCCACACCTCATTTATCCTTTCAGCCATGACTTTATTAGGCAGGGTGAGTTAAAATCCAGTCCTTAAAAAAGTTATCTTTTCTTCTTACACAATTCCTTATCTTACTCATTCACTCTTAAATGCAGTTGTTATATTTGCCTTTCACGTTAAAAAAAAAATCCCATAGCTAATGATGTGGACTACTCTGGTTTCCAATTTGAAGAACCCCAACCCTTTAACTTGAAAAAAATACCCAAGTGCCCCAAACTAGTAAGTGACTTCTGCTCTGAAGTCAGTGCTCTTTCAGACAATGCTCTGAATGTCAAATAAATTCAATGAAGCGAGGATATCAGAGAGTAACCGTAACTCTCAGAGTAGCCAAATACCTCATCATCTAAACAGCTAAAAGGCACACAAGACTGATTTCCAAGCTAACAATATTTGGCTTTTATCTACTAGAAAAAAAAAGTTCAGTCCATCAGAATATTCTGAATTTCTTTGAAAACAATTTATGTTGCTATTCTGATGAAGTTACTAAGAAGAAATTTAAGAAATGGTTCATGGCAACAGTACTTCCAAGCTTCTTAGGTAGGAGAGGTCTAATATAGCAACACCTCCCAAAAAAAGAACTGAAAAAAATTCTTTGTACTGTAGGCTTGTATAGACCTTTTATTATTTTTTTTTTAAAGATTTTTATTTATTTATTTGACAGAGACCGTGAGAGAGGGAGCACAAGCAGGGGGAGTGGGAGAGGGAGAAGCAGGCTTCCCGCTGAGCAGGGAGCCCAATGAGGGGCTCAATCCCAGGACCCAGGGATCATGACCTGAGCCGAAGGTAGACGCTTAATGACTGAGCCACCCGGGCGCCCCTGTATAGACCTTTTAGTGAAACACTTCATTTCACATACCTAAGTGTTTATTAAATAGACATCTTGGGGCACCTGGGTGGCTCAGTCGGTTAAGCATCTGCCTTCAGCTCAGGTCATGATCTTAGGATCCTGGCATCGAGCCCCACATCGGGCTCCCTGCTCAGCGGGGAGCCTGCTTCTCCCTCTCCCCCTGGTTTGTGCGTGCGCTCTCTCTCACTCACACTCTCTCCCAAATCTTATAAAAAAGAAAAAATAGACATCTGCATGAAAAGTACCTGGGTTTGTCAAAAATGCATTCCTGGGTCACACTAAGTAGTTCAGCATATGGTTCTTCAGGAATTGCTACACCCTAAGAAAATTGTGAGTGATGACACCTAACATCCTGTTCTGGGGAAGTTTGGGTGTGGAGCCCAGGAATGTATAGTTTAATAAGCTTCCCAGATAATTAGTGATCCAACTGGCTTGAGAACCACCAACTTGCAACATTTTTACATTCCCATAGCAGGGTAACTGATTTTAAAAAGTGGATTTTGGGGTGCCTGGGTGGCTCAGTCGTTGGGTGTCTGCCTTCGGCTCAGGTCACAGTCCCAGGATCCTGGGATCGAGCTCCACATCGGGCTCCCTGCTCAGCAGGAAGTCTGCTTCTCCCTCTCCCACTCCCCCTGCTTGCGTTCCCTCTCTCACTGTGTCTCTCTCTCAAATAAATAAATAAAATCTTTAAAAAAATAAATAAATAAAAAATGGATTTTTTGGGGGGACGCCTGGGTGGCTCAGTTGGTTAAGCGTCTGCCTTCAGCTCAGGTCATGATCCCAGGATCCTGCATCGGGCTCCTTGCTCAGCGGGGAACCTGTGTCTCCCTCTGCCTGCTGCTCTCTCTCCAACAGAAAATTTAAAAATTTAATAAATAAATAAATAAGATGCCAGAATCTAGCCCTGAACTTTCATCCTGTTAATAGGGGATTGTTGAACTGTTAAGAAAAGTTAGCTACTGGGAAAGTTATCTCCTCTAATTAAGTTAAAGTACCTCTATAGTTATCTTTTTCTACACATTGTGAAGATAGGTTAAACCTGACAAATAAGAATTTATAACCAAACACTAGAGGATGGAGGGGAATTTCCAATTTGCCCAATACAACACTGTTTTGAGAGGCTTTTACCTGCCTGCAGTGGATAGTAGCACCAGGACGTTTGACTTAGGATTGTTCATCTTTCAAGATAATTGCACCTGTTACTGCACCTAAGAGGAATAGATGTCCAATTATTATTATTATTTTTTAAGAATAAGAATGGCTTTGCCCTTTAGGACAAATCATTAGCAATTTTAGGTCTAACTTTTTAACTACAAAAATTCATCTCTATCTTCTTTCCTTCTCTTCACAATCGAAGTTCAGGAGCTGTTTTGCAGATTTATATTTGTACCAAAGAGGAAGAGACCTAATTAAGCCAAACATTTACGTGAGCATTTACTATGTCCTAGGTATTAATGCAAGCACTATGTATTTATCTCAGGCAGACAAAGTGAAACACTGTCTTTCTGGGGCTCGCATTCTAACAGGGTGAGGGGATTCTAAATACTTAAACTACAGTAAGTGCAGGATAAATCCAGTAAGAGCTGGATAAAAGGTACATGGAATTATAAAGAACAATGGACTGTTTGGAAAAAACACCAGAGAAAGCTTCACAGAGGAAAAACACTTGAACTGAAGGATGCATTCACAAGGGGGAGAGAGGGACAAAGTACTTCATGAAGAGATGATTACATAAAAAGGACTGAGAGAACAAAGTAGGTTTGGGGAAATGAGAGCAGTAGAAATATGGGTGTGGAAGCAAAAGAAGGTGCAACTGAATCTTTGGAAAACAGGCAGAGCTAGATCACAGGGCCTTGTTCACCAACCCAAGGAACAAGGACTCTTCCATTAAAGCATTTCTAGTAAGATTAGATTCACATTTTAGTAAAATCACTTTGAAGGATACCGATGAATTTTAAAGGTTAAGATTATAGCCAGGGTAAGCACGGAGGCCACTACACGGTTATATATAATACTTCATTTATTTGGCAAATATTCAGGGCGACTAACTACTCTATGCCAGGCCTGAAGTAGTAGTAGACACGATGAAAAGCAGGCAGACCAAGAAATAAAAAGGTTAAAATGGACATTACCAGGGACATAATGGACACGTGCTGTTAAAGGACTGAGGGTGGTTTCTGACAAGCTGAGACCATACTGGTTTTAGTTTGTATCCCGTTTTTTAGTTAATGTACAAGCATTTTCCGATATCATTACAAACTTGAATAACTTTGGGGAAAAAAACACTTTCTGGTAATACAGGACTGTTGCAGAAAATCCATCTGTAAGCCTACAATCCAAAAAGACCCAGTGAAACCATTCCACTACTTTACTCATCTTTTTTTTTTAAGCTTATTTATTTTTAAGAGGGGGCGGGGCAGGGGCAGAGGCAGATTCTTAAGCAGGCTCCACACCCACAGCAGAGCCCAACCTAGGGCTTGATCTCACGATCCTGAGATTATGACCCGAGCCAAAATCAGAGTCGGAGGCTTAATCGACTGAGCTACCCAGGTGTCCCTCTTTACCCATTTCTATGATAACACTTACGCAAAAGTCCCACAAAATTTTAACTCTATTTTTGTTACCATTTCTTTGTAGTAATACTTTGAAATGATTCTTTGCAAATAATTTTTAATGGCTGTTATTCATGGATTTACCCTAATTAGACTGTTGGAAATATATATATTATATATAATATACACATTTGTTTACTTCTAAGACTGAAACAGGAGTTGAGATACATGAATGATTCCCAAATAATAGCCCAAAATGAATTCTAGACAATTTTTCATTATTCCACAGCAAAATGAGAAGAACAATGTGACAAGTTTTTCAAAATGACAATTTAATCTTTAAAACCACATACAAAAGTCAGAGTCACCTGGGTGGCTCAGTTGGTTAAGCATCTAACTTCAGCTCACGTAGTGGTCTCAGGGCCTGATCCCAGGACCCCACATAGCAGGGAAGAGTCTGCCTGCCCCTCCGTGCCCTGCCCCCCCAACCCCGTTCATGCTCACTCGTACTCGCTCTCTCAAAATCTTCAAAAAAACAAAACAAAAAAAACAAACCCATATGTCCTTGTTTGCTGTTAGTAACTATTTTAGAACCAAATGTTGCATACACTGTCACTATTTGAAGAACTAAAACTGGCAACTATGTTTATTATCCATATTATCATTTGATTCATTCAAGAAATCCCAAAGTCTGGAAACCAATGGATTTGAATAGCTCTAAAACCTGCCAACTCTTTAGTTTGTCTCTCATATATACCAAATCTGATACATTCTATCAAAAAAACCCAAAAAACCCACACAAGAGTTTAATTGCTTTGTTGATTCATATCCTAGAGATCTACATGAACACTCATTTTATTTGATTTGTCCTAAACCCTTGAAGTTATCCTGTTCTCAAACAGCTCTGTATTGTTCGAACAGGAATGTGAGCCTTTCCCATCTTAACTATTCTATGCTATCAAGGCTCCTGTGAGACACAAGACCTAGACCGTGAGGTCCCTGATTTAGAAGGAACAAATCTAACCTGCTTGTTGGGAAGCTAGCTAGTCACTGACAGCTACTAATACACAAGGGAGTTACCCACACACCTTGACAAAGACTGTTTATTATGATTAATAATTACCCTGTTCTTTTTAAAAATTTTTTGTCAGAGAGAGAGAGAGCACAAGCAGGGGGGAGCGGAAGGAGAGCAGGAGAAGCAGACTCCCTATTGAGCAGGGAGCCTGATGGGGGACTCGATCCCAGGACCCTGGGATCATGACCTGAGCCGAAGGCAGATACTTAACCGACTGAGCCACCCAGATGTCCCAATAATTATGCTGTTCTTATAAGCACCTTTTCCCCAAGTAGCTCAAAGCCTTCTGGTACACAATGCCTCCTTGATGCACAGTAACAGCAGAATGAGCAAGAAAAGTAAGGTCTGCCAGTGAGACTGAGTGACTATAAAGAGCATGAATAATCAGACTCTAAATACTGAAAAATACTTTCAAATTCATGGCTTTTTCAAAATTTTTATTTTTAAGTTCAAATACAATTAACATACAGGGTTATGTTAATTTCAGGTGTACAAAAAGCCATAGCTTTAAGTCCACATGGCCTGTGATGTCAAACCTCTTCCTACTCCTCTCTCCAAAGAGAGCCAATACCCTACACTTACCTTCATATGGACGTTATAATAGAGCCCAAAGTTTAAAAAAAAAAAAAAAAGTTCACTGGTTTGGCTTTAATTATTAAGTTCTAAAATACCAAATTTTATGACAGTTACAAAGCTATACTTTTCACTGAGAATTCTCTTTCCAGAATATTAAAACTTCATGCATAATGCTTAACTGTCTTCTCCCCATCTCCTCAAGCATTGCCCCATGACTTGATTTTTGTAATCTTGTTCCTTCATTTTACTTTGCTAATTCATATTTAGAATATTTTAAAATTTTCACACAAATTAGTTATTTCATAAAAATGCATGGCATGGAAAAACCGTTCCAGTTTATTTACCAATGTAAAATTAATTCCAGGGAACATAGGACTTGTTTGACTGTTTTAGAAATGGAAAATATAACCTAGGTATTTAATTTGGGGGGAATGCGTGATAGCAAGGATTGGGGGGGGCAGTTTATGCATAGAAAACCAACCATCTGCTTCTCTTCCACAAATAACTCATTTTACCAAGTACCCTGTATGGACCACTTAACCATGAGTTTGAAGAGTTTAACCTTAAACTACACACTTTGATCTATGCCTCCAATTAAACTACTCTTAGAGTTTATCCTTGAACATAATTTTCCCATTTGGCTGATAGTAAAAAGGCAGAGACACACAGAAACAATTGTATGTCATAGCTATTAAGGTCTTATGAGCATTTGATTTTTACAACATAAACCTCACTCTAGTACTTTCAGTGTTTTTAGATTCTGAAAAAGCTATTTGGACCTAAAGCTATCAACTAGGAAGTAATCTACATAAATGCAACTTAAGAGATCAGTTTACTTTGTAGCTTAATACAAGAAAAGTTTGAGTCTTGGTTTCCCTCTCAATTTAACTATGCTAACTTCTGGTCATCTTCACAGAGGCTGAGCACTTTTCTAATACCAAACTTTGGTGGGTCAGCGATAAATAAATAAAACTCATTCTTGCCTCCAGAGGCAAGGATAACAAATTTATTTTTTTTTAAATTTTATTTTTAAGTAAACTCTACACTCAATGTGGGGCCCAAACTTACAACCTCAAGATCAAGGGGCCTATGTTCCACTCCACTGACTAAGCAGGGATAACAATTTAGAGGACTCTGATATACATGTATTTACAGAAGAGTATACACTGTCACATTAACTACAGAAATGGTATAGTTGTTGATCAAGAGAGAAGTCTGTAGAGGAGTAGAGAAAAATGGAAGAGGGCAGTAAAAATAGGAACCAAAAATTAGCTACTTTATGTTAATGATTACCCAGGAGAGATCAAGACACAGGATATAAAAAGTATTGAAAATAAAAATGAACTCAGGCACCTGGGTGGCTCAGTCGGTTAAGTCTATTTCTGCTCCGGTCATGATCCTGAGATAGAGCACAGTGTCAGGCACCCTGCTCAGCAGGGAGTCTGTTTGTCCCTGTGTCCCTCCCCCCTCCCACCAACCCCTCACTCTTCCTCTCAAAATCTTTTAAAAAATGGACTTATTTAACATAAACATTAAATAAAGGATTCATATAGAAATGAAAGAAAGGATCAAATGTGAAACACCTAGGTAAATAAAGTACTGAAATCTAAGTTATCTTGATGGATACTAATTTCCTCATTTGTAAAGAGGGCTAAATCAAAAATCCATCTCTTCTATCACTAGAAACTAATTGCTGGGGCGCCTGGATAGCTCACTCAGTTAAGCGTCAGACTTTTTTTTTTTTTTTTTTTTAAGATTTTATTTATTTATTTGACAGAGAGAGACACAGTGAGAGAGGCAACACAAGTAGGGGGAGTGGGAGAAGGAGAAGCAGGCTTCCCCTGGAGCAGGGAGCCCGATGTGGGGCTCAATCCCAGGGCCCTGGGATCATGACCTGAGCCGAAGGCAGACGCTTAACAACTGAGCCACCCAGGCGCCCCTAAGCGTCAGACTCTTAATTTCGGCTCAGACAGAGCCCTGTGTCAGGCTCCGAACTGGGCATGGAGCCTGCTTAAGGTTCTCTCTCCCCCTCTGCCCCTCTCTCTGCCCATTCGCGCCCCCCCCAACCAAAAAACTAACTGCTGTAAGATACACCATAAAAAAATAATTCAAGTTCAGCTGACATACATTAAGTATAAATGGTATTCATTCTTAGTTAGCTCTGACCTTTAATTATATGTCAACATTTAAAAAATAAGGAGAGAGGGGCGCCTGGGTGACTCAGTCGTTCAGCGTCTGCCTTTGGCTCATGTCATGGTCCCAGGGTCCTGGGATCGAGCCCCACATCCGGCTCCCTGCTCAGCAGGAAGTCTGCTTCTCCCTCTCCCACTCCCCCGCTTGTGTTCCCTCTCTCTCTATGTCTCTGTCAAATAAATAAACAAAAATTTTTTAAAACAAAACAAAATTTTTTAAAAAAATTAAAAAGAAAATAGGAATAGGTATCTAATATAGCTGCATTCCACCCCCCAGTGTTTTGAACACACAATATGAATATACACACAAACCAGACACTTGATATAAAATCACTGGTAGGTCAAACTTTGCTTTTCGAAATGTTTAACTGTTGGAGCCAAGAACCTTCAGAAAAAAAGAGATTGGCTATAATAAGAATATTTAGCTCACCCAGGAAACCATATTTGGTGACATCTCACATGAAACAAGGGCTTAGGCATATCTTTAAAAAAAATAAAAATAAGAAAAATTTTACTGAAACTTGTTTTAGTTTCACACAGGTGTTATATTTGGGGCAGACTTCTTTTGTGAAGTAGAAAAACTATCCTGTCAAGTACCAGTAAGGCTTGATAAAACCATGCACAGAAGATGGGCATTTTTAAACTTTATTAAGTTTACTATAGCTCATGGTTGGATCAAAATGTATAATATGGAGGTGGTGCCTGGGTGGCTCAGTCTATTGAGTGCCCAAGTCTTTGTTTCAGCTGGGGTCATGAGATCGAGCCCAGTGCCAGGCTCCCCATTCAGTGGGGAGTCTGCTTGTCCCTCTCCCTGCCCTCCACTGCTGCTCCAACGTGCGTGTGTATTCTAAAATGAATTAAAAAAGGAGCACCTGGGTGGCTCAGTTGTTAAGCGTCTGCCTTCGGCTCAGGTCATGATCTCAGGGTCCTGGGGTCGAGCCCCGCATCGGGCTCCCTGCTCAGCAGGAAGCCTGCTTCTCCCTCTCCCACTCCCCCTCCTTGTGTTCCCTCTCTAGCTGTGTCTCTGTCAAATAAATAAAAAAATCTTTAAAAAAATAAATTAATTAATTAAAAAAAAAGATTGTCTCACTCCCTCTCCCCCACCTCCCTCTTATGGAAAAAAAAAAAGTTGTAATATAGAAATTTGCCCAGGCAGGAAATATTAATTCTAAAAAAACGTTGTCATGTACAGAATTTATACGTTATGTATTTATATAGTTAAAGAAAAATGCCAATGATGACAGTGTTTTTCCTTTTCAATGTCCTAATTTAAGTGGGTACGCATACAATAAGTTGTTTCTGCTTTCTAATGGGTGTACTCCCAGATCTATAAATGGATAAATTCTTCTGAAATATACACTGTAAAATGGTGAGAACATGAACGTTACCTGGGAATTACGAGAACTGTTTATATAAGACTATTTTCAAATCACAATCATAACTTTCTTATAGCAGTGGTTTTATATGGCCAGATAATGTAATGTTTAACAATAACCTCTTGGTCATACAAGGGTAGCATTTATCTGTTACAACAATGATTGTAAGGATTTCTGCTGATGGCCAAATGTGTACATGTTGTCCTAAAGCTGTAAAAAATGCACGTGGCATGGGCATAATAAATTTAAGATGTACAAACATGAACAAAAATACTAACCTGAAATCTGAAGCATCCTAATACATTCTTTTGAGTCTTAGAATTTTAATAAGGAAAGCAGGTGTCAAGATGTATTTCCTGATGCAGGAGCAAAATTACCAGTTCTGGCTTTTGTTATACAGGTAGACACAGGTTGCCTGTGCTACATGGATTCTCAGCATAAAAGTTAAAATGCCAGAAATCTCTTAAATCCATGTTTATTATTAGTGGCTATCAATTACCATCTAATGCTGTCAGGCACTAAGCTACACATTTGCCGGTAATTAAACAATTTACAGATGAGGAAACAGATGAAGCAAGTCAATCAAGAACATGTAGGTTGTAGAGGCACCTGGCTGGCTCAGGGGAGCATGCGACTCTTGATCTTGGGGTTGTGAGTTCTAGCCCCATGCTGGGTGTGGAGACTACTTAAAAATCTTAAAAAAAAACAAAAAACAAAAAAAACAAAACCTAAACAAAAAACACACAGATTGTAACAGGTGAGCATGAACAGGAAAGGAAAAGTCATCAGACTTGCTCATACTTGCTTTCTCATTCCCGCTTTTTACGTCCAACTAGGAAGAAAAAAAAATACTTTTAAACCAAATACTTTTTCTAACCCTAATCCCACCTAAAAGTGAGATAAAATTAGGAATGAAACTGATAAACCTAGTTACATGATACTTTTTACTAATGGTCTAGTTTTCAATTTGGAATTAGTTGGCAATAGCTGAGTCCCAGGCCCTATTCTGAGACTTTATGCCAGTCATTTCCCTCTTTGAGACGACTTCACATACACGTTATGACCAATGGCTGGTTCCCATTGTCTTTCTGATAAACTTTAATGTTTTTAGATAAAGAGGGAACCTATTCCTCCAGTTCAGTCTTTTTTTTTTTTTTTTTTTTACCTCCAGTTCAGTCTTAACCCTAGTATTCAGATTTTTCATGAAGGCAGGCTATGGTAAGGTAAGCCACTCCTTCCTGAAGAAAACTTATTTTTTAAGTTTATTTAAGTAATCTCCACCCCATGCAGGGCTCAAACTCAACAACCCCAAGATCAAGAGTCACATGCTTTCCAACTGAGCCAGCAGACACCCCAAAAACTTTAGATATGCAAGAAATGGCATTTCCCTCCCACATTCTGTAGCTGAAACCTGAAAAGGCAGCAGAAAGTCATTATTCTCAAGTTCATATGATAACAATATGGTAGTATACGCAACCTCTCCTCTGTCCTAAAGACAACTTGTCTGACCACATCTGTGCAAGATATTCTGTGGCTACTCTCTTTATTCCCATGCTCTCACTTTATGGCAAGTTAAAGGGCAAATAGGAGTAAAAAAGGATAAGATGATGCTCAACATTGCTCGGCATCAGGGAAATCCAAATCAAAACCTCAGTGAGATTCCACCTCACACGTCAGAATGGCTAAAATTAACAAGTCAGGAAACGACAGCTGTTGGCAGGGATGCAGAGAAAGGGGAATCCTCCTACACTGTTGGTGGGAATGCAAGCTGGTGCAGCCACTCTGAAGAACAGTATGGAGGTTCCTCAAAAAGTTGAAAATAGAGCTACCATACGACCCAGGAATTGCACTACTGGGTATTTACCCCAAAGATACAAATGTAGGGATCCGAAGGGGATGTGCAGCCCGATGTTTATAGCAGCAATGTCCACAATAGTCCAACTATGGAAAGAGCCAAGATGTCCATCGACAGATGAATGGATAAAGAAGATGTGGTATACATACGTACAATGGAATATTATGCAGCCATCAAAAGGGATGAAATCTTGCCATTTGCAATGACATGGATGGAAGTGGAGGGTATTATGCTGAGCGAAATAAGTCAATCAGAGAAAGACATGTATCATATGACCTCACTGATATGAGGAATTCTTAATCTCAGGAAACAAACAGGGTTGCTGGAGTGGTGGGGGGTAGGAAGGATGGGGTGGCTGGGTAATAGACATTGGGGAGGGTATGTGCAATGGTGAGTGCTGTGAATTGTGCAAGACTGTTGAATTGCAGACCTGTACCTCTGAAACAAATAATACATGTTTAAAAAAAAAAAGATAGCAGGAAGGGAAAAATGAAGAGGGGGAAACGAACGATAGACTACGGACTCTGAGAAACAAACGGAGGGTTCTAGAGGGGAGGGGGGTGGGGGGATGGGTTAGCCCGGTGATGGGTATTAAAGAGGGCACATACTGAATGGAGCACTGGTGTTATATGCAAACAATGAATCATGGAACACTACATCAAAAACTAATGATGTAATGTATGGTGATTAACATAATAAAATTAAAAAAAACAATTTTCCTTAAACTATATTTTCAAATAAAAAAAAAGGATAAGATGTTACATCAAATGGATGATTAAAGAATCCTTTAAAAATTAAATGAATCCTTTTTGGGAGTGAGGGGATTCACTAGCAGTTAAAGATTTTGAGTGCTTAAATTATGACTTTCTCTTTACTCTCGCTAAACTAGTGTAAGTGACCCAGTACAACTTACCTTACTAATTTAAAAACAAAAACTCTTGTTATTCCTAAATCCTTAATTCCATCTGTTATATCCTCACTTATTAAGCAGTGATCTTTCCTTTCTTTGAGGTTAACCGTTAGCAACAAACCAACCTATACAAAAAGAAATGGAAATGGCATTAAAACTGAGCTAAATTTAAAAACGTAGAGGGCGCCTGGGTGGCTCAGATGGTTGAGCGTCTGCCTTTGGCTCAGGGCATGATCCCAGGGTCCTGGGATCGAGTCCCACATCGGGCTCCCTGCTCTGCGGGAAGCCTGCTTCTCCCTCTGCCTCCCTCTCTCTCTCTCTCTCATGAATAAATAAAATCTTAAAAAACAACAACAACAACAACAACAAAAAACGTAGAAATAAAGGTTGGGAGAAACTAGCAAGTAAACATTTAAACAGACATAAATGCTTCAGAAGTTCTAATCACCAAGTAGTTTATCTTGCCAACCTAACTGAAAATGTAAGGGCTGGGAATTATGTTTTGTGTCATCTTAAATACAGTAGGAATGCCAATTATTTTATTCAAATTAGAGCTGGAGTTCCAATCTGTCCCAGGAACAAAGCAATCAGAGGGGAAAACCAGATTATAGTTTTAAATTTGAGACACAAATATCAATATACTTTGGGAGGGGCACTCTTAAAAATACTTTTGAAGAAAAAAAAAATAAATAAAAAAAATACTTTTGAAGATAAATATTAAAGTGACATAATCTTAGAATAAATTTCTATATAATTTAACTCGATTTAAATTTTAGTTGTATGAAATATCATTTACTCTAGGTCGACGACCAGTTTAATAGGAAGAGTACTGTTTAAGAGATAGTTGTTCAGTGAAGGTATATTCTGTACCTCAAAAAGACAAGGCTGACCATACTGCTGTTCTGTGGTGTACTTACAACAAAGGAACGGAAAAAAACCCCAAATCCAATTTTCTTTTATAACACAAATACAAGATAAACTCTGCATACTTCAATGCTTATGGCAAACAGAGGCACCGAATGGAAAAGGCCATAAAATACTTCTAAGAACACAAAACACAATCACACGCTCTAAATAGGACAAGCAGAGTAGGGAAACTAGATACATTCAGAAATTTTATTCTGTAAATTACCACTCACTAGGAGCAAAGAAAGGACCTCCAATAAATTTCTCAGCTCTTCTTCATTGGCTCCATTTTTACATTTGATATTAAAGTTTACAATTCACAACGAATATTAAAGAGCCCATTTTCTACATCTACTGTTAAATCATTCCAGAGAACAGTACGGTGGGCTCTGTAAGCTTTTGCTAGCTTTCTATTTGCTTCATTCAGGTGAAGAATACTATTAGTTTCTCTATTTTCCAAACCAAACCCCGTACTTAAAGATGTTTCCAACTTGAACAGTTAACAGGGAGACTACAGGACTGATCTTTTTTTTTTTAAGATTTTATTTATCTGAGAGACCCCAGCCAAAGGCAGACGCTTAACAGACTGAGCCACCCAGGCACCCCCCTGTGCTTTTTTAAAGACTGATTGAGAGAGAAAGAGATAGCGAGTGCGTGAGTGCGCTCTCGTACAGGGGGAGGGGCGGCTCGATCCCACGACCCTGAGATCATGACCTGAGCCAAACCCAAGAAGCCATACTACTCAATGACGCTCAACCAACTAAGCCACCCAGGCACCCTTAGGCCTGATCTTTTTGAATAGCAGAAGGCAGTTAACTTTCAAAATGTTTTTTGAATACTCAGGAATAAACCTATCTTTTTCTTAAGAATCAAGTTGATTCAAGATATCCACAACCTTGGAAATTTTTGAGGATCTTTCCAAATACGAATTTCAGGTTTAGTGTTAACATAAATAACACGTTGCCCAGGAAGAACGAGACAGCATTAAATTCATTTTTCAGTAAGTTAAACTAATCAGGTGGTATGTTTAACCATAACATTTTAAGGTATATTTAATGGTTTAAGTTCAATTCTCAGACATAAATCTTTTCATTCTACACGTAGACAACACTAAAGTCGGGTGGGGCAGAGGAAAATTCCACATAAAAATAAAATCCAGTGAAGTCCCATATAATTTCGAATATTTTCTTACTTTGAACTTGAGCTTCAAAACATAGACAATCACTATTCAAAAATACCCCAAAAGCTTTAACAGCAGACAAAAGGGTCACCAATGTTTATAAAGCTCAAATCTGACCCTTAGAATTCTTATTGAGGATGGGCGCCTGGGTGGCTCAGTTGGTTAAGCGACTGCCTTCGGCTCAGGTCATGATCCTGGAGTCCCTGGATCGAGTCCGCATAGGGCTCCGTGCTCAGCGAGGAGCCTGTTTCTCCCTCTAACCCTCCCCCCTCTCATGTACTCTCATTCTCGGTCTCTCAAATAAATAAATAAAATCTTAAAAAAAAAAAATTCTTATTGAGGACCTTCATTTAACATGCAATTTTAATCAGCCCTATTATTGGAATGCCAATCTCATGATACATAGAACACATGTAGGTACCAGAGGCTGGCACATGGACACTTATAAATTACAGAAAGAAAAATGACAAAAACTAAACTCAAGGGCACAAAAAATTGGGTCCTCTAGTATCAGAGCAAGCAGTACTAAGTACTTTGATAAGCCCCAAACACATCAAGGAATTATAAGCCCAAATAATCACTGGTGTTTATATACTGAAGTTTGTAGGTTAAAATGTCCTCTAGATTTGAGAAATACGATGTTGAAAAATAAGGCCAGTTTTTCCCTTCCCATTTTTCTGGAGGCAGACGTATCCCATCAGCAGTCCCCTGACTCCTCTCTTATGTAAGTCAAAGGGGAGGAAACCTGGCCTGTGAGCCTCCTAATCTACTTACTCATCAAACCCTGGTAGGTCAAATGTGTTTTTGAAAAAGTGTGAAAGCTATGTTTTACAGTTTGCACTGCAGTTTATTAGTAGAGTGTTATCCCCTAAACACACACACAAATAAACTTGTACACCTGAATGCCAACCAGGCATTGGGCTAGGTCATTATGTAAAGAATGGATCCTAGGACTTGGGAGCAAGAATTTGGAAGTTTCAGGAGGCAAAGTCTCAAGTTACCCAGGAGTGGGAAGAAGTACTTCGGGTGGTGTGGACAAAGACACAAACTATGAAACAGCTCTACCTATGTATTTTATCCATGAGGGGATGTCTGCCACCTGAAGCCGATTATAAAACTTCCAATTATACCAGAGATGACGATTTGAATAAAAAATATAGGAAGGCTGGGGGTGGTATGGTTTACTCAAATAATGAAAGAGTATGAGAAGCAAAAATTTTTTGAGGGAATGGTTGAACAAAGTTCTCTGGAATCTAGTACCAAGCTCAGTATTTTTTACGGGAGTTTAGAAAGCCTGTGGGCCCCCTTGTATACTTAACATTGCATTAACAGATGAGATAAAAATTGAGGCTTTACTGGAGTCATAGGCACAGATGAAACTGCCCAGAGAGAACATACAACGCAAGAAGATAGTCAAAGAAATAATTCCAAGTATTTAAAACGCCACAGGAATGTGGCAAAAGAAAAACTAGAGTCAAGATCTGGCAATTAGGAATAATGTGGACATGCTGACCAAAAAGACAAAAACAAGGATGTTTCTACTAGCTTGAAAAATGGCCTCTCTTCCTTATTAAGGCAGAGTGAAGCTAGGAAGACTATGAAAATTATCTTAAAAACGTGACTTCATATTTGGTCCCTTTTTCCTGAGCCAAAATAAAAGTTGCTATGACAGTTAAGGGAGACACAACTTATACGTGACAAACAAATCCTCCAGGTTAAAGATGCCCATTTTCTAATCACAATGCACCAACACAAAAAAAACTCTGAACTCTAAACTCTTTGTACTACTTATTTACACTTTAGTTACAGGCTTTTCAGTTCGTATTGTTACTTCACTGAAAAAGAAAGCCACAAAAACTAGCAAGGGTTTAAGTATAAACAAATGAATAAAAAATCTTGTTTTCAAACTACCAAGTCTACAACTAACACTAAAGAAAATAACATAACCTTGACCTGAGTTAAACCCATCTTTTCAGGTCCAGCAAACGTTTCCTCCTAGCACCAGGTGCGTTCTGTCAAAAAGCAAGCCATGTTTCCGTGCAAATGTCTTTGTTGTGTGTAACTCCCGGCTCTCAACACCACCCAAAGCGAGAAGCCTTTTGAATTTTCACTAGTTAATGGCTACTATGCGTGTTTGGCTAAGTGGGAATAATCAAAAACAAAACTAGCATTTATTACAGAATCTACCAATAGAGACTACTTAAAAACTTTCCAACTAAAGACCGTCAACTAACAAGGTTTCGAAAATTAAAAGTCATACTTCTACAGAAGTGATTTAAAGAGGTAGCTTCATAATGGTGCAGGAATCTTAACATTTCCCGAAAGTGATTTCATTTTTTATTTTTAAAAACCATAGTTAAGAGGGCGACAGAAAGACAAAAGGATTGAAAACACCCTCACTTCATATAGATTACAGCACTAGCAGCTTTTATTCTTATTACTAATCACGCCTAAACTTAAAAAGAAAACCATATCCACTAAGTTTACACATTCCTGTAGAATACACAGATAGGGAAGATAGGAGAAGTACAGAGGGAAGGAACAGAAAACCTGAAAAGGGTCCTCAAAATTCCGATGGTAACTTTTAGGAAATTTTAAGTGTTCCTGGGTGTTATTTACACCTTTTACACTTGCTTCCAAATTTAGGAAATATTTTTCTACTGGAATCTGAGAAACTTTACGTTTTCTCAGAAAATAACGGATACTTCTTGACGTTGTGGCCTAGCTAGTCTCTGCTTTTTACTCCATCCAGTGGCCCTCAGGGACTCACAGTTGATTGCGACTCCCACATTAGGAACCTGCCACCTTACGTAAGCACTTTGCAAGGAGAAAGGTAGATAAGAAAATAGGGCACCGAACCTTCTCTTCCACCAACAGCCGTCACACCCCGTGAGTGTCCCTCCCGGGGCTTTCCCCCGGGAGCCGCAGCTGTAAGCTATCTGGGGGAGGGGAAGCGCTCTCAAACAGTCAGCTCTTCCTCTTCGGGCCGCCAACGCCGACCGCACCACAGTCTCCTCCGCCCAAGCCCTTTCCCCTCCCCCGCCCCAGCCTGGGTCGGAGCCAAACCCCACAGGAATGCAGCCCGGTCACATGCGCTGCGGCGGCGGTGGACGTGCCTCTCCCCCCGCGCCCCAAGGAGACCCAGCGCCATCTTGCCCTGACGCAGTTACAAAAGTCATGGGAGGAAGTGTGTCTCCTCGTCCGCGCCAGCGCCCCAAAGTTTCGCAGAGGCCGAGCCGGGGCCCTCACCTCGCGCAGGGACAGGAGAAAATACTCAGGGAAGAGCCTTGAGATTCTCTTCGCCACTGCTTGGGTTCCATATCAGCCGCGGCAGCAACGATCACCATCGTCACTTCTCCCTCTCTGCCTTTGCAACAGCCTCCCCCGACGGCTCTGGCCCCACCCGCTGCTGCAGCATGAGGTCATCGCCGGCCAATCACGACGCGCCCGACGGAACACACCAGGCACTGATTGGCTGCACGGACCGCCTCTGCCTCTCCCCACTCGGCTTACCAAGCGCTCCGGGTCTCTGTAGAGCGAGAAGACGGAAACCGCCATTTCGGGGGAAAGACCCCGAAAACAAGAATCGGGATCACCGTGTTATTTTAGTGGGGAAACCCTTGTTTTATTCTTTGACCTCCCCCTTTTTTCTTCGAGATAGCCGTCTCTCAGTCCCTCCCTCGTTTAATCACCGCCACATAAAGGAATTCCCGCTCCCCACCCCGCATATTGTCCCGCCGGCGGGGAAATCCTTCCCCGGGGCCAAAAGTAGGAGGCAGCGACGGCAACTGCACCGACGGCAACAGCAGCTTTTTACCCCGATACACGGTGGCAGGAAAGCGGCGCTGACGGTGGCTGTACTTTTCCTGCTGCTTCTCCCCCCGACCTCTTCCGTTTCTCGCTCCTCCATCGAGACGGCGCTGGACGCTCCAGCTCCGCTTTTATCCGGTGCCCGGAGTCTGCGCACTGGAGCCTCCTCAGCCCCTAGTGGGCGTCGAGTGACACCCAAACCGAGTTCACCCAGCGCTGGAGGCCAGACTGGGGAGGGGGAGGGGAAGACTGCGAGTGAGGTTGTTTGGGGAGTGGGAGAAAGGGCATGGCTTTAGGAGGGTGAGGGGACGGGGCGGTTGTTCCCTGGGCCTGCAGTCCTT
This sequence comes from Mirounga leonina, assembly GCF_011800145.1. Lineage (NCBI taxonomy): Eukaryota > Metazoa > Chordata > Mammalia > Carnivora > Phocidae > Mirounga > Mirounga leonina. The sequence continues at coordinate 3,962,354 of NW_023270451.1, read as the reverse complement.
ATCCTTCCCCCCAGTAGTGGCGTGCCCAAGCTCGCCGATATCCACACTTGAGGGCTGCTCAGGGAAAAGGGGTAAAGAACCAATCCCACCAAATACCGAAACTTCCCCAAACCTTCTGTGAATTGTTGAATGCATCTGTTGTGAAAAAGACGGAGATTCTGCCCACCTCTCTGCCTCCAGTTGGTTATCTTCAAGCCTCTGTGGAAGAGGCAAAGGCGGGCGGCAGCCCACAAGCAAAATGGCGGCGGGCAGCTTCGTTCCCCTCCCCCTCTGCCCCTGCGGAGCGGGGCGGGCGGGCCCCGTGCACTTGCCGCCGCCGCCGCGGCCGCCGCCGCCGCCGCCGCCGCGGCCGCCGCCGCCGTCGCCGCCATTTTCCCAGAGCGAGAGGCAGTGACACTGAGCGGGCGCAGGGGGCCGAGTCGGAGACCGTGCCTGAGTTCGGGAGCGGCAACAGAGGGGGCATAGACACTCTGAGCAGCTTTGCCGTCGCCTCTGCGTTCCTGTTGACTGTTTGGGTGCCCCCTCCCCTACTCCTTGATTGCTGGTGAAGAGGCTGCGCGCTGCTGTTTGGGGAGGGGGTGTGTGGAGCCGGGTCCTCTGTCCGCAGTGGCTGCTGTCGGGGGGTCGTCTGTTCGCGGAGGTGTGGAGAGACTCTCTGGGGGTCGAGCAGATAAAGGGGTTCGGGTGTCTGGTGTGTGAACATCACAGGTCAGTGCCTGTCGTCTCCTTGGGAGTTCTTGGGGTTTGAGGGGTGGAGGGACGCGTGTTTCAAGGGGGAGGGGGCTTTCTCATTTTTATGCTTTGGGGAGGGGGGTTGGGGGAGTCGGCGTTGACTCTCAGGTGTCTGGGCTGGAGCAAGACGCTGCTTGTTTGAATCGAATTTATCCTTTCTCTTCCCTGTCCCTAGAAAGGGAGCATTATGGCGGGTTTTAGGGCTGGGGAAAGGGGAAACCGGCAGTTAAACCCCCTTGAGAGTGGGAGTTAGGGAGGGGGCGCACTCCTTATTGGCAGCGGGTTAAGGGCGCTTGGGTGAGGAGGGAGGCTTGTGACTGTTAGGAGGGTTTGTGTCGAAGTAGTCCCAGGAGCTGCCAGCTCTCCCTTTCCTCGACCGCATCTTGTTCAGGTGCTGAAAAACCGTACAGGCCCCATTTTCTTCTTCCATTAATCGCCTGGCCTTCTCTGGTATAATTTTCTGGTAAATACTAAGGGGGTTAAAAGGACGCTCTGGGTCTCTATCTCCCTTTGTGGGAGAACAAGACAGCTCCTCATCCTCTCCGGGAGAGGGTAAACCCGCCCCAGAGGTGGTCACCCCAGTACCCAGCCTTCTCAGTCTCCTCCCCCACTCCTCTTGCATTCTCGCCGTCCTTTACTGTACCGGAGGCTTAGAATCCACAACATGGCACATTTCAGAAAAGCTTATTTTGACCAAGGGATTGGCACAGACACTGTGGCAGCAGATACAGAAGAGAAACAAACGGTTCACTGTGCTAAACGAGGGAGGGGAGAGAGAAAAAACAATCCGGAGTGCTCTCTTCCACTGGCCTCAGTTCCGTAGAGATCCGTTCTTGCTAGAGTCTTAAGAATGATACAATTTAAAGTCAGAGAGAAATCGCTAGAGTTCGCTTTGGAGTAAACCCCGGGGTTTTTTTTGTTTTGTGTGTGTGTGTGTGTGTGTGTGTGTTTGGTGCCTGTTTCCCCTCCTTTTAGAGATGTGAATAACGTAAGGTGTTGGAGTTCTGGAGACCTTGGAGAGAATTAAGTGAGGTGCATTCAACTCTAGGCTGGAGACATCAATACCTAATTGGAAGATGGCCCCGTTTTTTCCTTTATTTTCCGAGATGGGAAGTAAAAAGTGAAATTTCCCTCTTTTGTCCTTTACAGATTCTAAAAATGGCGGCCCCAGGCTGATGTTGTGGTAATCTAATCAGCTCGGGTCCTCCACACCCCATGCAGTGCGTTTGTCTGCAGCATATTACAGGCTTATTATGTTTACATGAAAAGACTGTGCTGCTTTTCTTTCCCAAATAGTTTACAAAAATGTGTTGATTTTACTGCAAATTACAATGCTGTGTTTTAGTTGATTAATTTGATTGGTTTTTCCTGAGAGGCAAATAAAATGACACCACTTCGGAAAAAAAAAAACCAGTCAGGTAGCCTTAGAAATTTCAGTAGTGAGGTAGGTGCTCTTAAACATTTAAAAAACAAATATTTGGGACAAGGAATAGTTTTTGCTCTGCTTAGTGCAAGTGTTTTTTATTCACTGTGCTAAAGTAAGTTAAAATGTTTAGTAAGTGTATAAGTGTAACATTTTGTGTGACTAGATGTTTTAATTTAGAGTGAAATGTTTCCCATCCACCTCTTGACCAAATTTGTGAATTTTGGTTTTTGTACTCTGTCAGATTAATTTTTAGGGAGCTGTACAAACAAGCCTAAACCTGTTACTTCACTGGGTGTGGAGATGCTTGTTCTTCTCACTATTATAGTTTGCATCCATTTTTCTCATATATTTAAGCATTCCTTAAGAATTTTCTAAGTTTGTATATTTCATGAAGTGCAGCTACACACTTTGCTATCTTTTAAAATTGTTTTATAGCATACTATCATAATTATGTAAGTAGAAAAGTAAGGCTTTAGTTCTTGAACCCCCCCCCCCCATGCCCGTTTACCTATTTTGGGATGTGGAACTTAGTCTGTTTTAATGATTTAAATAACAGCCATACTGTAATAGAGGGTCTTGAATCCATTTTATGCTAATTTCAGAATCTAATAGATTGAGGCAGAAAATCAAATGGTATCATTTAACAGTATTTTAAAAAGTGGGAATGGTTAAAATTCATCTCTGTAGTGGGGGGTTGATCTTTTTGGCCTGAACTCAGCAATGAGATATCAGTGGGCCATTAATGGCATTTAATGACCATTCTGATATGGACTAACCGAAAGATGAGTGCCTTTCAATCCAGTAGTTCTTAAAAAGGTTGGAGAGTATACACCCTTTCATGATTCTTTTATTTCCACTGTAAATTCTGCTCTAATATTTACAATGGAACAAGAGAATCTTGAAGCTCATATATGAATTAACTTTCTGTTCTACAAAATAATTGTAGAAATAACTGGCTTAGAGAGTTTCATCATGGAAGAGTGAGCACATAACCTTACTTAGAATCTTTGAAATATTGTAAAATGAAATGTTGGTGGGTAGTAAGAGTTTGTGTAGGGATTTCTGGTCAATACTCATTTTATTATGCTCTGAGTGATCATGTAGGTCTGGATCCGTAACTGCAGTGTAAAGATTGTGCGTTTGTTTTATAGACTATGTGGTTAAGATCTGTGGTTCAGAAGGTTGGTACTTTAAACTTAATATCAAATGTGTAGGAAATCAGTATACTCTTAAGGAAATGTGGTTTATGTAGCCATGGGAGGGAACACTGTCTACACCCATTGTTTTTTCTTGATAGTGACCTTGATCAGGTCTAGACACACAAAGCATTTGGACTTACTTGGTTTCAAATAAACAATGCCAAGTTAGAAATTATGAGAAAAGCTGCGTTCACGCTATTAGCTTTCTTCATACTGGGCTGCTTCATTGCTTTGGATTTTGTTTGTTTTGATAATATGTTTTAAGTATATCGTACTTTATTTTAAATGGTTACTTTATAAATAACATGGCTATAAATGTTTGGTTTTTGTTAATGTATACCCGATTGACTCTCTGTGTTTTAAATTAGAGTGTAGAGGCAAATTTTTTAAAAGGGTAGGCATGGTTTTTTATTCTCAGTGAGTTTTGATACAGTAGGTCTCTTGGGGGGAAAACTAGTCAAATGGCCTTTGTTCTTAGGGTAGCTGAGTTTTGAGGGATTAGGTTTTATCTGTTTAAGTGGATTTGTAGAAAATCATAATGTAATTGGAGAGTAAATTTTATTTTTAGAGACTATATTTTGATCATACTTCCCTTTTATTGTCAGTGTACGTTATAGGATCCTTTTGATCTCAATTTAAGTTTAGAACCTTTACGGGGTTCCTCCATTTCCCTTCAACTCTTCAGATCTCTGATAACTCTCTCACAATTTTGGCTTGTCTGTCTTACAGCTTCCAGCCAGAGAATTTTTACCATGTATACCACAGTAAGCTCTAGGACTTCTTGGATCTAAAATGAGGAAGTGAGGATAAAAGCCAATTAATAATTTAGGAGAAATTCTTCCCTTTAACACATACCTTAGTGGTCTTAGTGAAAGTCTAACTTCTTAAATTGGTTTCTTATTTCTAAGAATAATGTACCCATTTTCATGCATCAAAGTGTAATACCGATGGTTTTACTTTTATTTTTTTTATTTTTTTAAAGATTTATTTATTTATTTATTTATTTGACAGAGAGAGAGACATAGCGAGAGCAGGAACACAAGCAGGGGGAGTGGGGGAGGGAGAAGCAGGCTTCCTGCTGAGCAGGGAGCCCGATGTGGGACTTGATCCCAGGATCCTGGGATCATGACCTGAGCCGAAGGCAGACCTTAATGACTGAGCCACCTAGGCGCCTGATGGTTTTACTTTTAAAAGTCTGTTATATAAATCCTAACAGCTCTGCTTTTCTGGAAGTTAATACTGGGACTTAAATGTGTGTTATCATTGAGTATTTAAAATGGAGAAAACCAAAAAGACTTGGAAGAGCTATCAAAAACTGCTAAAGAAATATTAGTATGGAATCTTTGTAAAAGATGCTGTTTATTTTTTTAATATTTTCATAATGTGTAATTAGCTTTTATTTCCAAAGGATTTATTCACAGTAGAGAGTAGGTGCTCAATTATTTGTTGCATTTAAAGCTCATTTAAGCAAACACATCTCAAATATTCAGGGTGATCAGGGACTGTTCCTTGTCATGTTAGAATAAATGTTTAAATACTTGTGTTCAGGGAGACTTTTTAATGTTAGCTATAGAATTATTTTTTATGGTAAAATTACTCTTGTGTCGACTGGCAAAATAACAAGGATACTATTTTAGATATTGCTGTATAAATGTTAGTTTTTAGGCTGAGTTTAAAATTGGAGTGGCTTACTGTCTCTTTTTTTACTGTCTTTTGTAATGTACAAGTGTTGGGAAGAGCCTTATTTTTTAATATTAAACAGATAATATGTATTAAAAATTTATTTAATATGGAAGAGCAGTATTTATGGTTGAAAATATTTTTTTAGCGCACCAAATTTGAAGTGCAGTATTTAAAAATCTTGCCATTTGCAATTAAACAGTATTTTATAGAGAGGTAGGAATTAACCAAAAGAATTTTTTTGTTATTGTGAGCACTCATGCTAAGTGCTACATTAAAAATCAAATGGTGGTGACCAAGGCTAAGTTAATTAGATGTTATTTGCATCTTTAAGAATACGAGAAGTTTTTATTAACCATTAGTAACTAGGATGCTTTTTTTTTTTTTTAAAGATTTTATTTATTTATTTGAGAGAGAGAATGAGAGAGAGCACATGAGAGGGGCGAAGGGTCAGAGGGAGAAGCAGACTCCCTGCTCAGCAGGGAGCCTGATGTGGGACTCGATCCCGGGACTCCAGGATCATGACCTGAGCCGAAGGCAGTCGCTTAACCAACTGAGCCACCCAGGCGCCCACTAGGATGCTTTTTACTTAAGTCAGAGTCAAGAAAATAGCTGGGTCTTACATTTCACTTGATAAATGTTTTCCCTTAATATGAAATCAGTTCTTTCCTCCTCATAGATAGCTCATAAATAAAATTTTAGATAGTTTAGGAAAGCCATTTTTGTATTAGGTGAATTTTCCAGCTTTATTGGAAAATCTGATTTGATTATTTACAAGAACTATTTAAGCTGTTTGGGATCTTGTACTTTTTAATGCAACAAGTCAATCAGAATTCTTTTTTGATGTGTTGAATTATGATGCCATCAAAACAGATATTATGGCTTTTCATGCATAAGTAACCTATAATATAGTAATTCAGTGAGTAAGTAATCAACTACTTGTCCATTATTTTTAGTTAAAATATTTATTTTTGCATTTTAAAGTTGGCTTAAGTGTGAAATCTGGTTTTAAGACAGGACCTGAGAAACAAAATGATTTGTGCAGCTTTCTTTATTCTAGTTGTACAGTTGGAGAAGAAAGAGAATTTTCTAGCAACTCTTAGATGTTTGCTTAATTTAGAGTTAAACGAAAGGAATAAACATCTTGGTCCTGAAGTTTATAATTGAGAAAGAACATTGAGTAATCACACCTGTGTTATAGCTAACTTGGTGGCAGCATTTAAGGTCTGAGCCTGTGGCATAAAGTTAATTAATGGAACAGTGGGATTGAGATTGTTTTGGTTTGTGGTATTCGTAAGATAATTTTTTTTTTTTTTAAGATTTTATTTATTTTTTAGAGAGTGAGCGAGAAACAGCATGAGAGGGGAGAGGGTCAGAGGGAGAAGCAGGCTCCCCACTGAGCCGGGAGCCCCATGTGGGACTCGATCCCAGGACCCTGGGATCATGACCTGAGCCGAAGGCAGACGCTTAACCATCTGAGCCACCCAGGCGCCCCTCGTAAGATAATTTTAAAGTTCAAGTTCACAGAATTATGTTATCTAACATTTTATCTGAGACCAGAAAAAATTTTAATGTTTAAATCTATTTTGACTTTTGTTTTCAAAAGGTATTTATAACATAATTTTTACTCAAAGACTTTAACTGAATTTACTATGATAAATAATTTTAAACTTATTTGAGTTAAGTAAATTTAAAGATTAAATATGGGGATGCCTGGGTGACTCAGTCGGTTAAGCGTCTGCCTTCGGCTCAGGTCATGATCCCACTGGAATCGAGTCTCGCATTGGGCTCCTTGCTCAGCGGGGAGCCTGCTTCTCCCTCTGCCTGCCGCTCCCCCTGCTGTGCTCGCTCTCTCTCTCTGACAAATAAATAAAATATATTTTTTTAAAAATTATGTTTTCCCATTTTTCTCACTGGTCTAAGAATAAGGTAAAGCCTAGTGTCAATGGTTTTTAGCAAAAAGTGAGGAATGTGGTGAGAAGAATTAAGTATTACTTAGGATATTGTCGGGAAAACAGTTTTTTTTTTCCCCCCAGAAGTTTACATATCGGGGGACTATATATGAGAAAGATACACTCTCCCAATACTTTTTTTCGTATTTCACAGACTAATAATGAAATATAATAGTTTCTATTTATGATTTTACAGAGAGACCTGTTAAATTGCTCTTGTTTTTTGTATGTTGTTTAAAGAAAGACAAGTTTCAGGAATTTGAAAACCCATTTTCTCTTTAATGATGTGCCAAAAGATGGGAAGATTCTTGATGTGACTGATTTAAAAGGTTGAGACTCTGCTTCATTAGCCATAAATTGATGGGGTTCTGAGGTTGGTCTGATACATAGTAGCTCTTCTTGAGAAAATTAAGATTGTTCCTTTTGAATTATTTGCTTTTCTGCTGCTTCTCTTTAAATGAAGCTGCATAATTGGCTGAATTGACACAACCTTATTACATCTTACCATTAAGCCCCCCGCAAAACCATATTTTCAAGCACAGACAAAAGATTAAGTAACTACTGTTTTCCTTGCACTGTTTATTTCTACTTCTCAAAAGCCTGCTGTTTCAGGGTTTGTTTGGATACAAGGTACAGAAATCAACTACAACTAGCTTAAGTAAAAGATTTGTTATAAGACTGTAGGGAAATCTTAGAGAACTTTTTTGAAGAAAGTACAGTTGGACCTCACAGGAATTGGCAAGGTGTCAGTGAGCCACTGTTCTCCATCTTGATCCCTTTAATTAGCTGTGACTGGTTAAGGAGATGGTGGTAAAGTGTGTATTTATGGTGTGGGGGAGTTTGCTTGGATGGAGAGCAAGAGAAGGACACTTAATTCATTGTAAAACAATTGCCTTTTTTCAGGGATGTTCAAATGTACTTGGGAGGGCTTCTGAAACTAAATAGTATCAAACGGATGATTCCTATATGCATGTATGTTGAGGAATACTGCCAAAAAACCAAGGTTTTTTTGTTTTAATTTTTTAATTTTAAAATAATTTCAGGCTTACAGAAGTTACATGAACAGTACAAAACTTCCCTTAAACCCTTTACTCAGATCCCCTGATTTTTAACATTTTATCACATTTGCCATATTCTCTGTACATGTAAAAAGAAATTCTTAACTATTTGAGAGTAGATTGCATATATGATGCTCTCTTATGTATGCATTTCTTTTTTTTTCTTTTTTTTTCTTTTTAAAGATTTTATTTATTTGAGACAGAGAGAATGAGAGACAGAGAGCATGAGGAGGAGGAGGGTCAGAGGGAGAAGCAGACTCCCTGCCGAGCAGGGAGCCCGATGCGGGACTCGATCCTGGGACTCCAGGATCATGACCTGAGCCAAAGGCAGTCGCTCAACCAACTGAGCCACCCAGGCGCCCTTAAGTATGCATTTCTTAAGATCAAGCGTCTTTCCTTAAGTAACCAGAATGGTTAAATTTAGAAATTTAACATTGATGTAATACCTTTCATTTAGACTGTTGTCCATATTCCATTTTCATCGGTTGTCCCAATTATGCCCTTTATTAGTACTTTTTTTCTGGTTCAATTGCCAATTCAGGATCACAGATTGCGTTTAGTTCTCAGGTCTCTTTGTCTTTCATGACCTTGGCAGGCTAGTTATTAAACAGTGTTCCTCAATTGGGTTTATTTAAGGTTTCTTCATGATTAGATTCAGATTTTGCATTTTTTCTGGAATACTATATAAGCAGTATGTGGGTTTTTTGTTTTGTTTTGTTTTAATCATCTGGATGCTTAATGTTTGTTTGCCCCTTACCAGTAGTTCGTTTTGATTGCTTGGTTAAGGTGTGGAGTAGTTTCTCCATCGTATAGTTACTGTTTCTCTTTTTGCCATTAAGTAATTTGTGGGAAGGTATTTTGAGGTTGTGTAAATATTCTGTTTCCTGTCAGACTTTCCTAAATTTAGTGTCTATTGGTGATTCTTGCCTGAATAAGTTTTTACCACGTGGCTGCAGATACACCAAAGTTTTTAGCAGTGATGTATGTCTGGGTAATTAGAATTGTGTGAGTTTTCTTTTCTCCTCTGGTCTTTCTGTGAGACAGATGGATCGCTTTTGTAATCACAACAGATTAAAAAAAATTGAAGGAAAGTGTAGATAATTTGGATGGTGTCAGATAGTGTCGGTTTTCTATACAAATGGGATTTAAAATAGCTTACTGAATGCTGGTCTCATTTGAAATTCAGAATATAGAAAATAAGTACATAGGTTGTTAAATTTTTTTTTTAAATTATGGTGTTCCAGTTCCTCATTTAGTTTTTAGAATTACTGCTAAGTGAGCCTTGAGTTACAGTTGTTTCGGTTTATGATTTGCTACTAATGCTAGCTAGCATTTTGATTTCTAAGACAAGGCTGAAAATATGTATTTTAATTATGGTGTTATTCCCCTTCTCCATTAAAAAAAATCCTTGAAGTAATTCTTTTGAAGAAAAATATTTTTTCTGAAATTATTGAGATACATTTTTTTTAAACATATGCAAGTTTGCTCTTTTAAAAAGGGTTGGTGAGATGGTACATTTAATACAGCAGAGCATCAAACATCTATAACTCTTAGAACAAAGTGATGTATGATTTTTGGAACAAATACAATACTGTGAAAAAGTTCAGGAGGACAAGAAAAGGATAAGAAATGGAAAATACTTATTCAGACTTTAATTACATTATAATGATACTTTTATCAATTTGGCATATTTTTTCTTAGTGATGGCAAAATATTGGTAGTGAAATTGGGTGATAATTTGAAAATTTTACTGATTAAGCCCTGGGTAACATGTTGAATGAAAATTACTAATTTCTTTGGAAATTTTCATAGAAAATTGGGAGAAGAAAATTTTGAGACTTGTGAATACTTGTAGAGTGGAGATTATATTCTCCAAAACTTTAAATTTCCATCTGAGAAAGTTAAGATCATATTTCAAAATAGTATTAATAAGATGATACAGTTGAATCAGCATTTTATAGCTGCTTAATTGATTTAAAACTCATTTGAATCAACTGTATCTGTGTCTTAAGAGAATGAAAGTTCAGTTTGTAGCACTACTAAACCATATTCCATTGTCTTAAAGTACAGGGTGAGAGGTGCAAAAACAAATTCCATCATGAACTGAGGATTTTCTTTTAGGCCACAACCCCCATCCTGGTTATGTAAAGCAGCATCCTATTGACTGAAGTTAAGAAACTAAAGTTAGAATTGACTTGTGAGATCTTCTATTTAAATATTTTTCATTGTGGTCCCAGGGACCACGTGTATTATTTATGTGGTGCTTACTAAAACATTCTTGAGCCCCGTTCCAGACCTACTTAATCACATCTAGTGGAGTCTTGAATTTGCATTTTAGTTACTAGTCTCAGCTGGTTTTTACACTGTTCTAGCTCTTCCGTTTTATTTTACAAGTAGAACAGAAAGCAGGGAGGTTAAATAATTTTCTTTAGGTCATATAGTTAGTGGTTGATCAAGGATTAAAATTTAGGTCACAATTCTTGATACTTAAACTTTTCCAAGAAACCATGCTGAACTGCCCTCTTGAGAAGCCAGGCCACTATTTTTAGATTCTCTGAATGAAGGAATACTAGTCTTTGTGCAGTGTCATGTGACAGAGTCTCTCTGTTTTGTGTTTCTGTACATCCCAATTCAAGATGATCTGTTGGTTTCCAGAACCCACATGTTATTTGGATAAGAGTCTTGGATTGGAATTCTAGCAGTACAAATTGTGATCAAGTTGTGGTGAGCCTTGAATGCCATGATGGAAGATTATGGACTTTATGGCAGAGCTGCTGAAAAATTTGCTTTGGGGAGTGACATACTGGGACATGATTATCCCCTCCAATTCTTAAGATGATGAAAGTGATATATGCTTATCAAGAGAGCTCAAACAATACTTCTTTAGAGGCAGTATTGCACAGGACTTAAAAGTAGAAACTAGAACTATAATCAAACCAGGTTGTATTGCCTTGTGATTTTGGGCATGTTACTTATCTTTTAGTGCCTTAGTTTCTTGATCTGCAAAATTGAGATAATAATAGAGCCTATCTTACAGAGTCATTTTGAGAATTCGGTGAGTTAATATGTGTACAATTCTTAGTAAGTTCTCCAGATGTGTGTGTTGTAGCTGTTCCTGGAAAAAGAGTGAGTTTCTGACTCTATCCCTATTGTCTCTCATGTGCTGTGGTGAGCACTGTTTATAGTGTGTGTGTGTATACATTTTTTTTAATATAGTATTTTTCCCAAAGCCTTTTATCTAGATATTGTAGAAGATTCCTTAACCTTCACTTAAAAAATATTAATGCCCAGGATGCCTGGGTGGCACAGTGGGTTAGGTGTCCGCTCTTGGTTTCGGCTCAGGTTGTGATCTCAGGGTCCTGGGATCAAGCCCCACGTTGGGCTCCGCTCAGTGTGGAGTCTGCTTGAGATTGTCTCCCTCTCCCTCTGCCCCTCTCAACTGGTGCTCTCTCTCTCTAAAATAAATAAATCTTAAAAAAATATCAATGCCAGTTGTAAGTTGAATGATGTAAACTGCTCTGTGCTGCTTTCTCTAGTTGAGTTGAATGTTTGTAAAGAGTCCTGTTTGTTCCCAAATCCACTAATCCCATTGCACTTGTGTTTATATTATTAGATATAACATAAACCAATGATAAATGAGTGTAAAGAGAGAATTGTTTAAATGAAAACTAAGTTAACTACTTTGGAAAACTTGTTAAAAACACATTAATTGCTAAAGAAAGTTGTTAAATTAGTTATGGGCAAGGTAACTAAAAGAAAAGGGGGAAAATAATACAAATCCAAATCTAGAATGAAGTCTACATTCACATTGCTCACAGGTGTCTAAGTAATTTCTTATCTTGAAGTAATCTAAAACCAAAAACTAGGGGCGCCTGGGTGGCTCAGTTGGTTAAGCAACTGCCTTCTGCTCAGGTCATGATCCTGGAGTCCTGGGATCGAGTCCCACATCGGGCTCCCTGCTCAGCGAGGAGCCTGCTTCTCCCTCTGACCCTCCCCACTCTCATGTACTCTCTCTCATTCTCGCTCTCTCAAATAAATAAATTAAATCTTTAAAAAAAAAATAAAACCAAAAACTATAGATAATGCATCATAGATTGGGTTGATACAAGAATGAGAACCCAAAATTCCAAGTAAGGGAGCCATGTTCAAAGAGAACATTTTAGCTTGACACTAAAATATTGGTGAATGATATTTTAAATGAAAAATAACTATTTTTAAGATATATATAATTTTTAAATGAATCTCCATGTTAACTGACTTTGATGAACTCACGGATTTTGAGTTCCTGTTGTTTAAATGTATAAATCCAGATTTTTTTTTTTTTTTTTAAATACCTTGGAAATCTTAAAATGCTTTTTCATGCCGACATCTTGATTTCAGACTTTGGTCTCTAGAATTGTTTGTGGTCATGTGTTGCAGCATCCTTAGGAAACTAATACACCCCTCAACTTCACTTACCCTCAGTGAAGCCCATTGCTAGACAACACATATGCACCACAAACACATACACACAAAAAGAATTAAAATGCTGTTTCAGAATCTGATTGTGATTTGTCCACTGGGATTTATAGGATTCTGTCTAGATGAAATGACAGATTTCAGATGTCTGTGGAATTGAATAGATGCGCTGATGTATCAAGATCCAGTAACCTTTATTATCTTGTGAGATTTAAATTCTACTTTTCTTTAGGACTCTTCTAACTATTAATATTGTAAACTAGATTCATTTGGTGGCAAATAGTTGAACGCCCTCTAATTGAAGGCAGTATAGTAGCTACTAATTTTGGCTTGCTGATCTTGCACATATTTCTTAAGGGAAGTAACTGATGATTGTGTTGGCTAATAACCCTGGGATCAGTTTGTGTGGTTGCAGATTTTAGCCTGTAATTGTTTGATATATTGTAACATGGTTGCTGTATGTTAGCAAAACCTATTAATTATACACTAATGTAATAACTTTTTGATTTTTAAATTTTAAGTAAAAACTGGCAGATCTTATGGTCTTGGTATTGTGCCAGAAGACAAAAATTCTTTTATTGTGTAATTACGTTGAGAATATCTTATTTAAATTTAATCCAGAATGATAGTGGAGATTTAAAGGTAGCCTCTCTCTGCTGGTATAGCCTAGACTCTCACTTACAGGGAGTTTAAATTTTACGCCTCTTATATCCTGAAGTAAATGGTTCATTAAGGATTTGGAGAAAAGTACTTGTAGTTAAGTCCCCAACTTCGCACAGCACTTTTTTTATGTATAAATGACTGTTATAAGGGTGGCCAATCAGCTCAGTACATGTTGATTATTTTTTATCTGTGTATATACATAATGTTTTCTATTTGTAAAGATAGGTCTTTAAAATTAAGTTGGAAAGTGAAAGTGGATGTAGCCTGTCTCATATCAAATACACTGGTCAATAATAGCACTTGTATCTACCAACTTCATTCTTGACATTTTATTTTTCCTTTTATTGTACAGTTTCTCTGTGATTATATGCCTTTTCAAGACTGGCTACTCTAAAAGCTTGAACAAGACATATTATAATAAGTTTATTAATAAAGTTTGCATATCTGAGTAATTTTCTTAATGGAGGCTTAGATCTACTAATTCCATAATTCATTCTTGAGAGTGAGATGCATAGACATTTTTTCCCTAAGCTTCAGCTCTCTAGTTCTTATGCACTGCTCCTTTCATTTCCGGGTTTTTTATTTTGTTTTTCTATTTATATTAATGTATGCAGAGGAAGAAGTTGATTGTTGAATACTCTAAGTCTTGGGATTAAAAGGACTGGGGAGGGTGCCTGGGTGGCTCAGATGGTTAAACGTCTGCCTTCGGCTCAGGTCATGATCCCAGGGTCCTGGGATCGGGTCCCACATCGGGCTCCCTGCTCCTTGGGAGCCTGCTTCTCCCTCTGCCTCTCTCTCTCTCTCTGTCTCTCATGAATAAATAAATAAAATCTTAAAAAAAAAAAAAAAAAGGACTGGGGAAAATGCTGTAGAAATAAATGGTTTAAACTTGGAAAGTATTTTTTCTTATTCATTTTGCTAGTCTCTTGCTGATTTTGTAGTTTGTTAATACTTAGAAATTACTCTTTTTTAGACTTAAGATTTCTATAGTAAATATTTTAAACGTGGCATTTTAAGATCTTTATAGATATTTACAATAATAGAGCCTCTGTTTTTCACTAAGTGGCTTCAGTGGTCAACAGTTTTGTGACTGGGATTGATTAAATTATTATTGGATTGAATAATGGGAACTTCATGCTTTTAATTCTAAGAGGGAAGGCCCTAACATTCATACCAACTCTACAGGGTAGATATTTTATCCATTTTTCATGAGAGGCCTAGAGAGACTCAGGGTCACATAGTGAAAAGAGTGACTGATCAAGGGGTGCCTGGGTGGTTCAGTCAGTTAAGCATCTGACTCTTGATTTCGGCTCATATCATGATCTCAGGGTCATGAGATCGAGCCCCTCATCAGGCTGTGCGCTGGTGTGGAGCCTGCTTAAGATTCCTCCCCCCTACCCCCCACATGCTCACTCGTTCTCTCTCTCTCTCAAAAAAAAGTGGCTGATCAAGAATTTGAATTCAGATCATTTGAAAAAATCCTAGCTCTCTATTGATCCTTATAAATGACTAATTTTTGGCTAAGTTATGAGAATACACAAATCATTATCAAAGGCAATTACTTAAAACTACTCTAAGATACCTTTGATTATATTATATTGCCCTAGTTCATTAAAAGGGCCTTAAAGACAACTTAATTTTCATTGCTCATTCCCAAGCACATAGACATGTTAACATAAATATGTTAAATGGATAAATTTGAGTTTATTTTATTACATTTTAAATTAATAGAATAGTTGCCCTATAATCTGGGGAGAAGTGCTTAAAAACACGCAAGATTTCTTCCATTGTTTGGAGACCACATATTCAGAACTCGATGGTGACAAGCTGGAAGGGTTGTTGATTATTGGAAATTATTCAGACAATGAAGATGATGGTGGGAGCCATGGAAACTGAGGAAAAATGAATCTGGAACATTGGGGAAGCACAAAAGGCTAGGTGAGCAAATAGACTAGAAAAAAGAAGGATTAAAAAGAACTGGAAGAATGGGGTACAAACAAGAAATGGAATGGAAAGTGTGTGGAAGAGATTCAGTTTGAATGTTTGATTTTTGCAGTAATGGCAGCTATTTGAATAGATACATACCCTGTAGATGGCTAGGATTAGGAAATCAAACAGGAATGAATGGTGAAATCCAAGATGGATGGAGACTAATAATGGGGAGGATTGAGCCTTGAGAGATTCCACATTTTAAAAGTAATAAGAGAAAGAAAAAATAATAAAAAAACAAAGTTCCAGAAGGAAATCAATAATGTTCTTTTGAGGCAGGTACTTTGTTTTGTTTTGAGATACGTTCCTGTTCATCTAAAAGGGGGAGGAAGGGATTAAAGGTGTTAGGGTGAGGAAAAATATGATTTAATCAAGAATAATTTAGGTGGTATCTTCACCACCATGTTTTAGGCTTTGATAGCTAAAATGTAAATATTTCAGTTCTTGGTATAGGGTAAAGTAGATGATCCAGTTTAGAGAGCTAAGCATCTAATAGCTATTTCAGAATAATGGGTCAAAATGTAATCTAGTGGTTTAAAAAAATATATTCTTTGGGAAATTAAAGGAAGAGATTAGGGTGGAACAGGTTTTATAGCTGGAATAGTTTTTTGAGGTAGCTTGATTAAATTTTTGTTTATAGATGAAGAAACAGCCCTCAGGAGGTTGATCTGCTAGAGACCTCAAAGCTAGTTTTGTGGCAGAAAAGTCTAAGGAAATTGAGAATGCTTCCAAGGAAGTGTAGTAAGTACTTACATGATCCTTGAAAGTTTAATAAGATTTTTGTTGGGTGGGATGGACAAATATAAAGGAATATTACTTTAGAAAATTTGAAGGGAATGAGCAAAGATAATGCCAACAATAGCAAAAAGACTGGTATAATCAGAATTTATGTATTGGAATATTAGTGTGGAACAGGGTAACCTGATAATGTCAAGATTAGGAACTTAACTGTAATTATTGTGAGCTATGCTTTTTTGAAGAGGGCAAAATTAGGATACTAGTGGGTTTCGAAGTATATCTGTTCAGTGTCTAAGCAATTGTTATAAAATAAAGGATCGGAGCAAATGCCTTTTTAAAAAATAAGACATCCAGGCCACATCCCAGACCTACTAAATCAGAATCTGTGGGAATGAGGCCTAGGAATCCCATCATTTTCAACTTCCGACCCCAGTTATATGAAAAGTAGCAGTTTGTGGATTTATGTTTGAGAACCACTGGTTTAAAGGTCAAGTTAGAATAGGAAAAGAGACCACTTAGAAAATTACTCTGGCAGCCCAGGTGTGAGATAATAAAATGTAGACAGTAGAATCTGGAAGATTTGTTTAAATCCTATTAATTAGATTTGATACATACTGTTTTTAGATAGGGAAATAAGAGAGCACTCAAGATCTTTAGTCTGAAAGAAATGATTCAAAATAGTGATTGAAGGAATACTTAGTTAATCTTGAGACTAGAATGAAGAATGAGAGAATAAAATTATTGCCAATTTTGTTTCCAGTCAAGAATTGTGCCCTTACCTGGTGGGATACTATTTAAAGGCTGAAAAAGCAAGAATGAACCAGCCTACCAGTCTGTATAGGTTGACTAAAAGATAAATGCAGGTTTTTTGTTGTTTTGTTTGATTTTTTATTACAGTAGACTCCAGCACTACTTTTGGAAGCTTTTTTTTCCCTGCTTTGGGCAGGTAGAGTTTACCAGTGAAATAAGTATTTTCTTTTAGCCAGTGATTTTTGAACTATTCTCCAGGAAGCCATAGGCTTTTCGTGGAACTTAACTGGTAGGTGGAAGGATGTATAGGCAGGAACATTCCCCTGCTCTCCTCTTTAACCACAGACAGCAAATATGAGGTGCAAATGCCTCCTGTACCTATTCACAGATATTACTGATCACTTGAGGCCTTGTCTCATTGTATCTGGTTGTGGCCTCCTTAACATAGTACTTCAAGTTGACATTAGCAGTCTTTGGGGAAAGCATAGGAGATTCAAGCTATTTTTCATCCTGGAATCAAAATTATGCTTAGATTTCACTGTAAAATTTCATTTGTAAAAAAAGTTTCAATACCCAAAGGTTTGAAGGCCATAATTTTAATGTCATTTTATGAAATTAAATTTTAAATTTTGAAATAATGTAGATTTACATGCATTTGTAAGAAATCCTACAGAGAGGGGAGCCTGGGTGGTTCAGTCAGTTAAGTGTCTGCCTTCGGCTCAGGTCATGATCCCAGAGTCCCAGATCAAGCCCTGCATCAGCTCCCTGCTCAGTGGGGAGTCTGCTTCTCCCTTTGTCCCCCCCCCACACCACTTGTGCTCATTCACTCTTTCCCTCTCTCTCTTACATAAATAAAATCTTTTTTAAAAAATAGAAACTGTTTTTCCTTTACCCAGTTTCCCTCAATGGTAACATCTTGTAAAATTGTACAGTGTCACAACCAGAATATTGACATTGATACAGTCTATCCACTTTGTTCAGATTTCCCCAATTTTATGTGTGTGTGCATGGGCGTGTGTGTCTGTGTTTAGGTCTGTGCATTTTTATCACATATGTAGGTTCCTGTATCCACTACCACAGTTAAGATATAGAACAGTTCCATCTCTACAAGAATCCCTGGTGTTACCCTCTTAAAACCACACTGATCTGTTCTCTGTTTCTGTAATTTGTCATTCAAGACTTACATAAATGGAATTATAGGGTATGTGATCTTTTTGGGATTGGCTTTTTTATTTCACTCAACATAATTTCTTTGATATTCATCCAAGTTGTTGCATGTATCAGTAGTTCCTTTATATTGCTGAGTAGTGTTCCATTTAATGTCATTTTCCCATTTGATAGGTATCACATAGGACATGCAGCCTCAGACATTTCCTTTTAAATCTGCAGAACATGTTTCTCATTTTCTTTTGTTAACTTCCCTGATTCTGTTTTCTCCTAATATCTCAATCACCAACTCCATGAGGACTACTGGGAGCACAGTTTAAAAATTACTAATGTAGATAGCTTTTTTTTTTTTTTTTAACAGAAGGAAGTTGTATCCATGAAGTATGTGGTATTATGCATTACAGGTATGATGCTTCACATATGTGATGCTTTACATTGAGGTATATGGTATTACTGCTTTTGTACGTAAAAGTAAGCTTTTAAGGAATTTGGGAAGATGTGATTATTCTTAAGTTTGAAGATTTTTTTTCTTCTGTGCTTGTACTGTGAGCAGTAAATTCTTTTTTTTTTTTTTAAGATTTTTTATTTATTTATCTGAGAGAGAGAATGGGAGACAGAGAGCATGAGAGGGGGGAGGGTCAGAGGGAGAAGCA
Source organism: Mirounga leonina (assembly GCF_011800145.1). Classification (NCBI taxonomy): domain Eukaryota; kingdom Metazoa; phylum Chordata; class Mammalia; order Carnivora; family Phocidae; genus Mirounga; species Mirounga leonina. The sequence goes on along the minus strand of NW_023270451.1, from coordinate 3,943,889 downwards.
GGCTCCTCGCTGAGCAGGGAGTCCGATGCGGGACTCGATCCCGGGACTCCAGGATCATGACCTGAGCCGAAGGCAGTCGCTTAACCGACTGAGCCACCCAGGCGCCCCATGTGAGCAGTAAATTCTAAGGAATGTATTTGTGGGCCATATGGCAAGTAGAAAGTGGCAGTAGATAACTGTTTTAGCAGGAAATAGCTTTTGTTCGTTATATTCTCAGGTATGAGTAAAGCCTAAACTCATTCTTTTTTTTTTTTTTTAAGATTTTATTTATTTATTTGAGAGAGAGAGAATGAGAGAGAGCACATGAGAGAGGGGAGGGTCAGAGGGAGAAGCAGACTCCCTGCTGAGCAGGGAGCCCGATGCGGGACTCGATCCAGGGACTCCAGGATCATGACCTGAGCCGAAGGCAGTCGCTTAACCAACTGAGCCACCCAGGCGCCCAAGCCTAAACTCATTCTAAGAGCAGTTTTGTGTGTATAGGAAACAAATTGTATGTTTATACTCAGGGACTCCAGTCTAACCTATCAACTCTATCAACTCTCTCTGAATTGCTATTTTATTTTATTTTAAGATTTTATTTATGTATTTGAAAGAGAGCATGAGCAGGGAGAGGGAGAAGTAGACTCCCTGCTGAGCAAGGAGCCTGATGCGGGGCTCAATCCAAGGACCCTGGGCTCATGACCTGAGCCAAAGGCAGACACTTAACTGACTGACCACCCAGGTGCCCCTGAATTGCTACTTTAAAAGGCCACATTTTACAACTCTGGCTTAGTGATCTCCAGCACTTTGGGAGATGACAAATACTACTCAAAAATAGTAGCGTGGTGCATTAAAAAAACTGATAGTATGGAAATTATTTTAACTTGTAGGTGTTTTGGGGTGGGGACGGAGGAGGGTACCCATACTTCAGCTGGTTGCAGAACTGGTATTTAGAAGTTTTCCAAAAACCCTAGAAGAAAGAATGGTCCCCCATTATATAATGCCAGACAGATAGTTCACTATATTGTATTCATACATGTATTTTTAAAAATTAATGTACTTCATCTTTTAGAGCAAGTTTAGGTTCACTTCAAAACTGAGAGGAAAGTATAGATTTCCCACATGCCTCCTCCCGACCCCAAGTACAACCTTCCTCATCGTCAGTGTTCTTCATTATTATGGTATATTTGTTACATTCGATGAACCAGCATTGAAACATCATTATCAACCGAAGTGTGTAATTTACATTATGGCTCACTCTTTGTCCTCATGTATTTTTTTTTTTAAAGGTTGTTCTTCTTAGGACTTTAATACCTTTTTTTAAAGTTTATTTTGTTAGTAATCTCTTACACCCAACGTGGGGCTCAAACCCACGATCCTGAGATCAAGGATCACATGCTCTTCTTACTGAGCCAGCCAGGCACCCTGGTCAGAAATTCTTAGTAGTTTACTTGACTTTTACAAATATAATAGTTGAGAATTGTTCTCTAGTACTCATTCTTAAGGACTTTTACTAAATATTTAATTCCCAGAAATTTTATCTGATCCACTGAGTGCCACACACCATAACTGAGTGCCACACACCGTCTTTGAAACAATTCAGAAATGTGTTCTATGATTATTCCTATTTACAGATGAGGAGCTAAGGCTTCAAGAGAGTAAGTAACTATTATTAGTAAGTGGCAGAATGTGAAAGCTGAAGCATTGCTACTTTGACATTGAGTTTAGTAGTGACGGAATTGTACTCAATATGATACAATGAAACATTGTGAGACTTTTACAGAACCAGAAAATACACTCTCTGAACATTGAATTTTATATATAGGTTTCCATTTTTCAAGTAGGCCCACCAACATTAACCCTGACACAAGAATACAGATTTTATTTGCTACAAAAGTATTATAATGTAGGTTGGTGAAATTGTTTCTAGGAACCAAGTGGGTGTGTGTTTTGTTTTTTTTTTAGATTTTATTTATTTGACAGAGAGAGACACAGTGAGAGAGGAAACACAAGCAGGGGGAGTGGGAGAGGGAGAAGCAGGCTTCCCGCTGAGCAGGGAGCCCGATGTGGGGCTCGATCCCAGGACCCCGGGATCATGACCTGAGCCGAAGGCAGACGCTTAACCAACTGAGCCACCCAGGCACCCCCAAGTGGGTGTTAAAGGGGATTCAAGTTAAAATTTAACTGGTTAGATAGGTGGTCTTTGCTTAACAAATAGTTTTGTATAAGAAATTGAATTATACTTGAACAAATTAGTAATCTCGGATTTGAAGCACGTGTTTGTTCCTGCAAATAGAGAATTTGAATATCCTTTGATGATGTCCTTTGCACCATCCCCGAAATATTTTAAATCTGAATTTTAGACTTTGAGCCCATGCGTCTCCACTTCTGTAGTGTTTTAATGCATTGTTGTGGAACGCATCATTAAATAGATCAGGTTTGGGGGAGGAGCAGGGTGGGTTTCATTACTGTTCTTTCAGTGTGCTAGAATAAATGCAGTCCAGATGTCCTGGAGTGCGACACTTATGTATTTATTTAATTTCTCCTCTTTCTGAGAGAAGCATTTGTCAATTTTTTCCTCTTAACTGTAAACACCAGTCATCTAGCAAATTTTAATTTCAGGCAAACTAATGTGTAGGTTCTGGAATCGGACTGCTAGCATTCCAATCTTGATTCTGCTACTTATTAGTATAGAACTTTAGACAAGTTTAATCTCTACCTTGCCTGTAAAATGGAGATAATAAATGTACCTACATCATAGGCTTGTGAGGCTGCATTACATCCTCACATAGGCATTATCATAGGCTTGTGAGCCTCATTATTTGTTATTGCTATTAGAACTTTCGGTGAGATTTGAGTATCAGGTAAGTGCTTGTAGAGCACTGTCTGATGGTAATATTAACCCAGTTGGAGAAATGGATTTTCTGTTGTCAAAGTTATTTTTTGTTGCTTTTTTGGAATCATACTGTTTCGATAATCGGGAGTAATCTGTTAATATACTTGTGATTATACGGCTTAAACTGTAAGATCATCAACCTAACCTACCTCCATTTATAGTTCAAGCCCAGAGTAGTGAAATGACTTGTCCAAAGTTTCATAGGTAATAACTTGGTAATAGATCTTGATCAACCAGTATTTTTTATTATTATTATGTATTAGTTAACTGCTACAGAGAAAAAAAATCTTAAATTCATAGTGAGGGCAGTTTAATTTTAATTTATAAGGAAATCTTATGTATGTGGTCCCTCACAATTTATTTCATTTTCAATAGTAATTTAGTCAAAAATTCACCAGCTTATTAGTGATACAATTCCAAAACATAAACACTGATTTAATTTTAGTATTTTTTGAGCTCTGCATAAAGTCCTTAGGAAGGACAGAAAGATAATAATACATGACTCTTCGAAGAGATTGTTAGATTGGGCACTTTTATTTAAAATTTTAGAAAAAAAATTTCCTCATATTTTCATCCTTCTGCTTTTTGGGTACAATATTCATCTTTTCAGTGGTATTTTTTTGTTTTCTGAACATGGTCTTAAAAAGCAGCCTCAGCCTTCTAGTTTGTCTGATTGTTTTATAATTGCTTTTCCTAGTTTTTTTATCTTGTTTTTCCTACTTTAGGGTTTTGTTTTGGTTTTGGTATTGTTGCCTTTGCTTGGCTAAATCTGTATTTAATATTGTATTTTCCCAGTTTCTCTTCAGTTTGATTTGGTATTTAGCTTTAATTGTTGCCTTTACTGTGTTTACATTCATTTGTATAAAGAAGTAAAGAATAAATTTATTTTTTTAAGAATTAGCTTCTTTGTGTGAGTCCCTTTGGTTTTAGGTGCCATATTAGACAGAAGTACCTATAATTCTATGCCATTTAAAAACAGCTCAATACTCCTGTGTTCACTTGGTTTCTAGGTCTATTCTGGATAGCAGGTTTTGTGAAGACATTTATTCTTTCTTGGACCTCAGATTTACCAGACATCTCATGGTATTTCCTTTTATATTATTTCTTTAATGGCTGCCATTTATTCTCAATGTATTTTGTATATATTTTACTTGACAGTTGGAAAACCAGTTTCTTGATTTGCATATAAGATGGGAAAGCTTTGTGGTAATTGTTTGGATTGTGTTGAATTGTTGAATTTCCTCTAGTTGTGCCTGTTTATAAGCTCACACCTTTTCTGCTTACTACATTGACTTTCCCTTTCTTCTTATTTTTAAAGACACGATTTGCCCCTAATGAATTTATGATTTTAAGTATCAACTACATTTTTATTTTTTTAATTTTTTTTTAAAGATTTTATTTATTTATTTGAGAGAGAATGAGAGAGAGAGCGAGTACATGAGAGGGGGGAGGGTCAGAGGGAGAAGCAGACTCCCTGCCAAGCAGGGAGCCCGAAGCGGGACTCGATCCTGGGACTCCAGGATCATGACCTGAGCCGAAGGCAGTCGCTTAACCAACTGAGCCACCCAGGCGCCCCTCCACTACATTTTTAAACAGTGTGAGTTTTCTGGCTCTAGAGTTTTTGGTATTAATGAATATAGTGAAATATTTGCCATTTTATGGTCTCAATAGATAGGACCTGTTGCCTTCTGATCTTTTGTCAATTAATTACTGAGATCTTCCCTGTTGAATCAAATTCAGTTTGTGGTTCTGTTTCAGATGCGATGATGTGTCTGTCCTGGGGATGAGTGTCTGTTTTTAGAGTGATGCAGTTGTGGAGAAGGTGTCATGTAGTTGCTGTTATAGCACTTAATTGTAGAGGTTGACAGCTCATTTGGCTAATGAGGCCAGGGCTGCAGTTTCATCTTAGGTGCGCTAATTCATTCACCTATCCCTTAGAGAGTGCCTGTTTCGCTCCAGGTACTGTGCAGGGTTTGAGAGACAGGCAGTAATCAGACACAAGCTATTGTCTGAAATAGGCTCATGGCAAGCTCTTCACTGCTATTTAAAAATAGTTCAAATGTAGTGTTTATTGAGGATTGTATATTTTATAAAAATGGAGCACACTATTGAATACATACTCAAGTAGATTCTTTTAGGTTGGAAATACTACTCAGTTACCTAAAAGAATACATAACAATTTGATTTCTGCTTTCTAGTTTTTGCCTCTGGTTAAAACAAAACAAAAAAAAATGGCACTACTAAATATTTAACAACATACACCTGAAATGTAAGACTTCTTATGAGTCTAATGTAAAGATAAGCTGAGCTGAGGAAAACTTCTACCAAGTAGATTCTACCAATAAGGATGAGATTTTTTTTTTTTAAGTTGTAATTGTTACTGTTGTTAGGTCCATGTCTTCAGCATTTTAAAGAAATACACAATAATGTACCATTTGAATAGAACAAACTTTCAGTTTTGTATTGTTTGCCTTTTGTTAATTAGAAATTTTATAGCTTTATGTGGGTTAATAAATATGGCTTTCATGAAGTAACTAATATGGTCAGGGGTGCAGAAAAAAGGTAGGGCAGCTTTTCCTTTTTCTCACTCTGCTTAATTATTTTTAGAGGATGACTTTAATTTGATGGAACAAACTGTAAAAACATGGCAAGTTGAAAACTGTTACTACTTTAGTTTCAAAAACTATTGGAAGATTCACTTTAAATGAAGTCTAGAGAGCTTTTCCATGAAAGAAGAGCAACTCTTCTTGTGTGACTGCTACATATTGATTGCTAAATATGTGCAGTGCTGTGTACAAAAATGCTTTACATTCATTATTTTATTTTCTTCACAGAAACCCTATGAGGATAAATTCCTATTTTATAAACAAGGAACCTGAGGCTTAGGTTAAATAACTTGACTAGCTCACACATCTGGTGAGCATTAGAGATAGGTCTAGTGCTTCCGTTTTTAACTTTTAGGTGCAAAAGCCTATTACCATATATTTTTATTAAAATATCTTATAATATAGTAGGTCTCCCCCAGTTACACATGGTTTAAAAATAGAGGCTAGTTTTCTTGGAGAATTCAAACCACTGTTACCACTTTATTTCCCTATTTTGGTATTTGCTCCGATAAGGTATGAGCTCACAATCTGCATTATCTGTGAAATAGGAATTAACCTGAATTAGGTATTCTCGAGGTTACTTGTAAAAATTAAAAATAAATACAAGAATTGCTATTTGAAGAAATCTTGCTCTTCAGTAGTTCAGATATAAGATGGCAAAAAACAATTTTGACTGTTGCTCTTTTCCTGTTTATAGGATTATCTCTCTGTTTTGTTCCTGAGTTGTACTATTTTATTACTGAAAAGATTTTGAGTAGGTATTTCACAAGGAGTACCATATGCAAGTGTTATACAGTGAATTAGATTAGAAGCATTGGTGTTGAAGCTGAATATATTTTGTTACTTGATAAATTTGTTTAAAAAATTGTTGAAGTGTATTAGTTTTCTTTACTAATTGCCTGTATCGGGGAATTAGTTCTAGGGAGTTGATACTAACTGAAGAAATCAAGAACTCCCTCAGTAGACCTGTGTTTATGTAGTATGGAAAATGACAACCACTTTATTTATTTAATTTTTTTGACAACCACTTTAAAGCAGTGGATTTTATTACAAATAAAATAGCTTTCCTTTTATACATATATAAGCAATAGAGTGGAATTGGTCAAATCCTGGTTTTATTTCTTGAACTGAACAGCCTTGGTTAAGTTATTTAATCTTTCTTGCTTTTGTGATCCTCAATGGTGAAAGATCCCTATCTCAGAGCTATAAGGATTAAATAGATCATCCATCTAAAAGCTTAATATGATGCTTAGTCCATAGTCCAAGTCTATATTTGTTAGTTTAGATCACTTTCTGAACCAGGAAGACTTATTTTAGATACTAGTACTGTAAGAAATTCCATTTTGTTTTTCAAAATGAGTAATATTTGTTGGTTCCTCACTAAGCAGTGCACCTTAGTTAATCTTTCTTTTGGTATTTTAAATTCATTCCCAAAGGGAGATTTTGATTCAGAAACTTCTTTCAATCACAGTCCCATAGCTTAATTCAAAAAGAACCTAAATGAAATAGAGAATCCCTCCCTGAGCAAATTCCAGTCTATATGGCTATTTTACTTACTGTTGTTATAGTATGACTGTGTTAGGAATGAAGATGATTTTTAACTTTTTGTTCCCTTTTCTTTTAAACAGGGTTTGTGGATGCACTTAGATGTTTGCAATGAGCACTGTGGCTGGCATGCCCCAGTGTTTTGGATACCAATGCATAGGACTCCATAGTAATCGAATTTACCAGAGGCGAACGTCATGAGCATAGTGATCCCTTTGGGGGTTGATACAGCGGAAACATCATACTTGGAAATGGCTGCAGGCTCAGAGTAAGTATTTAAATTAAAAGTATTTTGGATAGGAAAAGCAAAATATTAATTATACAATTATTTTAGCACAACCAAGCAGTGCTTGGTTTGCATTTATATTTTTTCTCATTTTAGATTCTTGTTGAAAACAAAATATCAGAAGGTTAAAGGCAAAAATTACCTTAAGTTACTTTTTAAAACAGCTCTTGAGCCAAAATGCTGTATCTTTTTCTAATTCTTTTTGTCTTTTCCATCTGCTTATTGTCAACCTCAAGAATCAAGATAATAGGGGCGCCTGGGTGGCTCAGTCATTTTGGCATCCAGCTCCTGATCTCAGCTCAGGTCTTGGTCTCAGGGTTGTGGGTTCAAGGTAATAGATTACTGTTTTTTTAAATTGTAAGATTTGTCATGTTTATATTGGAAAAGTAATTTGGTTTTAAATTTGAATATTTAAAAATATTGTAAGATCCATTTAAACATGGAATATGCCTTTTTTTTTTTAAGTTGAGTTGAAAAAATTCAGGCCATTTTTAAATAAGAGAAAGGGATTATTTTCTGCCGGATGATTATTTTGATAACCTTTGCTTTTATGAGAGCTGTTTCTGATGGATTCAATGAAAGGTTCTTACCTTGCCTTTAGACTATTTGGTCTAGGCAGTTGTGCATATAGATTTCATTATATTTTGTTTTTGAATGACCAGCCACTTTAACACTAGGTTATTGGCTGTGAGGATTAATTGTTTTTGGCAAGAGATTCAAGTAGCAGTGTTTGAAGGATAGAAAGATGCATATGTTTGTTCTCTTTTTCAATAAATAGATACATTGTGTCTAACAGGACTCTAATTGACCAGAAAGCTGATCTTGATAGAATTTAAGTTTGAAAAAGGAAATTTAATTATTTTAGGGCCTCTAAAACTGATATATGGAGAGGATAAAAATGCTGTTTATTCTCCTTTTGCTGTCATTTCAAGTGGTCTTACGTGTTTCACCACTTCTGTTTGTGCCATTGGGAAAAACCCAGAGATGCTCTCTAATGTTTCAGTAATATGTTATACAGTCTATTTAACTATATGATTGTTGTAATACAGTTTTTAAAAGCCATTATGTTTTTTGCACTATGTATAAATTATTTTTGTCGTAAAATAATAGATTCCTAACAAGGCACTGTGACAGTTGTTTGCCATTATTCTGCCCAAATAGGGATACTGCTGCAAGGAAAGATCCTGGAAGCAGTGCTTGGGAGACAAAGGCTTCTGAGTCTAAAGTACTGGTTTTTCTTAATATGAAGTATCTGGTGGATGCAAATCCGTATCTGATAATAGTTACAGGCATTTATTAGTAAAGATTTTTTGCTTCCTAAATAGAATCACCTTTACAGTTCTTTTTTTTTTTAAAGTCTTTTAAGCAATTAATACAAGATGTAATTTCTGAAATTTATATACTGGATAGGAATTTGTCTAGTATATGGTATGAGATACATCTGTGCTTCGTTGGCATGTGTAGTATTTGCACTTGAAAGTAATTCACAGACAGACTGGAAGACATTATTATACAGTTAAAAGGGAATGAATAATTTAGTGAAAGAGGGCAGTGTAGGGGATAGCTTCCTATTTTTTTTTATTAAATGTATTTATTAGAGTACTTACAGGATGATTTATATTATGGAGCCAAATCTTTTTGGGTACAGATATGGCCATTTTTATTATGGGAAAATGATCAATTTGTAAGTAATTACAGAATGACTGTCTTTCTGTTTTAGGAAATTTTTTTTTTTTCTATTCCACATACAGGTATATGTCGCTTGGGCATAGCCTCCCCCACTCAGTGGACACAGAAAGTGTAGCTGGTGCCAGTATTTATTATGGGACAAGCATCAGAAATTTTGTGGTTTAATTTTCAAGGTTTTAAATTCCCTTTTTTAATTTAAAACCTGGAAGCTTAAAAAGACCCTTAAATAATATTTTCCCTGCTTCCCACAGAAATGAAGCTTTTAGAGTTGTTTTTATAAGAAATTTTGATGTAATTAATGATACTTTTTATTTCAAATACATAATCAAAAGTTGTGTAAGATGCAGGATGCTGGGGGAAGGGTACATGGGAATTCCCTCTCTATTTCTTTGTTTACCTTCCTGTGAAGCTACATAATTATTTCAAACTAAAATGTTTTTAAGAGAATTACATTTTATTGTATTCATGTGGCTATATAATAATAATTATACATAAGTTTTTTAAAAAAAGATTGTACTGCGAAAATACAATACAGTCTATCACTAATAAACTATTTTAAAATTCAGGAGATACTCAGTGATTGTTTATTGAGTGTTAGTACACTAGACCATATTTACACTACCTTCTAAGGCCTATAAAAGAGAATTTATTGGATTACTTGTTCATCTAGTCTATCTGTAGCATTTTATAGACAGGAAATTGAAGTTGAATGTCTAGTTTAGGATCTGTGAAGAATGGGGGTTTGCTAAGCTCTAGTCCATTATTTCCATACTTGGTAATATTTGCTGTTGAATTATTGTGTCTCTAAAATAAAACTCATTATTCTCACCAAGTCCAGCTTCTTCTTTATTACATATTTGTGCTCTTCTCATCACTAAGTTTCAAAAAACCTTAGGTTTGTTTTGCCTTTCCTTCAGTTAGGGATCTTGTATTTTACTTCTTTCTGTTTCCTATTACCTTGCCAAGAGTTGGCTCGCTCCCTAAATGTTTGAACTAAAAAGAATAATTTTAAAATATTTTATTAATAACTGACCAGTGAAGATTGATAGACTGTTGGTCTAGCTACTTTAATAAGAAGAATAAAATTAAAAAAAAAAATTTTGTTTCATTAGCCTAAGTATTTTTTTAAAGGAGTTATAAACATTCCACAGTCAAATGTAATTGAAGATGTTTTATTTAAAAATTACTTTTTACTATACATAGCACTGATAAAAACCAGTACCTAGATCTTGATGAGTAGAATTGGAATTGAAGCTAAATGCTACAGGGGAGAGACTCTTAAGATACCTTAAAAATTGCTTGTTAACGACTTAGATCTTAGCAATAAGTTTTTACCTGCATTGTGTTTGTCCTTAGATTTGGAAAATACCCGTCACAACATACAGGTTAACATAATGACTAACTGATTTTCTCACTAGTGCCTCACATGATCCTGGGTACAGTAAAAATGGAAAGATAATAATATCTTTAAAGGGAAAATTGAGCTAAGTGTAAATACAGTTTTTAAAAACTTGATTAGTGAAATGACCATGACTGGAATAATCAGGAGATTGCCTTTCTTATCAGGAAGTTCCATCTGTAAAATTTTTTTATTAACTATATGTCTATAAGTGTAGGCTAATACTAGAAGTAGATTTCTTGCTTCTAGCATAATATCATAGGATAAGAATAGTAATCCAAGAGAAAGCACATTTTCGATCATCACTTATAAGCATTAACTGTGTGGAAAGTGTTTTACTAGAGGCTCAGGTTGCAAAGGTAAAGTATAAATTTTACCCCTACTCTTAAGGAAAGTATAAGCAGTTGGGAATTCAGAACTCTAGATCAGAGCTGTCCAATAAGAAGTACACAGAGTCACGTGTGCTTTTAAATTTTCTAGTGTCTATATTAAAAAGGTTTTAAAAAGTGAAATTAGTTATGTATTTTATTTAACTGAGTATGTCCAGAGTATTATCATTTTAACATATAATCAGTATAAAAATATGAATGAGATATTTCATGTCTTTTTCTCCACCCTAAAAATATTTAAACTCTGGTGTGTATTTTATACTTTCAGCACCTCTTAATTCAAACTAGCCACATTTCAAGTGCTCAATATGTCTAGTGGCTACTATATTGGATAAAGAAACTCTAGATAACAAAGTGGTGGAACCTCAGAGAAGAAGAAAACGGTAAAGCCTAGGCTATAGGCTAGTTATAAAAGTTGTAAAAGTGAGATCTAAGAATCTTTCTTTCTGAATAAGAAAGATAAAGATATAGCTATGAGGTAGATACTGTTATTCTTAATTTATAGGTAAGGAAACTGAAGTCACAGTGCAGAAAAGTGGCAGAGGCAGAACTTACTAATGTGTTCATTTTAGGCCTTTTTCTATACTATAGCTCCTTCACTAATACTACAAAGAATGATTTGTATAACTGTTTTGACATGTGGTTCATGTATATAGTAGCTCCAGTTCTAGCAGTAGTAAATTCAGTGTAATAAATGACTGCGTATAACAAAGGTATTCTCAGATCTTGGCTCAAGGATAAGGGATGTAAAAGAAAACCTAGACTCCATTATCATTAGACAGAAAGTTGAGCCAGAATTCAGCTATTTATTAGAATTGTATGTTTTTTATCCTAATAGATAGAACTTACCTCCTCTGTTTCTTTTTACCTCTTCTACCTCTGGTATTCCAACTATCTGAATTCCTAAATTGGTTAAATAAAAAGATGGGAAACCCTTCTGGAGCTGGAAAGTGGGAAGATGTATAAATGAGGACTGTTAAATTTCTTCTTTCCTAGCCTTTTTAAAAAAGAAAAGCCAGACTGCTTTTCTCTGTCAGCGACTGGGAATAAGATTGCTAACATTGTATTCCTTTTGATATTACTATAACTATCTTGGTACCATTAGAAATCATTAAAATAAGCTTTTATATAATTGTGTGTACTTTTAGATGAGGTGGACAGATTACTAAATGTGACCTGTATAAGTTAGAGATGAATTATTTTGGAGGAGGGCTCCTTGTGCTATACCTGGCAACATAGTAAGTGCTCATTTGTTAACAGTGCTAAAAGGAGGTATCTAGGTTTTCAGTTTTGTTCTGCCACTAACATCCTAGTGAGCCTTTAAACATGACACCTAATTATTGTAGACTTTGGTTATTTTAATTTGAAAAAGAGGGCTTGGATTGAGGTATTAATGGGATTCTTTTTGACTTAAAATTTTTGAGATTCAGGACATGTTTATCTGTATTTTGCTATAGCATTGGATATTAAGTTATTTCAATGTCACTAGGGCCACCTGCTGACAGAGTTCATTACTTGTTGAAGTGTTTGGGTGCTTTTAGTCTGAATTTGTGTAATTGAAGATGCTAAAGTGTTTTGTGTCTAATGAAATGTTTTTAGTAGCATTTTACTTGTTCATTTTCACTGACGCTTAACATTTTCACTTATGATTTCTTTACATATAATCCACTATCAGGAAACTAATACTTTCTGTTGCTCTTAAAGTAAGTGTTGATTTGCTTATCCTAATTTGGAAGTGCTTTCACTTAAATGTGGTTTTATTTTAATATTTAAAAGCCTGTTTTACAGTACTATGCTAGCATTGTTTAGAACTGTTTTTAGAATGATGTTGAATTCCTCATTTATTTCATACTTAAACAATTTTTCTGATTTTTTTCCCTTGTGATACTGAATACAAAGCTCAGTACATTCATGCAACTGTCTGTAACACAGTGTATTACAATATCTCCTAATCATTCCAGCCAAAAAGCAAATATTAGTCCCATTTTGCAAAAGAAATGCAGCTAAAGGAGATTAACAAACTTCACTAGGGTCACATAATCAATAAAAAGTAAAGTTAGGTTTGACCCAGGGTTGCTTGGCCACTTGGTCAGAAGTGGGTTTTATTAATAGATGAGTTAAATGAAGTAAAATGCCACATGAAATAAACTGAGGACAGTTGTCACGCCAAACCTCTCCATTTTAAAAAGTTTCTTGGTATGTTATTGTAATGTGTGTAATTTTCATGTATCTTTAAAAAATAATAGGTTATAACAAGGATAAAAGAAATTGACAAGCTTTGATCACAGATCTGAAGGAGCATATGAGAACTCTTGGAGATCTTTTATACCTATTACTGTAGCAATTAGGGAGTCAGTCTATCCATGTGCCATTACTGATACCCAGGTGTGTGTTAATTGAATATTTTAACATTAAAAGGAAAATGAGAGGTTTTACCTCAAACACTGATATAAACTCATTAAAATCAAACTATACTTTGAAGGTTTATACAGGGAAGAAATTAAATTTTTGTTGAGGAAGAAGGAAATCATAAAACTCCAATTTCTGAGGAATCACAGCTTATTTAAGGCATATTTGGCAAAAAATACCAAGTTTGGTAAGGTTTTAAAAACATAAGGAAGGCTGCTAGAGAATTAATGGGAACTTCTTGTTGATAATGTAATTGTACTAAGAGTTATCTTTTAGTAATAAAATATTTGAAAGTCTTTTATTTCTACATTGTCATTGAAAGTAACTAAATACCACATGACTCTCACAGTGGTTAATGTGCCCTGTACGTAATAAAAAATTAATGTAGGTAAATCACCAAGGTGGGTTGGTCCCATACTTAAGAATTGAAGGAACTCATTAGCAGAAATTATTAGTTGTAATAGCGAGTTGCACATTTTATTATCCCTTTCTTAAATAAAAAAGTTACGGATTTGGACTGTGGGCACCATTTGCTCATGAAGATTACTTTGAAACTAGACAGGGTACTAAGTTTTTCAGTGAAGCAAAGAACAGCAAAGGTAGGGGTGCCTGGGTAGCTCAGTCATTAAGCGTCTGCTTTCGGCTCAGGTCATGATCCTGGGGTCCTGGGATCGAGCCCTGCATCGGGCTCTCTGCTCAGCGGGAAGCCTGCTTCTCCCTCTCCCCCTGCTTCTCCCTCTCCCACTCCCCCTGCTGTGTTCCCTCTCTCACTGTGTCTCTCTCTGTCAAATAAATAAATAAAATCTTTAAAAAAAAAAAACAGCAAAGGTAACTTATTTTTAAGTGGGGTTGGGGAAGGAGTCTTGGAGAGGTAGCACTTTTTACGTGCTCTGCTTAGGATCAGGGCTTTTTCTGAACCTACTGAATCTGGGAGGATTATATACAGATTACTCAACCTTGCATTTGAAGCCCTCAGCTTTATTATGAAATGCTGCTACTCTGATCACATTGTTACCTTCCTTGGTGGAGAAACAAACCATTAGTGGCTCTGTACAGTTTTTCAGAATAAAGATCATATTCCTTAGCTAGATACCCAGGGTACTTCTTGAACTTGTAGTTGGTTGACTTACCTGCCCTCATCTCTGGCCTCTTCTCCATACCTTTAACTCTATCTGCTCTGAATTTTAGGAGTTATTTTCTCTCTTCCCCGGCCCCCAACCACCCCCCCCCCTCCCCGGCCTTGCTCAGCAGGGAGTCTGCTTGTCTCTGCCCCCGCCCCCCGCTCGTGGTCTGTCTCTCTCCCTTTTTCTCTCAAACACACAAATAAATAAATAATCTTTAAAAAACTCCAGTGTTGGGTGCCTGGGTGGCTCAGATGGTTGAGCGTCTGCCTTCGGCTCAGGCCCGCATCGGGCTCCCTGCTCAGCGGGGAGCCTGCCTCTCTCTCTCTCTGTCTCTTATGAATAAATAAATAAAATCTTTAAAAAAATAAAATAAAAATAAAATAAAAATAAAAAAAATAAAAAACTCCAGTGTTTTATTAGTTTCAGGTGTACAATATAATGATTTAGCAATTCTGTACATTACTCAGTGCTCATCACAATAGTGTAGTCTTAATCTCCTTTATCTATTTCACCCATCCACCTCCCCTCTGGCAACTACCAGTTTATTCTTTGTATTTAAGAATTTGTTTTTGTTTTTCTTTTTTCTTTGTTCATTTGTTTTGTTTGTTAAATTCCACATGAGTGAAATCATATGGTATTTGTCTTTCTCTGTCTTGACTTACTTCACTTAGCATTATACCCTCTATGTCCATCCATGTTGTTACTCTTCATCCATTCATCTGCTGACGGACACTTGGGTTGGCTCCATTGGTTGGCTATTAATAATGCTGCAGTAAATAAACATGGGAGTGCATATATCTTTTTGAATTAGTGCGTTCATTTTCTTTGGCTATCCAGTAGTGGAATTACTAGATCATATGGTAATTCTATTTTCAATTTTTTGAGCATCCACCATACTATTTTCCATAGTGGCTGCCCTGGTTTGCGTTCCCACCAACATACACGAGTGTTCCTTTTTCTCCACATCCCCACCAACACTTGTTATTTCTTGTCTTTTTGATTCGAGCCATTCTGACAGGTGTAAGGTGGTACCTCATTGTGGTTTTGATGTATATTTCCCTCATGAGTAGTGATGTTGAGCATCTTTCCATGTGTCTGTTAGCCATCTGTATTGTATGTCTTTGGGAAAATGTTATTCAGGTCCTCTGCCTGAATTGGATTATTTGGGGTTTTTTGATGTGGAGGTATATAAGCAACTCTTTCTAATCTGTGCTTCCTGAACTTCAGTGAACATAAGATTGAAGGTGCTTATTAAATTGTAGATTTCTGCGCCCAATCTTTAAAAAAAAATTTTATTCATTCGATTAAGTAGAGCTGTTAAAAAAATTATGCATTACAGGTGATTGTGATACTGGTGTTCTGTCAGTCATGCTTAGAGAAACATGATTAAATATGTCTTGGTGTTTATCTCTCTGACTGCATGTGTGCCTTCTGGGTGGAATACCTTTTCCATCTCTTCCACCTCTCTCTTTGTTGGGCTTGTTAACTTTTCATTCCTTACAATTTGGTAAATACGATTATTATTATGAAGGGCCCCTGTGCATACCTCTGATGACACTACTATAATCATTGATATACTTCCCCATACATCAGTTTCTTGAGAAGGACCACTACTTTCACGTCTTTATTTCTTAACTTCCAGCTTCTCGGTGTCGTCGTCGTCTTTTTTTTTTTTTAAGATTTTATTTATTTATTTGACAGAGAGAGACATAGCAAGAGCAGGAACACAAGCACGGGGAGTGGGAGAGGGAGAAGCAGGCTTCCCCGCGGTGCGGGGAGCCTGATGTGGGGCTCGATCCCAGGACCCTGGGATCATGACCTGAGCCGAAGGCAGACGCTTAATGACTGAGCCACCCAGGCGCCCTCGTCTTTTTTTTTTAATGCCATAATTAGTTTATTTAGTAAATTGTGGTTTTACAAATTGAATTTTCTGCTAGTATGAAAAGCAGCTTAGTTGTAAATAAGGATGCTTTTTTTTTTTTTTTTAAAGATTTTCTTTTTAAGCAATCTCTATACCCAATGCAGGGCTCAAACTCACCACCCTGATTACAAATGTGTGCTAAAATGTTTATTGAGTGAATTAAAACTATATTATTATAAGTTCCTTGAAGACAGGGACAGTGTCTTTATCTTTAATAGTCACTGGCAAGCACCAGGCCCTCAATATTTGTTTAATCCTTGCTAGTCAAACTGAGATCGGTGGATGTAGTCCCCAGGGGCTCTGTGAACCCTATGAAGTTTTAAATTTTTTTGCCATTTTCCTTTTGAGCTAGGAAAAAAGTTTAAGTCTGTTTAAAGTGATTTTGGATGACCACCACTTTATGCTGAATACTGCTATGAGATTTCAACGCAAATGCTTCTTTGTGTTTGATGCTGTTGGCATACAGGTGACCTAAAGACCTAGTTTAGGGGCGCCTGGGTGGCTCAGTCGTCAAGCGTCTGCCTTGGATTCAAGTCATGATCCCAGGGTTCTGGAATCCAGCCCCACATCGGGCTCCCTGCTTGGCGGGAAGCCTGCTTCTCCCTCTCCCACTCCCCCTGCTTGTGTTCCTGCTCTCGCTGTGTCTCTCTCTGTCAAATAAATAAATAAAATCTTTAAAAAAAAAGAAAAGACCTAGTTTAACATAATGTTTCTCTAAATCCAAATCTACAAAGAAAAATCCCCCCTCCCTCTATTGCAGGGTTTTGTGTGTTACTTAATTTTGACCAACAGCTAACTAAGCAAACACTATTCTGAAGTCTGACCTCTTCATACTCCTTGAAGACTCCCCATGCAATTTTTCCTCTTTTTGCATATGTGTGGGATATTGTCTTTCTCCATCTTACTGGTTTAAAAAAATTTTTTTCAATACAAGATATATACTTGGTATAAATTTCAAATATTTAAAGACCTTTCAGAAATATTCTTACTTTTAATGAAACCTCATAATGTTTATTCCTTATCCTTCCTGTTACTCAAGTAGATACGTCCTTCTCTTGAATTCCCTTGATCCTGGAGCCTTGAACTTTGAACTTTTGCCAACTTCTCCAAGAAGGTCTCCCTAGGTTCAACTAAACATTCAGATTTACAAGACTATCATAGGCCATACTTGGCACTAGTCTACATGGTCTACAGGACAGGAGCCACAGTTTATCAGAGGTTAGCATCAGTCGTTCGTGTCTATATGAGGGTCAGCCATCCAGAAACTATTTTCTTTGGCTTCTCAGGTGACTGGTCAGGTAAAAGGAGACAAGGTCCATTTTGGGAGGATGAGAGTCCTGACTTACTCTTATGCCCTTCAGAGCCAGAATTTCTTGTAACAAGCATGGGCAGAGTTTCCAGGTTCCCTGCAAGGGACATGCCAGTTAGAAGAGTCACTGTATCTTTGGGAAGTTCAAATCTGTGGCATTCTCATCAAATATTTATAGTTTTCTCAGTCTAGACACAACTTACCAATCAAGAGTCATTTTAATTTGCCGAGCAATATAGTAAATTACTTTATCCGGTTTTAGGGTAAAAGGTAGAAAGTTGACTAAAGACCAAAATCTCACACAGCGGAGGAAAGAGTTTTGTTAAGCATTTGCCCATACTTTTCTTACGTCATTATCCTATTTTTGCCTTGTGTAGTGGTTTTTGTGTACCTGCCTCTCTTTGCTAACCCTGCCGTTCCTCCCAAGATCAGAAACTCTTAGAGTGATGGCAGTATGTTTTATATTTCTTTATCCTGTCTTTATCTTAACCACATAGGGAATACTATCATAGAACTATTCATTGAATTACAGTTCGTATGCTCCTTTGACTGTAAGGTAAATCCACCAAAAAACTTAGAAAAAATTTTATGACTGGGATTTATCATAGATGGAAACAAAGTATAGGAATAAACTTTCTGGGTGAAGTGATATAAACAGTGGTGTCCTCCAGCAAGACTAGGGTTGCTCTTATTTTAATGTCTATATGACTTCTTTAGGATAGGGACTGCATAATGATGTGTCCAGATTCATTCTTTTATATATTGAAAGCATATGTTAGTGGTGATAACATACAAATTTGAGAATACTGTAAGTCAGCAGAAATGGCAAATGTTATGGACAAGGACAGAAATACTAAGATAAGGTGATTTTTTGACTTTGGTATAAGAATCCAGAAAATGATGAGCATCATGAGATCATCATCACTTTCTACAGAGTATATTATATTCATGGCTGGAGTACCCTGCCTTTCTGTCTGCCACATCTTATTGAAGAAATAAATGGATCTGAAGAAAGATAAATGATCACCAGGGCTTAAGGGGCTGTGTTATAAAGATGGTTAATAAGGAGTGCCTTGCTGGCTTGGTTGGTAGAGCACGCGATTCTTGATATCAGGGTCATGAGTTCAAGCCCCACTTAAAGTGTAGAGATTACTTGAAAAAAAAATTTTTTTAAGATGGTTAGTAAGATTGAGACCTATATGTTGAGAGAGAGAGAGAGAGAGCAAGCGCACAAGCAGGGGGAGAAGCAGAGGGAGAGGGAGAAGCAGCCTTCCCACTGAGCTGGTGCTTGATGTGGGGCTCAATCCCAGGACCTGGAGATCATGACCTGAGCTGAAGGCAGACACTTAACCAACCGAGCCACTCAGGCACCCCCCAAAAATAATTTTAAACATTTAAAAAATCTCTGCTGCCAATGATAGAGATTTCCTTGCTTACTTAGCTTTTGTGTCAAAATTATAAATGATGGGCGCCTGGGTGGCTCAGTCGTTAAGTGTCTGCCTTCGGCTCAGGTCATGATCCCAGCGTCCTGGGATCGAGTCCCACATCCGGCTCCCTGCTTGGCGGGAAGCCTGTTTCTCCCTCTCCCACTCCCCCTGCTTGTGTTCCTGCTCTCGCTGTCTCTCTCTCTGTCAAATAAATAAATAAAATCTTTAAAAGAAAAAAAAAGTTATAAATGATTTAAGCAGTGACTGGAACTAAAATTAGAACATTAATCTCTTTCTGTTTTTCCACCATTTTCTATTTCTTATTTTTTTGGTAGTAAATAACTGTTATTACAGTAATAGATCTTTGCCTCTTGGAGCTTATCATGTTATTAAAAAAGACAAGGAAGGTAAGTATAGAAAAGTGATATATGTATATCACTGTGTGTCCCTGTTAGATTAATGATGCATATATATACAGTGTAGCAGTAAAATCTATTTTATGTCACTGAGTAATATTCTGAATCGCTGACCTAGAATTTTAAAACCTTATTATATGAACATTACAGATTCATGATTACGGATTACATTTCTTGATGTAAAGTTTAGTCTTTTATTATGTGAAGAATCATGTATTTATGGATTCAACTTTAAGAAAATATATTTTTAAAATCTGCTTTACAAAGGGATTACCAAGGAACCATTTTATTTCAAGACACTTATTTCAATATAATTTTGAGAGTTATGGGAGTATACTTTTTTTTTTTTTAAAGATTTTATTCATTTGAGACACAGAGAGAGAGAGAGCATGAGTAGGGAGAGAGGCAGAGGGAGAGGGAGAAGCAGGCTCCCCGCTGAGACAGGAGCCCGATGTGGGGCTCGATCCCAGGACCCTGGGATCATGACCTGAGCTGAAGGCCGACGCTTAACCATCTGAGCCACCCAGGCGCCCTGGGAGTATACTTTTAAGAAAGATTAAACTTTAAAAGGACTTAGCACATATTTAGTGCTCAATATTTATTAAATGATTTAAATATCAACAGTGTTTTGATACCTTGCAAATTTAGTGATTTATTTAAAACAGGTGTAGCTAGATCTTGTACTTAGAATCACAATTGGAAGTTTGAACTACTGTGGAGTTAAGGTTTTAAAATAATTGAAAAGCAATTTCAGACTGAATAGTTACAGCTGAGAGACATTTCTGAAGAAATAAGTAGTGTTGCATATCTGCATAATGTATTATAGTTGAGAAAATGCATCTTCATATCCTTTCTATCATTTGAGTTTCCTCCATATTGCTGGGAAGAAGGTGAAGGGGGTATATTAATCCCCACATTACAAATAAAAAGTTCAACTTTAGAAAGGTGATTACTCAGCTGTACCCATTGAATGGCCAACCCTAGACACTTATGTCCCAATTCCATGCTTTTTAAAAATGTTTTAATTAATTGACTGATTTAAGTAATCTCTACACCCCACATGGGGCTCAGACTTACAATCCTGAGATGAAGAGTTGAATGCTCTTCTGACTAAGCCAGCCGGGCACCCCCATGTTCTTTTTGAGAGAGAAGACTCTAACTTGTTAATTTTGATGGCGTTTGGAAGAAAGAAATAATAAATCCATGTGATAAGATGGTTGATAGCATACAAAAATATTACATGAAAGGTAATAAATTAATGCAGTAATTAAGTGCTATAGGAATCCATAGGATTTATAAAAATTTTGATGAGTTGAAGCAGTTAGGAAAGTACTCCTTGAGCATGTGAAGTAAGCTTTGAGAAATGTGTTGAAATCAAGAAGGGTTGAGATTCCACAGATAGAGGCTTAGAAATAGAAATGCCCAGGATATCTTCCTGAATTTGGGAGGAAAGGAAATATATATACCTTTCTTAGAGGTATACCTGTATACTATTCTTACAGGTACCTATTGAATAAAGGATATTAAATGTAAGAAAAAAGGTTGGGGAACTTAAACTTTTTAGTAAGGAAGTACAAAAATATATACAATAGTAGGGAGAACAGTGTAATAATAATACCAAGTTGGTATTACTCAGCTTCAGTAGTATTCAAAGTTTTACCAATCTTGTTTCATCTTTCTTACAGTTTTATTGAAATATTTTAAGGCAAATCCCCACATCATTTTACCTGTTTTGTTCAGTATATATCACTTACAGATAAGGATTTTTTAAAACCACAATACTATTATTTCACATGACAAAATTAACACTTTCTTAATATAAAATACCAAATTCATCTTCAGATTTCCCTGAGTTGTCTCAAAACTGTCTTTTTGTAATTGGTGTATTCAAATTGGCATCCAGACAAAATCCACACACTGTATTTGATTGAAATATCTTTGACTCTCTTTTCATCTGCAGCAGCCTTTTAAATTTGTTTTCCCTCATACCATATACTGGTAAAAAACTGTGTCTTTTGGTCTATAGAAGTTTTAACGTTCTGGATTTGGCCTCTTGCTTCCTTTTGCCATCATATATTAATCTACTTACCCCCATGTTTCTATAAACTGGTATGTAGACCTAGAGATGTGATTAGCTTCAGATTTGTTTTTTTCGCTCTCTCATTTTCCTTCCTTTTTCTTTTCAGCATGATACTTTAAATGTGGGACCTTGCACTTTCTGTTGCTTAGTATTAGAGGGGCACATAAAACTTGATTGTCTAACTTTCAATGATGATAAAAAGATCAACAGGTTCAGGTGTTGTCAGCCTTATCTATCCATCAACTTTCAACCTTTCAAGGTTTTAGCATCCATTGGCTGTCTGTTGCCTAAATCCATTGTCTCTAGAGGGTTGAAAATTTGTGATTTTTCTACTTGATCGTTCCTTCTGCATTTATTAGCTATTAGGGAACTTCCAAAAGAAGCAGTCAGTATCTGAGTGTTGGCTTAGTCAACAAGAGAGCATATTTCTTTTTTAAGAGACCATATTTTTAAATTTGATTTTAGAGCCAAGTTGCATATTAGAAACTCTCTTTATGCATTTCATGTCTTCAATTTGTGGGAAAAAGAATTCAGAGTTTTGAAAAAGAGAGTTCATCTACAAATTCTGTTTTGACTATTTGGCCATACCTTATTGCATGTATCTACCTATATTTATTTTTTAAAGATTCATTTATTTATTTTAGAGCATGTGCGAACAGGGGTAGGGCAAGGGAGAGGGAAAGAAGCAGACTACCTGCTGAGCTCAGAGCCATATGCAGGGCTCCATCTCATGACCCTGAGATCATGACCTGAGACAAAACCAAGAGTTGGACGCTCAACCGACTGAGCCACCCAGGCACCCCACTTATTGCTCATATATTACGAATATTTTAATTACATGTTATTTTTTTAACACTTTGAATTCTCAGATTGGAGAGTGATTATCTTTTGGGAAGTTTCCCATGGATAGAGAGTATCTTTTTGATAGTGATCATTGTTTCAGTGATTTAAGAACACATACAAAGCTGGGGCGCCTGGGTGGCTCAGTTGGTTAAGCATCTGACTCTTGATTTCAGCTCAGGTCATGATCTCCGGGTTGTGGGATCGAGCCCCACATCAGGCTCCGCACTCAGCATGGAGTCGGCTTGGGATTCTTTCTCTCTCTTAGCCTCTGCCCCTCCCCGTGCGCTCTCTCTCAAAATAAATAAAATCTTAAAAAACAAAAACAAAAACACAACTCATATATGAATGAGTACAAATAAGTATCCTGCTATTTGAAAAGTGACATGAAAATTATGTAGATAAAATCTTATCCATAGGATGAACAACGTACCATGATTTATGTTTTGATAAAATTTTTTATGGGAGTATTATGCTAATGTAGTTTCTTTATTGATAAATGCTATATCTGCATATTGGCATGTGTATGTGTATGCTAAACAGTACCGTAGCAACTTTACATAAAAATTTGTTATTGCATATTATCCCTTTAGCCTGGACATTAGAAATTGTTTAAAGCTTTATGAAAGATTTTGAGGGAGCTATCAAAAGGAATGAGATCTTGCCATTTGCAACGATGTGGATGGAACTGGAGGGTATTATGTTGAGCGAAATAAGTCAAACAGAGAAAGACATGTATCATATGACCTCACTGATATGAGGAATTCTTAATCGCAGGAAACAAACTGAGGGTTGCTGGAGTGGAGGGTGGGGTGGGAGGGATGGGGTGACTGGGTGATAGACACTGGGGAGGGTATGTGCTCTGAATTGTGCAAGACTGTTGAATCTCAGATCTGTACCTCTGAAACAAATAATGCAATATATGTTAAGAAAAAAAAAAAGAAGAAGAAGAAGAAGATAGCAGGAGGGGAAGAATGAAGGGGGGGAAATCAGAGGGGTAGATGAATCATGAGAGACGATGGACTCTGAAAAACAAACTGAGGGTTCTAGAGGGGAGGGGGTGGGAGGATGGGTTAGCCTGGTGGTGGGTATTGAGGAGGGCACATTCTGCATGGAGCACTGGGTGTTATGCACAAACAATGAATCATGGAACACTTCATCTAAAACTAATGATGTAATGTATGGGGATTAACGTAAGAATAAAAAAAATAAAAAAAAATTGAACATAAAAAAAAAGATTTTGAGGGACACTCCTATGACCTCAATATAGTGATTTTTGTTACTGTGAGTTCCTGCCAAGGTGTTATCCATATGTAAATATGGTAGGTTTGCTTGCATTTAATCATTTTTTTGATTGGATATTTAAATGATTTCTCCTTGTATATATTGTTTTATGAATAGTAAGTATTACAATAAATATCTCAAATCTGCAGGTCTTTATCTAGTGGGAATTAACTTTCTAAGGATAAATTCCCAAAAATGGAGTTACTAGATCAAAGGATGTTTGACTTTTGGTATTGTCACAAAGTTGTTTTCATGTTTACCATGTTATGAAAATGCAGAGCTTTGAGGATATTTAGCACCATAGGACTTTTAAAGAATATTTTTAAAGATATACGCTGTTGTATTACTTTTTAAAAAAAATTCTATCTTACAGGGGTTCCTGGGTGGTTCAGTCGTTAAGCATCTGCCTTCAGCTTAGGTCATGATCCCAGGGTGCTGGGATGGAGCCCCGCATCGGGCTCCCTGCTCTGCGGGAGGCCTGCTTCTCCCTCTCTCACTCCCCCTGCTTGTGTTCCCCTCTCTCTGGCTCTGTCTCTCTCTGTCAAATAAATAAAATCTTTAAAAAAAATAAATTCTATCTTATAGTTCAGGAAAAATCCTTAAAATATATCAGTGAAATTTTTTAAAACAACTGTTAACCTTCTTTTTAAAATTACTTTTAGTGTAAGCAGCAGCATTAGAAATGAGGATCTTGATAAAGAATTTCTGCTTTCTTTCACTGCCAAATTGTCAGTGGTGCAGCTTTAATTTGAATCATAAGGTTATGCATTTGTGACTTATTTACATGCTTGAACTTAACTGCTTTTGTGCTGTAAGTTTTTTATGTGTAACCATTAACTACTCCAAAATACCAAAGTTTTTACCACACTTTTTAGTAGCATATTCAGAGTTTGATCTATATCTTTAAGTGTGAGTCTGTTTTGACCAAAATACCTCCATGTTGCCTTAATAATAGTATTATAGATCAGGAATTGCCAAAATTCCCCTTCTTCCGTCAACGTAATTATTTAAAAAGATTTGTTTATTTATTTATTTGAGAAACAGGGCATGCTCCAGCACAAGCAGTGGGAGGGGCAGAGGGAGAGGAAGAGAGAGAATCCTCAAGCAGCCTCCCAGCTGAGCACAGAACCCAGCGCAGGGCTCAATCCCAGGACCCTGAGATCATGACTCGAGCTGAAATCAAGAGTCAGATGCTTAGCTGACTGAGCCACCCACGAGCCCTGACTTCTTCCTTCCATGTAATTTTTGAAGAATTTTAAGGCAATCGATATTGTAAATCATTCAAAGGCAGTTTGCTAATATTTGTCCATTTTATATGCATTTACCCTTTTGTTGAGCATTTCTGCCCTCCAGGGATCCATGCTGTAGAAATATTCCCATGTTTTTTTTTTTTAAAGATTTTATTTATTTATTTGACAGAGAGAGACACAGCGAGAGAGGGAACACAAGCAGGGGGAGTGGGAGAGGGAGAAGCAGGCTTCCCGCAGAGCGGAGAGCCCGACGCGGGGCTCGATCCCAGGACCCCGGGATCATGACCTGAGCCGAAGGCAGACTCTTAACGACTGAGCCATCCAGGCGCCCCAATATTCCCATGTATTTTAAGAAAATATATTGGACGGTGTACAAATGCAGTGATACCTTTAACAGTGAAAAATAGAAACAAATATCCGCCAAGGGGAAATTTTCTTTCTTTTCTTTTTTTTTTTTTAAGAATTTATTTTAATTTAGAGAGCATGCGTAAGTGGGGGGAGGGGCAGAGGGAGAAAGAGACTCTCAAGCAGACTCTGTGCTGAGAGTGGAGCCCAATGTGGGCTGGATCGCGCAATCCTGAGATGATGACCTGAGCCGAATCAAGTCCGACACTTAACTGACTGAGCCACCCAGGCACTCCCCCCCACCCCCGTAGGGAAATTGTTAAGTAAACTATGTACATTTATATAATGAAGTCAGCAATTACTACCAGAAATAAGGTAGATAAGTATTGACATTGAAAGATGGAAAAAGCAAATATAGTATATTCTTATTTTTTATAATTTTTTGAAAGATTTTTTACTTACTTATTTGACAGAGAGAACAAGCAGGGGGAGTGGCAAGCAGAGGGAGAGGGAGAAGCAGGCTTCCCGCCGAGCAGGGAGCCTGATGTGGGGCTCGATCCCAGGACCCTGGGATCATGACCTGAGCCGAAGGCAGATGCTTAACCGACTGAGCCACGCAGGAGCTCAGTATCTTCTCATTTTTTAAAATAAACAGCTCTTAGATATATTTACAGATAGAAAAAATTTGGAGGGAGTTACATGGCATCTTAACATGGGTATGTTTGAGTTTTGTATGAAGACATGGCCTTTCACTTTCTTATGCAATGAGAATGTGTTGATTTTAAATTTAAAAATTTCTTAAAAGAAGAAGTAATAAGCAAATAATGTTTAAAATAACCACGTAAACATTAGGTGAGTATTGATTTTCAAAGTATTCAGAACATTTTGGAGGCTCTTCTGTAATTTCTTCCAGAGCCACGTGACAGCCTCGGTTTGTGCCCTTTCTCTCCTGCTTGTGGGACACTGGGTCTCAGGGCAGCAGCCACTCCGGCCAGACTGCGACCTTGTACAGGGGAGTGAGGGCGAGCAGTGTATCAAGAAGCAGTGGACTGTAGAAGTATGACAGCTGGAGTGTGACTACATTAAGAAGTCTTAAACCATGAACAGTGCAAACAGTATTGCGTTGTAAGGGCAAGTTTTGAATGAGAGGTAGGGAATGAAAGAATCTCAGTTGGTGGCTGTGGTGAGAATAAAGATACAGAAACAAGTCATGTTTTGTGTATGCAAGGTAGAAATTAATTTCATTGCGAATTGGCTTCAGAGGTGGGTTCACTACCACCATTGATCAGTAGGAATTACCAGGATAGTGTTCAGGAGGATTGAAATGAGTAAGGAAACTTGGAAAGTGATAGATGTATAATGCTAGGCCAGGGAGTTTGTATGTCAGTCACAGTGGGTGGGTTGTTAGTCCCAGTTGTGTCAGTTGATGGTCAGGTCATCATCACTTAACCATTGCAGATGAGAACTGCTGATCTTACTCCACCACTGGCTGCTGCTTATATTTTTTCATAAGCAAACCTCGGTTCATTGTGAGGTTTCCTATTTCTTAACTTTAATATTTTCCAAGGCTTCGTTACCTCTTGGCACACTAACACATACACATACATTGAAATGTATACTTCACATTGACATTGGGGTCCATGTGGATTCAGTGTGTTCTTCGTCCTGTTTAAATTATTTCTGCCACTTTTCTCCTCTCCTGTGTGTAATGTCTCCAGTGCCACTGAGTATATTAAATAATGTTTAATTTCTAGTAATTTTTCCTAACGAGAGGGAAACTGTATTTGGACTTGGAGGTGAGACATTTATTTTACTTACAAGTTTTGTTGTTAGGACACAGGATCTAGATAGGATATATATGATATATCTTGTCCACAAGGTGTCTACCTACTATAAAAAGACATTTGTATAGACGATTGAAATAAATGCTTATAATTTTAAATGGATGAACAGAACAAAATGAGTGGAATTCTCTTTAATGCAACTTTTTCCCCTCCAGACCAGAATCTGTAGAAGCTAGCCCTGTGGTAGTTGAGAAATCCAACAGTTATCCCCACCAGTTATATACCAGCAGCTCGCATCATTCACACAGTTACATCGGTTTGCCCTATGCGGTAAGTGTCCAGCATTTCTCTGGAAGGGTATTTTTTATATCTAGAAGTTGAAGGTAGATGTTTGTGGTATTATGCCTAAAACAATATTTAAAAAACAATACTTGGTTTATATTATCTAAATAATTAGGTATGTAATTTATAGTTTAATTTTTTATTGCTCAAACTATATTTACTCGAGGGATTAAAATTTTAGAAGAGGCATTCTCTAGAAGTTTTATTATTATTGTTATTATGCATTTTATGCTATTAGTAGTTTGGTGTTATAATTCTTTACCTTCTCTGTAAAAAATCATAGGCTTGTATTTACTATCTACTGTTGATTCTAAATTACATAGTAATTTATATAGTAAATTATATAATTGCCACTTATTGAGCACTTATGTGCCAGACTTTAAACATTTTTACATATATTATCTCATTTAATCTTCAAAACCGACCTCATGAGATGGGCATAATTTTCATCCCCATTTCATAGCTGAAAAAGTGAAGGTTTATCTAAATTAATTCATTCACTGTTACATAGCTAATAAGGGGCACAAGTTAGATTGAAACAGTTACAGAACTGGACACATTTGTGATACTATCCAGGTACAATTATGAGGGATTTTTACCACTGGGACCAGAGTAAAAACCAAATTTTTAAAAATCTTCTGTTACATACTTTATAGTGATAATGTCTTTATTAGTTGTTTTTGTTATTCTTTAGTCACCATGTTCCTGAGGTTTTTTTTTTTTTTTTTTTTTAAGCCTATCTTCACATCTTGTACCTGCTTCTATCTTGAAGGTGGAGCTCTTTGACCATAGGACTTTGAGGATAGGGAGATGAGGGCATGGAGTTTGAGGGAAGTCACTGTGCGGGTGACTGAAGGTTGTAGATGGACATTCTCACTTACTAGTATGGTTTAATACCTAGCTTTACCAAGTAATTATTTTAAAGGTATTAGGGAAGAAATGGGCCAATTTCATATTTCTTGAATATTCAGATTAAGGAATGACTTTTATTTAAGTTCATATTGTTGTTCAAATTATATTGTGCTGTATTTGTGTTCAATTATCCAGGACCATAATTATGGTGCTCGTCCTCCTCCAACACCTCCAGCTTCCCCTCCTCCATCAGTTCTTATTAGCAAAAATGAAGTAGGCATATTTACCACTCCTAATTTTGATGAAACTTCCAGTGCAACTACAATCAGCACATCTGAGGATGGAAGTTATGGTACTGACGTAACCAGGTGCATATGTGGTTTTACACATGATGATGGATACATGATCTGTTGTGACAAATGCAGGTAAAATATTTTACATTGTTAGTTTGCTTTTCTTGAATGCTGCTAACCTTTGATTGTTAATCTTGGAAAAGATAAAGTCACTTTTATAGGAATTGATGAATGCATTTCTTTGGATGCATTGCTACTATCAATGCAGTGTGTTTTGCTAGAAAAATCCCCCATGGGAAAGAAGCTCTGTTAGAGTTTATTAGAAATCCTCATTGTTAACTGAGTAATAGGCAATCAGTTCTGGACTTTATTCATATAGGATCCCATCTCTCTTTTTGCTCGTTCAGTAATAATACAACTACATATAGAGGTAGACAAGATAGAAAAATTAGCCCTCTGAATTTCCTTTGGAATTATTTGTGCTGTACAGTCAGCTGATTTTCCAGTTTGGGGGAATTATACATTTTGATTGATGTTTGTTTGACCTGACTCTCTCACCTCCTTTTGACTTGAACCTTGCAGCACTCTGGAGTCTCCTTGAACCAGAACCACAGTCTCCCCTCCCCCAACCCTGGTTCAACCAACAAGAAAGGCCTCCTCCCCTAGAGAAGGTGTGATTGGGACAGAAAGTGGGGTTTTGTTTTCGTTTTTTGGTTTTTGGTTTTTTTTTGGGGGGGAGGGAGTTGGGGAGGATGGAGAGGGAACTGTAGGATTTCGGCCTGAAAGTTAATGAGTCCATCCCCTGCACAAGAGTGGATAGCAGAGAGGATTTAAGCAGTGTACTGTAGGGGGGTAAGAAATTTTGGTGGCTTTACACAATTTCCTAGGTCAGATCTTTGTGGCATAGCTTCATTATTTGATTTGAAATAGAATAGGATATACCCATATTTGAGTGTGAATGTAAAAATACATCTTAGAGCCAAATATAAATTACTTTGCATTATTTGTAGTATTGTTCCCATCTATTACATGATTAGGAGTTGGATGTTATTGATATAAACATGCATGTAGGGTTATATTTCAAAAAGTTGATTTACCTTTGCCAAAAAAGAGGGAAATTAGTCTTAATTGGAAAGTGAAATTTGATATTTTTATGTAAAGATGTGATATTTTGAGTTAATTTTAATAAAAATATATTGTATCTTTTAAAATTTAAAAATACTCATTACCTGTGACACATATCATTACTATGAACAGTCACCACAGTACATTTATTCAGAAGGTAAACTTAAAAACTAAAAAAAAAAAAAAACCAAAAGTAATAACTTGTTTTCTTCATTTTTTAAAAATAATTAGAAAATCTCAATTCATATTTTAACTGATCATATAATACAGCTTTCTCTTAGCTGATCTTGTCTAATGTGATAAATTACATACCATTTGGCAGTGTTTTCATTTTAAAGCAGTGTTTTCTTTCGATTTCATTACAATGATCTAGATATAATATAAAATTATCTCAGTTAGAAAATAGTGAGATAGTCCTTAGGATTTATACCAAACTGCAAATTCTTGAAGGACCAGTTCAGTTTTTGGATTGTTCAAGGTATTTGCTTCTCAGCGACTACTCTCTGTTATGAATCTGTTTTTTGTTGTTCTATTTTTCTACTGCTTAATCTGTACTATACTTGCAAGGCTTTACCTTTATTCCTCTCTTCTTGGTCTATATTTCCTCTATGTATGTCCGTGTGCCTACTGCCTATACTCCTGTCTTTCAAGTTTGACATCTAGAGCTCAGATCATTTATTCATTTCTAGTTTCGTTTCTTCTGTTGTCTGCATGACATTATTACTTACCCCCCAAATTTGATTTAGTTTGTTATTCTAACCCGCCTTGTCAGGTGCTGTGCTTTTCTTTCTTTTTCCTCCACATCTTATATTCTGTTACCTTCCACTTCTTACCAGTTCTTTTCCCAACAGTCTCAGTTTAGAAGTGAAGAACATATGATAGTTAATTCAGTAGGGATATATTTGAAATGGCTAATTATTATGTAAAGAGTAATTAAGACTATTTTTAGGAACAGCATATATCTATATATCTATATATTTTAGGAACAGGCATATTTATATATCAGTTTTGGACCAATTAAAGTCTTGGCAACAAAGTTCAATAATAGTAAAAATTGAGAGATTGCCTCAAGCTAATCCATGTATTCCATAAAAATAATTTGAAGACAGAATAGGTTTAATCCCTATCCTCATGGAATGTATCTTGGATTCTTTAACTTTGTCTTCTCTGCTGCATTCTAGTTCTGTCTTTCTTTAACTGAGGTTAGGAATGTTGGAAAATCCTCTTAGTTGGTTTTTCTACTTTGAGTTTCTTAACTTCTTTGAATTAACTGTATACCATCAAAGCACCTCTAGTTTCACCTGGTGCCCATTAGAGGAAATTTATACACATCCTGATATTCCAAGTCCTATATAATCTGACTGCACTTTACTAATCCAGTTTTACCCCCCTGTATTTCTCAGAATGAAAATCCCCCTCATATAGATTAACTGACTTCTGGCTGTTGTGCCTCATATCTATCTACTTGAGAAAACAGTGCTATAATGACATCTTTTTTTTCTAATCTCCCAAATGAGGTTTTATTCAAGTCCATTATTCTCCAGGGTGCTTTTTCCATTAACTTCAAATAGTATGGACATCTTCACGTTGTGGCTTTTGATAATATTTGTAATGTATACCTTTCACATTTAAAAGTTATATTTGCTTTAGAAATATATATATATACACATATATATACATATATATATAAAATATCCTATATTTGTTCTCTTGTCTTTGCATCTCAAAGTTTTATCTCCCCAAGGACATATTTCTATGAATTCCTCACAGCACCTTTTACAGTGCTAAACTCAAAGTGGGCGCTTACTAAGTGATAGTTAAATAGAATAGCAAATCTTAAATTAAGGTTGATTCTATTAATATTTTATATGTTCTGCTTTTTTCTTTAAGCGTTTGGCAACATATTGACTGCATGGGGATTGACAGGCAGCATATTCCTGATACATATTTATGTGAACGTTGTCAGCCAAGGTAAGTTGTGCGTACTTGTAAGATTGCCAGTAAATTTACTGAAGTAATCTTCAGTTAATAGAAGTTTATGTATGCATTCTGGATTAAACAATTAATGGATTACTGTGTTTCATCAATTCTAAGGTACACTTTTTATTTTTATGTTTATTATTTTTTTTGTATTCTGACATCTCTAAAATCAGGAAGAATCATTCCATTGATAATATGTCATGGCTTACTTTGTAGATTTTTTTTTTTTACTTTAATAATGCATAAAATAATAGTGCATCTTCTAAGTGATGGCATCTTTTTTCACTGGAGTGCACTATGTTAAAGAGTTATTAGATCCATGTATTCCATAAAAAATAATCATTCCACCACCCTGCTTCAACAATTTTCAACAATCTTTTTCATTTATACTGTCCATATATTTCTTCTCCCTTTCATATATTTTAATGGGAGTCTCATATATTATTTCATTCACCTGTATCCCTATGTATTTCAGTATATATATATTTATATGTATTTCAATATATATCTGTAAAAGAATTTTTAAAAAACCAACCTCAAAGCCATTATTATACATGCATTGTATAAAATGTTCTATCATCCAGCCACTGTTAAAATACTGATTGGTTGATATACACTTGTCTCTTAAGACTTTGGTAATATAAACCACCTTCCATTACCCTACCAACTCCGGTCTCCTTTGCAGTGTGTTTAAGGAACTGAATTGTTTATCCTGATTTGTTTGCTGATTGCATTATCATGATATAATCAGTGTCTATATCATTTGTATTTCTGTAAATAAATGTGTGATCAGATTATAAGTTAAATTTTTTTTGGTGGGGGGGTAGTGTTTCATAGACTGTGTTCTATCAGGTAACACATAATATCTGGTTGTCTGACTTGATCTTAGCCAAAAGGCCGAGAAGCGATTGGTTGTCTCTATGATAGGACACATTGATAGTCCTTATTTAGAACCATTAATTTATTAGGGGTCGCAAGTTAGTGCCATGTTAATCTTACTGCTTATAACTTATTAGCTGGAATATTTCTATAGAAACAACTTCCCCATATTAACTGTTTAGTTCTCTTAAGGAATACAGTTGACCCTTGAACAGCATAGTTATGATCTGTGCTAATCCACTTTAAATTTGGATTTTTTCTTTTTTCTTTTTAATATGAATTTTTTTCAATACAGTACTGTAAATGTATTTTTATGACTTCCTTAGTTACATTTTCTTTTCTCTGGTGCACTTTACTGCAAGAATGGAGTATATAATGCATATATCAAATACGTGTTAATCAACTGTTTATGTTA
The DNA here is from genome assembly GCF_011800145.1 of Mirounga leonina. Lineage (NCBI taxonomy): Eukaryota > Metazoa > Chordata > Mammalia > Carnivora > Phocidae > Mirounga > Mirounga leonina. The sequence goes on along the minus strand of NW_023270451.1, from coordinate 3,911,025 downwards.
TCAGTGGGCTGACAGTAGTAGGCTTTTAGTAGTTTAAGTTTTGGGAAAGTCAGAAGTTATATGTGGATTTTTGATTGCACAGGGGTCGGTTCCCCTAATTCTTCATGTTGTTCAAGAGTCAACTGTATTTTGGTAAGGAAAGGCAGGATAAATGCTTGTTGATTCTTACCCTTTATTTACTAGTGTTCAGAATACTAAAAAGTAATTTAAGTATCATTATGAACTCAGGGATTTAAACATCTTGGATATCAGTCCATTGCAGTTACTGTCTTTATTGATACTCAAATTTTGTCCAGTTTTGGTCATTGGGAACCTCATCAAGTTGGCTCTTGAGCCCTTATGACAGTATCCTAGTGGTACTTGATAGGTTTTTGTGCTTTCTGTATAACAAGATGTCTCGAGCTTATTTTATACTCCTGAGAATTGGTTTTCAGTTCTAGAATCTGAGAGCTAGTCATGCTCTTTCCTACTGGATTGGTCACTGTTCCTAGTTCTTTGTCTTTTTAGACAAAGCTAGGAAATACGTTTTGTGTGTTTATTTTTAAGATAAAGTACTTGAGTTTATACAGATAATTGCAATTTAAATTTAGGAATACAAGGTTTTCATTTAACCATTTCGGTATTCCATTTATATCTCCTAGTTCCCAGCAACATAGACAATAATGTAATTAGAATTTCACCAACTACTCAGTTGCTTCATTTCACAGAAAAATACAACAGTCTCAGAGTAACAATACCAACACTAGCACCAATCATATGATTATGTAAAACAGTTTATGTATGTATATGTATGTATGTATGTATTTAAAAAGTAAACTCTACACCCAATTTGGGGCTCAAATTCACAACCCTGAGATCAAGAGTCTCATGTTCTACCGTCTGAGCTAGCCAGGTGCCCCTGTGTAAAAGAGTTTAGAACTTTTTTCCTTAAGTTATGTTCCACAAGGAATGTATAGTTAACTGTGTTTAAAGTCCCTTAGAAGGATTCCATTGTGTGATTATAACACCAGCTGGATACATTGTGTGATTATAACACCAGCTGGATACTTGATGAGGTTATTTTATTTTTTATTTTTTTAAAATAAAACTTTTTGAGTTAATTGTAGATTCACATACAGTTATGAAATAATACAGAGATTCTCTGTATCCTTTACCCAGTTCAGCCCTGTGGTAACATGTTGCAGAACTATTAATACAATATTACAACCAGGATATTGACATTGATACAGTTAAGAAACAAAACATTTCCATGGGGAGGATCCCTCATGTTGCTTTTTACATCCACACCACCTCCCACCTCTCCCACCCTTCACATCCCTGACCTTTGGCAACTCCATTGCTGTAATCTGTAATCCATGGCTATGATTTTGTCATTTCAAGAACGTTATATAAATGGAATTATACAGTATGTGACCTTTAAAAAGACTGGCTTTTTTTTACTCAGCATCATTCTCTGGAGAGCCAGCCATTTGTTGCATATACCAGTATTTTGTTATTTTTATTGCTGAGTAGTGTTCTGTGACATATGTGTACAGTTTGTATAACCGTTCACCCATTGAAGGACATTTGGGTCTTTTCCACTTTTGGGCTGTTACAGATAAAGTTGCTGTAAACATTTTGTGCACAGGTTTTGGTGTGAATGTAAGGTTGTTTTCTCTGGGATAAATGCCTAAGAGTGCAAATTGTTCAGTCACATGGTGGTGGCATGTTTAGTTTTATAAGAAATTGTCCAAATATTTTGCAGATCAGTTGTACCATTTTACATTCCTATCAGAAATGTTGGAGTAATCTAGTTATTTTTTATTTTTAGGATTGCTTCTTATACTTTATTTTTATAATTATATACTTAATGTGATTATGTCCTTCCACCCCTGAAGTAAGATAAAAAACAGACTATTCTTTCCATTGTTTGCTTCCTTATTAGAAACAGATATGTACATACATATTTATATTCCTTTCCTTACTTAGGTAAGTGATAGTATATTACAGTTTTTCCCACATTTCCTTTTTTCTCTTAAAAATAATGTGCTGAGGGGCGCCTGGGTGGCTCAGTTGGTTAAGCGACTGCCTTCGGCTCAGGTCATGATCCTGGAGTCCCTGGATCGAGTCCCGCATCGGGCTCCCTGCTCGGCGGGGAGCTTGCTTCTCCCTCTGACCCTCCCCCCTCTCATGTGCTCTCTCTCTCTCATTCTCTCTGTCTCAAATAAATGAATAAAATCTAAAAAAAAAATAAATAAATAATGTGCTGAAGGGGCGCCTTGATGGCTCAGTCCTTAAGTGTCTGCCTTTGGCTCGGGTCATGATCCCGGGGTCCTGGGATCGGGCTCCCTGTTCAGCGGGGAGCCTGCATCTCCCTCTCCCACTCCCCCTGCTTGTGTTCCTGCTCTCTCTCTCTGTCAAATAAATGAATAAAATCTTAAAAAATAATAATAAAAATAATGTGCTGAAGATCACTTTATAGTAGTATATAGAGATTGATTCATTTCTTTCCATCCCTTCAAGATGCTCCATCTTTTTCATGAAATAGCATTCTTTTTTAACAGACTTTTTTGCTTTAAATATTTAATTTGAAAAAATACTAGTTTCCTAAGTAAAAAGTTATTTTCTTAAAAGAGTGCAATAGAGTCACTTAACAGTCATCTGCTAATTATGCTAGATAAGATCTAACTAAGGCCAGGGACAAAACATATATTTTATATTGTTCGTTTTTCAGTAAGAACATCAGAAAGATTGTGAAGTTTATCACATTTAAAACGGATCTGCTTATATCTAAATTCATGAAAGTTTGATAAATAATCATTAATATTTTAATACAGGAATTTGGATAAAGAGAGGGCAGTGCTCCTACAACGGCGGAAGAGGGAAAATATGTCAGGTAGGTGAAAAGGATCTATACTAAATTAAGATTAGTGTGATTGAGAGAATGAGTGGCCTGTATATTTTAGTCAGATGTAAACACCTTGCCAGTGAATGTTGATTGTATATATGACTTAGAATCAGGTAGAGATTTTAAACAGCCTTTTTTTATTTATAGATTATAGAACAAGAATGTACTTATTTTAGAAAATGTGGGAAGTAGAGGAAAATAAAAATTAAATCATTCATATTTTTCTACAAAGGTAACAAATTGGTTTAAGGAAGTATTAAAATATGTTGGCTTTTCAGGGAGATGGTGATCCATTAGTTTATCATATGGAATAGTATTTTTTTCATTTTTAGGAATAGATTTTAGAAGTATAGCTACAGTACAACTTTCACTTTGGCTTAAAACGGTATTAATACAAATGGTTTTGAATAATCATAGTTTATTGAACTATTTCTGTTTGATGGACATATAGGTTGTTTCCAGTATTTTTTGTTTTGTTTTTGTTACTACAAATAGTACCTTCAATGAAACCGTCTTGGTTAAGTTTTTGGATTTTCGTTCACTTTATCTTTGGATACATACCTAGAAATAGGATTACTGGGTGAAAGGGTAAATGGAGAATTTTGCTAGATATGGCTAAATTCCCTTTCATAGGGAATTTTGAATTTCCTTGCAGTTTATGCAAGTGCTGGTTTCCAACAGTCATGGCATCTCAGTATATTGTCAGACTTTTGCATCTAGTTTAATGTATAAGAAATGGTACTTGCAGTTTGCATTTAAATGTATCTTACTTTGGGTGAGGTGAGGAAGTAAAAAAAATGTTTATTCTTCAGACAGATGGAGATACAAGTTTGCCATATAGAGTGCTGTTTTGTTTTTTATTTTGTTCGAAATAGTATTACAAGTACAATAATTTTTATTTTGCCTTGGAAGATGGTGATACCAGTGCAACCGAGAGTGGTGATGAGGTTCCTGTGGAATTATATACTGCATTTCAGCACACCCCAACATCGATTACTCTAACTGCTTCACGAGTTTCCAAGGTTAATGATAAAAGAAGGAAAAAAAGTGGGGAGAAAGAACAAAATATTGCAAAGTGTAAAAAAGTAAGTTTTTCCTTTCTTAAGATGAGTATATGGGAAGTGGTGGGAGCTGAGTTTTACAGGAAAGGCAGATGAGTATTGGATGGTAGCCAGAAAAGATGGCAGAATCTAAGCTTTTTAAAACTCATTTTAAAATTTTAATATGTTTTAAAGATTGGAGTGTAATAGAGAAGAATGTTTGCATAATGATTTGCAATCATCACTAATGAAACTAGTCATAGAAATGCAAAAGCTAGGGGCGCCTGGGTGGCTCAGTTGGTTAAGCAACTGCCTTCGGCTCAGGTCATGATCCTGGAGTCCCGGGATCGAGTCCCGCATCGGGCTCCCTGCTCAGCGGGGAGTCTGCCTCTGCCTCTGACCCTCCTCCCTCTCATGCTCTCTGTCTTTCATTCTCTCTCTCTCAAATAAATAAATAAAATCTTTAAAAAAAAAAAAAAAAGAAATGCAAAAGCTAAAATAAAAAAGAAAAAATTGCTGCTTTACAAAACAGAAATAACAGTCCTAAATTTTTAATAGCTTATGAACAGGTAAAGGAGCACAGAATGATTGTGAATGATTGTTTATAGTTCTCTGAATCATATTTAATCATTTTTTTTTAAAGATTTATTTGAGAGAGTGAGAGAGAGCATGAGAGGGGAAGAGGGTCAGAGGGAGAAGCAGACTCCCCACTGAGTGGGGAGCCCGATGTGGGACTCGATCCTGGGACTCCAGGATCACGACCTGAGCCGAAGGCAGTCGCTTAACCAACTGAGCCACCCAGGCGCCCCATATTTAATCATTTTAATAAGCCTCCATATTTGTTGAATTTCTTATCATGTAGATTTCTTTCACTTAAATTCTATGTGATAAATTATCCCAAGGATATAATGGCACAAAACCATTTCTGGGCCACTTTTTCATTAAATTTGTTATAATTGCTATTGAAGATTTTTGTCTGCTCAGGTAAAAAATACTTTTCATGATGACTATATTGCTATTATAGAGTGAAATTATCCCTAGATATATAATCAGGGTTTTTTCAAAGAAAGCATTTTTTCCACGAGTAATTCTTCATGATATTATCTGGTTGTTTAATAGGCAGCATGTACTTTGAATTTTCTAATTTCACCTCCCTGTTTAAAATATACTTTGACTATAGCAGTCTTCACATATTATGTCGCTCTCCAGTTCTGCTATTCTTCTACCTGTCTTTTATCCATTCTGAATAATTTGTTACTAAATTCTACCTGCACTTTCTCGGTGTTACCTTTTTCTTTTTCTTTTTTTAAGTAAGCTCCACACCCAGTGTGGGGCTTGAACTTACGACCCTGTGATCAGGAGTCACAGGCTGTGCTGACTGAGCCAGCCAGGTGTCCCACTGGGTGTTATCTTTGCTTATGCTGTTCCCTTCACCATTTAGAATATTCTCTTCTCGGGAATGCCTGGGTGGATCAGTCAGTTAAGCATCTGCCTTAGGCTCAGGTCATGATCCCAGGGTCCTAGGATCTAGCTGCATCAGGCTCCGTGCTCAGTGGGGAGCTTGCTTCCCCCTTTGCCTGCCGCTCCCCCCTGCTTGTGTTCCCTCGCTCCCTCACTCTCTGTCAAATAAATAAAATCTTAAAAAAAAAATGCCTCTTGCAATTTAGGAATTCATGATTGGTATTGACTCACCTTTTTCATCTCATGCTTTCAAATTATGCTTTCCTATTTATTGTAAAAAAGTTACTTGAGTGGCGCCTGGGTGGCTCAGTCATTAAGTATCTGCCTTCGGCTCAGGTCATGATCCCAGGGTCCTGGGATTGAGCCCCACATTGGGCTCCCTGCTTGGCGGGAAGCCTGCCTCTCCCTCTCCCACTCCACCTGCTTGTGTTCCTTCTCTCTCTGTCAAATAAATAAAATCTTAAAAAAAAAAAGTTATTTGAGGGTCACCTGGGTGGCTCAGTCGGTTAAGTGTTTGCCTTCAGCTCAGGTGGATCAAGTCCTGCATCGGGCTCCCTGCTCAGCTGCTCAGTGGGGAGCCTGCTTCTCCCTCTCCCTCTGCCGCTCCCCCTGCTTGTGCTTTCTCTCTGTCAAATAAATAAATAAAATCTTCAAAATAAAAAAAGTTACTTGAAGGGTGCCTGGGTGGCTAGTCAGTTAAGCTTTCAACTCTTGATTTTGGCTCAGGTCATGATCTCAGGATTGTGAGACTGAGCCCCCAGTCAGGCTCCACGCTCAGTGGGGAGTCTGCTTCTCCTCGCCCTCTCTCTCTCCTTTTTATTTTTTTCTCTCTCTCAAATAAATAAATCTTTTCAAAAAAATGTTACTTGGAAATTTTATCCTTGTATATTTGTTTTAGGTCATTTGGTTTAACAAATCTATTTTTTGAGTAAAGCATAGATTCTGCCCTTTTTTCTGGCTGGAATGACTTTTGGCTATTTAAAATGAATCAGTCCCGAGTCTTGATTGTGTCAAAGTTATTTCAGAGTATTGCTGTATATTTAAAGAGAGATTTTTCTCTTGTGTTGTTAGTAAATATAGACAAGGATTAGAAAAAAAAAAATCCAGGAACTGTGCATACAAGATCTAGTTTGCTGTACCCATTGTTAAGGTTTTACTATTATTTGAGGTTAATATGTAATTAAAAAATATATAACAGAGGATGTATACGGTTTTGCTTTTTATTCAGCCTGTTGCTGTTATAGCTAATTGTTAAAAATTTGAATGGCGTTTACAGTAGATGTTCTGGATAGATAACAGTTTTTAAATACTAATAAAACCCTAGCAAGGTATTGGTGTTTCAGTAATTCAGGACTTTGACATGAAGTATTAATACTATTTTTTTTTAAGAGAGGAGGGACAGAGGGAGAGGCAGAGGGAGAGAGACTCTTAAACAGGCTCCACGCTCAGCATGGAGCCTGAGGCGGGGCTTGCTCTCCTGACCTTGAGATCATGACCTGAGCAGAAATCAAGAATCGGACACTTGGGGTGCCGGGGTGGCTCAGTCATTAAGCGTCTGCCTTTGGCTCGGGTCATAATCCCGGGGTCCTGGGATCGAGCCCTGCATCAGACTTGCTGCTCGGCGGGAAGACTGCTTCACCCTCTCCCACTCCCCCGCTTGTGTTCCATCTCTCTCTGTCAAATAAATAAATAAAATCCTAAAAAAAAGAATCGAACACTTAACTGACTGGGCTACCCTGGTGCCGCATGAACTCTTAATACTGTTAATGATGCACAATAACATAGAAAAAGACGTGTATTGTGACTATCCTTCAAATTCTTTTTTCTTTCTTTTTTTTTTTTTTTAATTTCAGCAGCATAGCCATTATCCAGCCTCAAAAATCTTTAAATCATCTTTAGTTTTGGACGTTCAGATTTATTTTCAAAAGCACTATTGATTTTTTTCCTTTGGAATGTCTCTTGTATTTTTATTTTTCTTCCTTTTGTTTCTACAAACCCTTATCACCTCATAGTAGTGCAGTAATAACTTACCATCTTTAATTTCTCCAACTTTATCCTCTTTCTGCTTCACAACATCCTACATTTGGTTATGTTTCCTGGGAATATTGTTCTTACATCTCTGCTCAGAAGTATTTTATTGATTCGTCCACCATAAAGAAAAGCATACCTGTATTTTAAGTCGGAATCATAAAATCTGACTTTAAATAAGGCTTCCATGATCTAATTTAAAATTTTTAGCCAATTTTATGTCCTACTCTTTAGTAGGTACAAGTATGTGTCTTAGTTTTTCCTTGAATGTGACGTATTTTTTCCTATTTGCCTTCTTTCATATTTCTTTTTATAATTTTTAAAAATATTTATTTGAGAGAAAGGGAAAGCACAAGGGGGGTGCAGAGGGAAAGGGAGAAGCAGACTCCCTGCTGAGCAGGGAGCCCCCTGGGGCGGGGGAAGGCTTGACCCCAGGACCCTGAGATCATGACCTGAGCGGAAGTAGACGCTTAACCTCCTGAGCCACCCAGGCGCCCCTCATATTTCTTTAGTACTAGGATTGTGTTCCTTTCAGTTGTTCATCTGAGTACTTCCATTCTCCAAAGTCTACCTAGCTCTTTTCACATGTTTTCCATGAAGGTTCATTGCCTTGTTTTTGTTAATAAATCTGCTTTCTTCTGACATGTAGTCTACACATAAACTTGACAGTTAAGTGTATTTGGATCTATATTGCTTACTCTCGGTTTATGTTTGTTAGTCTCCCTAGAGACTTTGGGGTGGAGTGATGACAAAGATAGGAATTAAATGTTAAATACTACTTCAGGACCCAGCAGATTAGTGAGCTGTTACTAAATATTTATTGAATAAATATAACTGTTTATTACTTAAGCCTCACTACATGTTCAAATACACTTACTAGTTGACTTAGAGAAAGTAGTAACACTATTTTATCACTCCCAAAACTTACCTAATGACTTCAAAAAATTACTGTAATATTACAGAAAATTTGAGATTTTTTAAAGCAACATCATATACATATTCTCATGTTCTTCAATAGTCTGCGTTCTTTTTTTTTAAATTTGTGTATAGTTGATATACATTGTTACTTTAGTTTCAGGTATACAAAGTGTGCATTCTGTTTTTTTTAAGATTTTATTTGAGAGCGAGAGAGAGAGAGCAAGAGCGAGCGTACAAGTGGAGGGGAGGGGCAGAGGGAGAGGGAGAAGCAGACTCCCCACTAAACAGGGAGCCTGATGTGGAACTTGACCTTTGCCGAATACAGATGCTTAACCGACTGAGCCACCCAGGTGCCCCATCTGCATTCTATTGTTAATAATAGAGTAATATTGTAGTAGATGACTTTAGTGAACTGATTGATTCTTAAATATTATATCCAGTTTTAAAAAAAACTAACTTAGAATTTCATGTTATTTCAGGCCTTTCGTGAAGGATCTAGGAAGTCATCAAGAGTAAAGGTAAATACATTAAATTTAAGTCCTTAGTACCAACTGTCAGTTTTTCAGGAGCTTACTAAGTGATTGCTTGTACATAATCTTTATGTTCTCTTCATTGTGTATCATGTCATTGCTTATTATCTTTAAGATATGGCACCATAGAGAAGTGGCACCATAGAGAATCCTCATTTGATTAATATGCCACTTCTGGAGTTTATTCACACTGTTAAAGTATTAAGCAAAAGGAGATGGTATATAAGTAATTGCTAATATCAGATTTTGGATAATCTGAATTTCAGTTATTGCATTCCATGCCTCCCAGTACCACTTTGTATACTGGACATATGAATGCAAAATCACACTGAGAATTTGAAAATTTGCTTTTTTTTTTTTTTTTTGGTATAATTGGGATTCTAGTGATTTAGTCAAGTAAGTTGTTATAAAATACTATAAAATCACCATTGAAGTACAAAGTAGTCCCCTGTACCTTGAATTAATTAGAATATATCCTCAATTTTGTAGATGTCCAGATTGCTGAGAGAGGCAAGGCGTGTCAGCTCTGCCTCCCCCTAAAAGATAGGTGTTGGATCGCAGAGGTCAGCTGTGTAGTGTGACTATAGCTTTCGAGGTGATGTGGTTCAAGGATAATGGGTTTCTCAAGTTGTCAGATAGTAAAATAGGATGTGGGGAGCATGTTACAGTATATTTGTTGTGCCCATAGTGTAAAGCATAATAGTTACTCATTATTCCACGTTCTCTGGAAAACAGATCATTAAGCAGCTGTCTAGTGATGATGATTGCATGCTTTTGTAGTTCTTTCTCAAGAAAGTTAATACATGGTGTCACTCAACAGAATGCAAGCCCAAAGTTTCATAGAATGTTCTTAAAGTTGGGGATTTTATACTTACTGTATATTTATGGGTTTATGGGATATTCTCTGACATAGCATACAGTCTGAAAAAGTTTTTGAATTCAGCTAGTGGAGACTTAATATTCTTGATAGTTTCCTTTTCTTTCTAATTTATGCAGTCATTCCAATAGCAGGTTTATTGAAGATGGTGCATCTTTTACTTAAGTGAAATATTTTCATTTGTTATGTAAAGAAATGACTAAGGAAGTAAACTTTTAATGATGCTTTGTGCATCTTTAAAGATATTTTTTTACTTCACTCAGAGATACCTCATTGAGATCATAACAGTTCCAGTTAATAATTCTATAGTATTTATAGGTTCAAGAGATACAGAAGAATTTACTGTATCTAATATATACCAGGTCAGTAGAAGGTTTGGGTGGGGGAGAGAGTAAAAAAGAAAGAAAAAATTTTAAAATTTAAGATTTCTTCAATAAAGCTGATGAAAGCTTTGACATGTAGTATTTCATATTTGTGTAAAAATCTGTTACAAGGTGGTCATTATAATGTGGGATTTATAATTACATAAAATATCAGTTGGTAAAAATAAACCTACTCCTGTCAAATAGTTGAACAACTTACTATAGTTTGTTTCATTGTAGGAAAGAATGATACTTTTTGATAAATTTTAGTGTTACTGTATGTGTGTACATGTCTAACAGGATATAGAAGGGTTTTTATGAATTCTACATGTGATTTTAAAATTTTAGTTATGTAGGTTGTACATATTTTAGAAATAATCTTTTCTCATCAAGGTGTTCAGTGTTGTAGAAAGAAACTGATGAATAGCATTTACAGAAAATTGAAATGTCATGTGTTAAAACCAATTATAAATTAGAAATCTGAATGATGCTAATGAAACATAAATGTTTTTGTTATCTGCATTGATTGATTTTCATTCTAAGATTGCAAATAAGAATTGTTGTGGGAGGGGCACCTGGGTGGCTTAGTCATTAAGTGTCTGCCTTTGGCTCAGGTCATGATCCCAGGGTTCTGGGATCAAGCCCCACGTTGGGCTCTCTGCTCGGTGGGGAGCCTGCTTCTCCCTCTCCCTCTGACACTCCCCTTGCTTGTGTTTGTTCTCTCTGTCTCTGTCAAATAAATAAAAGCTTAAAAAAAAAAAAAAAAGAATTGTTGTGGGAGTCCACATTTTAATATATTTTTAAAATGTGTGGTAATTGTGCCTATCTATAAATTGCATTCCAGCAAGAGAAGTGTCCCCTTTTGTTTGTTTTTTTTTTTAAAGATGTTTTTTATTTTTAAGTAATCTCTACACCCACCATGGGGCTCAAACTCACCACCCCAAGATCAAGAGTCGCATGCTCCTCTGACTGAGCCAGCCAGGCAACCCCCCTTTTTGCTCTGTAACAGATTAAGAGAGGCTGTAACTTTTTGTACTTGGCATTTAGCATTCTTATCTTATGGGTTTTTAGTAGGAGGTATAGATGAAGAGCAAGTATTTAAGTTTAAAGGTCCGTGCTGTTACTGTGACCCTTGAATTTAGACTATGAACCATTTTGGGTCGTTTTACATTCTGTGAGACATTTTGTTCTCATGTCAAATTTATCATGTGGACAGTTGATTATAGATCTTGAAATTACACTAAATTAAGATATCAAAGTGTATTTTTAAATAAAACATGTTAAAATTGTAGTCTATCAGAACTGAGTACAAGATAGATATTGATAGAGTCTAATAAAAAATTTCATGTTATCTTTTTTTTTTTAGAACGTGCCCAAGAGAGCAGTGGGGGAGGGGCACAAGGAGAGGGGGAGAGAGAGAATCTTAAGCAGGCTCCACGGCCAGCTCGGGGGCCCATGCGGGTCTTCATCTCACGGCCCTGAGATCATGACTTAAGCCAAAATCAAGAGTTGGACACTTAACTGACTTGCCAGCCAGGTGCCCCTACGCTCTTTTTTTTTAACCATTAGCTGACAGTGACTCCACAAAGTTTTGGGTATTTGCAGTTTTATTATTGGCCTCCATTTGGCTACAGTGCTGGTGTCATTGAAGCCTGAATTTATGCTAGTGCAACATCATGGGGCCTCCTTTAGTTTTCTAAGTCCTTATTTGTCTGGCATGCAGTATAAAGACATAGTAGGCTGCTTATTTGTGGTCTGTTTTTGTCTAGGACCAACTCAGATTTATATTATGTTCTTTTTTTTAAAGATTTTATTTATTTGACAGAGAGACACAGCGAGAGAGGGTACACAAGCAGGGGGAGTGGGAGAGGGAGAAGCAGGCTTCCTGCTGAGCAGGGAGCCCGATGCAGGGCTCGATCCCAGGACCCTGGGATCATGACCCGAGCCGAAGGCAGACGCCCAACGACTGAGCCACCCAGACGCCCCTATATTATGTTCTTTTACATAGATTATCATTTATTTGTGTGTGTGTGTGTATAAATACATATAAATACTTAGAAGTCCAGATATTAATGCTTAGTTTGCTATGGTTTTAGGGTTCTGCTCCAGAGATTGATCCTTCATCTGATGGTTCAAATTTTGGATGGGAGACAAAAATCAAAGCGTGGATGGATCGATACGAAGAGGCAAACAGTAACCAGTATAGTGAGGGTGTTCAGAGGGAGGCACAAAGAATAGCTCTGAGATTAGGCAATGGAAATGACAAAAAAGAAATAAATAAATCAGATTTGAATACCAACAGTTTGCTCTTCAAACCTCCTGTTGAGGTAAGTACATCATTTGCCAAAAAAAATTACGAAAGAAAAACCATTTTCTAATGCATATCTCGAGTAGTTATATTGAAAGCAATCAGGTTTAATTAATCTCAGCATTTCTCTGATTTTAGAGCCATATACAAAAAAATAAGAAAATTCTGAAATCTGCAAAAGATTTGCCTCCTGATGCACTTATCATTGAGTACAGAGGGAAGTTCATGCTAAGAGAACAGTTTGAAGCAAATGGATATTTCTTTAAGAGGTATATTCATGTATTTTACCACTTATCTGTAGTTAAGAATTGTTTTTGGCTATTTTACTGAGATGCTGTCTGTGTTCGTATGTATTTTGCTTTCCTAAGTGATCATTTTGATACATTTAAAAGTGTAGTGTGATTGAACAGTGACTAATGATAACTTTTGAACTATAATAAGATATAGCAAAAAGCAGATGTATTCCTCAGTCTCTTACCCATCTCTATCTTGCTGACACTCCTACAGCAGTCTACTTCAAAGATAAACTGCAGCAATATAGGTGGATGTTAATTAAAAACTCTAATGATTACCTAAGATTATAAGGACTCCTTCTGCATCCAGTACCTTTCCCAACTCTTTGTAACATAATTGGTAGACCCTGAAAAGACCATTGGTGATCACAGGCAAAAAAACCCCTTCCTCTTTATTAGATGTTAGATTTGCTCTTACATTATTGCCACCACTTTAACTGCCACTTTCTTGGTACTGGAATGTCTCTGGAGTCTCTTCTGTGGTTTGTGATTTTGGTGGGGATTTGATGTTGTGACCCATTGCTTCCCTGAGGTCTGGAAATAGTTGGTATCTCTAGAGAGATAACATTCTCAGTCTATATGATTATTAAAAGTATTTGTTTATAACTTGAGTTTTTAAGATTTGAAACATAAACAAGAATACTTTTACATACTAATTTTATCTGAAACAGTGCTATAAATCAAACTTAAGTGCACTAGGAAATAAGGATTTTAAAGGCATCCAGTTATGAATCCTTCTGTAAAGGCAGTAGTCACTCCCTTTTTATTTTTCCTTGTAAATTTGAATTTCTACTTTCAATTAATTACCTTTGATTTAGATAAGATTATTGGAGCAGTTAAAAATCTAATTAGCATGAACTAGCCCTTAATGAATGGGTTCTGGTATCAGATTGCCTGTATTCAAATCTTGGCTTCACTATTTTTTTTTTTTTTTAAGATTTTATTTATTTGACAGAGAGAGACACAGTGAGAGAGGGAACACAAGCAGGGGGAGTGGGAGAGGGAGAAGCAGGCTCCCCGCTGAGCAGGGAGCCCGATGCGGGACTCCATCCCAGGACTCTGGGATCATGACCTGAGCTGAAGGCAGTCGCTTAACCAACTGAGCCACCCAGGCGCCCATTGGCTTCACTATTTACTTTGAGTCTTTTATAAGTTTGTTAATATGTTAATGTTTATAATGCATTTCTTTCTTTGTAGACCATATCCTTTTGTTTTATTTTATTCTAAATTTCACGGGCTAGAAATGTGTGTTGATGCAAGGACTTTTGGGAATGAGGCTCGGTTCATCAGGCGTTCTTGTACACCCAATGCAGAGGTAAGCTTATAGAAATCTTTTTGGGAGGCAGGGGTTTGGGGGATGTATGGAATCAAGTATCAAACAAATCTGGTAGCCTTTTTAACCATTGATGCATTTTATTATTGCCCAGTGTGATTCCATTGTGAAAAATTAGGTGATATTGGGCTGTGAGGTCTTAAAAATGACTTTGCACATTGAAGAAATTGTGATGTTCTTTGTAAAAGAAAATACTGGACTTCTGTTTACTTCTGAAGCTCTATTTATGGGTCAAATACATGATCTGATTGGATCAAGATAGATGACAAAACTGAAAGCTAAAGTAGATTTTATATGTGCTACTATAAAATTTCTTATAAAACTGTTCTAATTTGGAGCCTAAAGTAGTATTTCTGGGTTTGGTTTGGGTTTTTTTTTCCACACGCCAAAATAAACATTAATTTATAGCTATGTTACAGTTGAGTATAGGTTTTGAAACCAGAACTTTCTAGATTCGTGTCTTCTCTTTGACGAACCAGCTTTGTAACCTTGCCTATGCTTGTTTTACCTTTAAAAACTTGTTAAGAGGACTAAAGGAGTTAATACATGTGAAGTACCTAGAACAGTGTAAGTATGGTATTAACTGTACCATTACTCATGACTTCATGTCATCAAATCGAAGGTACCATCCCTTATAAAACTCCCAATTTCAGGGGGAGGGGAAAAATATGCATTTTGCAGTCAATGAAGTGTAGTATTTGCTTTTTAATGCTACATGGTGGACTGTAGAGTTTGCATCACTGTACTTGCAACTACCACGATTTATAGTTACAAGTCTTGTAATTGCATATTTTTCCCATTGTACTCATGAATTACTTTGAAAAGTTTTCAAAATTGCAGGATGAGGTGCTTCTAAAGATAGAGAATAATTTATAAAAATGTAAAATTATTCTTTTAACTAACAGGTGAGGCATGAAATTGAAGATGGAACCATACATCTTTACATTTATTCTATACAGAGTATTCCAAAGGGAACTGAAATAACTATTGCCTTTGATTTTGACTATGGGAATTGGTAAGTCCAAGTTTCTAAATATGTTAACCTGTTTTGAAATAGTTCCTTAAGGTCCTCCTAAAAATCGAGGTATTGTCATTACTTCCATAGCTTTTTAATTGTATTTATTATGAGGCAATGAAATGTACTTGAAAACAAGTATTTTGGTGTCAACTTCCACTAAGCGTTATTACTTAGTTTTTTTCCAAACTTTATTATTGTAATGTTATTGATCATAGTAATTAAAAAAGGTAGTCCTAATTCAGCCATACAACACTGACCTTGTTTACATGAGACTTTGTTCTTTCTGGTATTTTAGGGGGTACAGTTTTAGTCTTACAGTTAATTTGGCTGATCAGTGTGAATGGATAATTTCACTTTTGCCCCTCATACAAAAGAAATTGTGTAAATTTTCTTTGCAGTATAAATTGAAAGGTTTTGTTGGAGTCCTGTAAGGAAATTCTGAGAACTGTTGTTCTGAAACACTAGGGAAATAAACTTAATTCTGAGCATAAAAACTTCAGTTTAAATTCTCTGTAAATTATATTCTGTAGTGTTTTGCTTTCACCTTTTCTCATTCATTTCTTTTGAGATTTGGTTCTATTCCGTGTAGCTCTAGTTCACTTATTTTCATAGCCAATGGCATTTATCCATCCCTCTTATTGGATCTTTAGATTTACCAAAACTGTTTCTATGACTTTTTGAACATGTCTTTATGGGCACATGTTCTCTCTATGGGAGGGAATCTAGGGGGTGTGCTTGCTCAGCTCTAGGATGCGCACGGCCTCAGTGTTTACCAGACATGGGGTGATGAATAGTTTCTATTCTCACACCCTTCTTCCTTGCTCCCAATTCCTTACGACTTTTAAAAACTGATGCTAATTCATGTGAAATGGTATCTTTTTATGTTTTTAATGATCATTTTCCTTATTTTATGAGCCCAAGGATCTTTTTGTATTATTAATTTGTCATTTGGATTTCCTCTCTTATGAATTGTTTAATCATCTTTAATTTTCCTGCTGGACAGTCTTTTTCTGATTTTTGAGGGGGAGAGGGGGATGGTTCTTTTTGTATCCTGTAGTCTATTTGGTTATAAGCATTTCAGTTCATTTCCTCCTATTCTGTATTTTATTTTCAAAATTTTGTATGGTAACCTGTTTAAATGAGTCAGTTTTACATGCCTATTATGTTTTCTGTCAGTGAAATTCCACTTCCTGCACTGTGCATCTCTACTTGATTGTTGGGAGTCAAATTTAGTATAGCTTACTAAGCATTACCTTGTTAGCCCCTTTTCTCCCAGATGGTGGAAAATTTAGCATAATGGCTCTTGGCTCATTGCTTTGAAAGACTGTTTCCCATAAGTGGTTAAGAATATAAGCTTTTTATAATCTGACTGGTTTCAAATCCTAGCTTGGTTGCTTATTATTAGCTGTGTAACTTTGGACCAATTCTTCATCTCATTATATCGTAATAGGAGAATAATCTCACCTAACAGGAATGTTTTGAAGATTCAGTGAGTTTAAGATATGTAGAGTGTTTAAAACAGTTCCTGGCACAAAATAAGTGCTTTTAATAAACATTAGCTGTTTGCCATCATTATTTGCCGTTGTTATCCTACAATCAAAGAAAACGTCTAGAAAGAGTTTCAACCTAGTTTCTAGTAATACCTAATTTGGGGAGGTGGGGGCATTAGATCATCAGTCTTTGAGTTCTATCCCTGATTCACAGATTTTAGCCAGTTTGACTTATACTAATCTTGAAATTGAGTAAGGAGCAGTATTGGAAACTTAGGAAAGTAAATTATTTTTATGGCGAACAAACATTAAACTACTTAAAACATGTAAAATGGGAGGCTTCTACTGTTTAACTCAGGTTTGGGCATTTTGCCTGCATCCTGGAGAGAAACTAAATGATGGTGGTAGGGATATGGAGGGCAGAGTTAAGAAATACTGAGGAGATGAAAAATGTGAGCTTTGGACTCACACAGACCTGTACCTGAATGCTGTCCCAACCGTTTAGTAACTGTGTCACTTTGGACAAAATGCTGAACCTCTCTGCACTTTTAATCTTCTCTGTATGGTAGAAGTAATAATTATCACTGCAGTGAAAATGAGAGATAGTGCAATTATTTTTCAAGTGTCCATTTGAAAGAGGGAACACCTAAGAGCGGCAAAGGGAAACATAACTTCACCTTTTTTCAAGGTGGTTTTTTAAAGACACCTGGTTATCAAAGTAATTTCTTAAAGTATAAGACATAGTTCAGGCTTGGGACCACTGAAGTAAATACCATTTTTGCCTTAATGTGAGCCAAAGAATCATTTTACTTAAAAGGACTCAATTTTAATTTATTGAGTTTTTTTTTTCTTTCTTCTAAACCATAACTGGGTCAGAAATCAACTTTTTTTTTTTTTAAGATTTTTATTTATTTATTAGCGAGAGACAGACAGCAAGGAGGGAACATAAGCAGGGGGGGAGTGGGAGAGGGAGAAGCAGACTCCCCACCAAGCAGGGAGCCCGAGATGTGGCGCTCGATCCCAGGACCCTGTGATCATGACCTGAGCTGAAGGCAGTCGCATAATGACTGAGCCACCCAGGCACCCCCAGAAATCAACTTGTAATGATTATGTTTTTTAAATGAGGGGGGGCGCCTGGGTGGCTCAGCCAGTTAAGCGTCTGCCTTCGGCTCAGGTCATGATCCCAGGGTCCTGGGATCGAGCCCTGCATCGGGCTCCCTGCTCTGCGGGGAGCCTGCTTCTCCCTCTCCCACTCCCCCTGCTCGTGTTCCCTCTCTCGCTGTGTCTCTCTCTGTCAAATAAATAAAATCTTTAAAAAAAAAAAAATGAGGGGGAAAAAAACTTCTTTTGTGATAGTTACCATGGGAATGCAAATGAGTGAAAAGTAAGGATTGCTTATAAGTAGTAGTAGTAGCATACAATTTTACAGAGTTGCAGCTTAAAATGGATTAGAAAATTTTGCACTTTG
Organism: Mirounga leonina; assembly: GCF_011800145.1. Classification (NCBI taxonomy): domain Eukaryota; kingdom Metazoa; phylum Chordata; class Mammalia; order Carnivora; family Phocidae; genus Mirounga; species Mirounga leonina. The sequence goes on along the minus strand of NW_023270451.1, from coordinate 3,893,012 downwards.
TGTCTTGAATAAATATTTAACTGGTTATCTTTCCAGTAAATACAAGGTGGACTGCGCATGCCTCAAAGAAAATCCAGAGTGCCCTGTTCTAAAACGTAGTTCTGAATCCACGGAAAACATCAATAGTGGTTATGAGACCAGAAGGAAAAAAGGAAAAAAAGAAAAGGATATTTCAAAAGAAAAAGATACGCAAAATCAGAATATTACTTTGGATTGTGAAGGAACAACCAACAAAATGAAGAGCCCAGAAACTAAACAGAGAAAGCTTTCTCCATTGAGACTGTCAGTATCAAATAATCAGGTACTGAACTGTGCTCTTCTGATTCTCAACAGAAGTCAGCAAAAGAAAATAATCTGTCCTATTTTTAACCTCTTTTTTATGTAAAATGGTTTAAAGTTTTTAAGTTAAATCTGTTATTTAATGAAGTGCTTAGAAACATGAAACACAAGTAGAATTTGTGCAGTGTTTGTTAAGCTTGTTAAACAACTCAGCCAGCAAGTCCTTGCAGAATTGAATACAAGATTTTTCTATAACTGGGTAATTTAAAAACTTCTCCCAGATGGAATTGTCCTTAGGTTAATAATAAGTGTTTTGTTTTTTTTTTTAAAGATTTTATTTATTTATTTGATAGGCACATCCAGAGAGGGAACACAAGCAGGGGGATTGAGAGAGGGAGAAGCAGGCTTCCCACTGAGCAGGGAGCCTGATGCGGGGCTCGATCCCAGGACCCTGAGATCATGACCTGAGCCAAAGGCAGACGCTTAACGACTGAGCCACCCCGGAACCCCAATAATAAGTGTTCTTTTTTTTTTTTTTTTTTTTTTTTAAAGATTTTACTTATTTATTTGACAGAGAGAGAGATAGCGAGAGCAGGAACACAAGCAGGGGGAGTGGGAGAGGGAGAAGCAGGCTTCCCGCCGAGCAGGGAGCCCGATGCGGAACTCGATCCCAGGACCCTGGGATCATGACCTGAGCCGAAGGCAGACGCTTAACGACTGAGCCACCCAGGCACCCAATAAGTTTTGTTTTGTTTTTTTTTTAAAGATTTTATTTATTTATTCATAAGAGACCGAGAGAGAGAGAGAGGCAGAGGGAGAAGCAGGCTCCCCGCAGAGCAGGGAGCCCGATGTGGGACTCGATCCCAGGACCCTGGGATCATGACCCGAGCCGAAGGCAGATGCTTAACCATCTGAGCCACCCAGGCGCCCATAAGTATTCTTAATTTAAAGTCTTAATTTCCTTTTTTTAAACATTTGGGGCATAATTATATCAATTCTATAAGGATAAGAGAAGATTTTTCAGAGAAAATTCTCTTAACACATAAGATAATTTTGGGGGATGAGTTTGGCCCTTATGTCTGCCCTGCCAGCGATGCCCTCTACATAAATGGAAGTCAGGAGGGACCATTTAAAATGAAAATTAAGTAAGGTTTCACTCCTCTCCAGTACCCCGTCTTCCGTAATTCGGTAATCAATTTAATGATAATTTCCCATAAGCTTTAAATTGAACAAACATTTATTGAGCACTTGGTGTCAATACGCACCAGGTTTTATGAAGTAATTTTATATGTTTATGTTTTGGGAAGAATATAAACAGAAGGCTGTGCTACCATATTTGACCTTGTGGGCTCTATTAATAACATTATTGACTAGAACTTTAAAAAGCAAAATTACTTAATTTTGAAAATTTTTCTTGATTTAAAACCAGTTGTAAAGTTCTGAAATGGATTTAAGTAGGCTTGTACTTTTATTGTGTTGAATGCATTAGTAGTGGTCGAAAGGCATTTATAATAGTTCAGTGTCCCTAGTTTGTAGATGAAATAGTAGTTTCTTTTATAAAGCAGTCATTTCCATCTTTCAGGAACCAGATTTTATTGATGACATAGAAGAAAAAACTCCCATTAGCAATGAAGTAGAAATGGAATCGGAGGAGCAGATTGCAGAGAGGAAAAGGAAGATGGTAAGTTGGGAAGCCAGTAGCTGCTTCGTGCTGTCTCTTGGGCTGGTGACAGCTGCTTGTCCCATAGTAGTTGTTGCTGCCTTTAGGAGAGTTTTGACCCTGTTCTTTGTTTCAAGTTAGCAAACATGATGTGCCACTGAGCATTTCTCTTTGGCTTTGTTATTACCATGCAAGTAACTTGCACGAATCTTCCCTCTTTTTATGTGTGTTTGTTAGAAATTTTAGAATGTGTGACATTTAACATTTTTGAAGCTGAGAACTATTAATAAATTTTAATGCCAGAATTACTGTTCAGAATGTTTCATTAGCGAAATGTATCTTTTCTCTTCGTAATTTAATGTAAAGCAAAATGGAATTTTAAAGCTTATAACAGCGCCAAATAAATGACTTATGTAAGAAAAACCCCACTCTTTGGTAGCTACTATGTCTGTGTCTCATACTGGTATCATAAAATAAGGTTTTCATTAAAATGCATTTGGTATTTATGTTCCTTGTTCTACTTTTTATACAGATATTTGCAAGTAAATAATACAAGATATTTTCTTAGAAATCCACGTTAATTTAGCAGTGGCTATAATATTTAGACCAGTTTGCCCAAGGATTTGAAAATGATTTTATACACCAATTAATAATCTTAGTACGGGTTTCCCCCACTCCCTTTTATTTTGTATGCTTCCTTGTTTCCTGTCTGTGATTTTCATGCTGTATTGCATGGAATCTCAGGTGTCCTATACTTAGGGTAGGGAGGGATAGGATCTTTGGAATTTAGTCATTGTAGGCCTACTTAATGTAAGTCTGTTATATTGCCTGGATGGTCATTCCTGTAACAGTATTTCATTGTTGATGTTCAGAATTATGAGAGCCATGTGGAACTGTTTCACAGCTTCTGGATTTCAGAGACACTGCTCTGAGGGGACAGGGTGATGTTTAAAAAACTCTATAGGAGAAAGTACTGAAGGAATTGGAGTTTTTTCCTTAAACCTAAAGGAATTCTTGAACCCTTTTCAAAATTTGGATACATCTAAATTATCTGTCTACCCAAATTACCTGTGGCCCTCTCTTGACTAGATTTTCAGTATTGGCCCATTCATTCCATAATAGCCACAGCAGTGCAAAACCGATTTAGAGTATCACTGGGTTTTGGATGAGGCATGTGTCTGGTAGGAGGAGCCTCTTTTCACAAGAGACTTGAAGGGCTGTAACAACTGCTTTGAAAAAATCATGAGATTTAAAAAAAAAGGTTTATTTAATGCCCTTACAATAATTTTACTCAGATTGCATTTTTAAAAAAGTTTTTATGACTGTAGGGCTACTTTAAAAAATGCTGAGAAAATCGTGAACTTAGAACATCCTCATTTTCAGATCCCAGAAGAAAATAGAAATACCCTTTTGCTGATGGAACTTTGGACAGATAAAAAAGGCTTACTTGGTCCATTTTTGGTCCTGATTTTACCTGTTATAGTATGCTGTATTAATTTAATAATTATTAATATATTTATTAATATATTTTGTTACATATAATTAATAAATTAATATAATAATTAAAATCTGTGTCCATTTTAGCATATTCATTTTAATATCTGCTTCTAAGGTTGCTGTGCAGCTGGGTATTTTTCATTCAAGTAAATTGTGGAAAACTTGAAAAGTATCAGTGTTTAGAATTTGTCTGGTATTTTGAAGGGATATGAAAAAAATACTTAAAAATATTTGCTCCTTGACCTGTAGCTCTCAAAATCATTGCAGTGTTACTATGTCTAATTGGTACATTTGCTTTGATATCTCAATTACAGAATTTTTGGATATACTCAAATAAGCAGAATGTGAAAGCATGCATCCTAGGATTCTCAAGCCAACTGGCATGGTCTCCCCCACCCCTGCCAACATATTAGTATTTGTGAGGAACAAAATATTTGGTTTTGAAAAGTTTGAATATTAATCAGCCTTTGGTGTCTGCCTCTTGTATTGGTTAGGTTAACATTAGTAGTTGGAAAGACTAATAAGGACAACGCCTGAGAAACATGTTAAGCTGATTGAAATTTCCTTCTTTGACAGACTTTAAATCATTGTGGATATAATAGGAAGATACTAGTTCTCGTATATTTATGAGATTGGGATATAAAAGGAGTTAGTCATACTCTCCTCCCAGATAAATACCATGTAGTGTCCAAATTAAAATATATTTCAGCTCATCCTTTTGTAGTATAGCTTGAAGTGTAGGAAATTGATTCGACAGTGTTTACCTACATAAATGGCTTTCATACACAACCTAATATTTAGCATTTTGCTCAGTCTCCCAAAAATTGCACCAATGGATGTATTATTTTGGTTGCTTGCTTGTTCTTTTTGGTGGAGTTGGAAGATAAGACAATGTCTCTGCCTTCAGGGGCATTTACAGAAACAGTTACAGTGCAGCAAGAAATGCGGTAAAGGAACTATAAATATGGTAACTTAGAGCTGTGGGTGGGGTGGGGGGGCTCAGAGACCGTTTCATGAGATAGGTAGTATTTATGATGGACCTTAGGAGTAGGGGTGGAACAAGTACAGATTAGCTTGTAGCTAAATTGTATGGCATTGAGTGGAGAAATAGCCTGGAGGGGGTTATAAAAGTGATAAATCCTACTTGGCTGGGATCATATAGGCTGTTTTTGAGGGGAGTAGGGGAGGTAAGGTTGGTTGCTAGCAGATCACATGAAATGTTGAGTGATAAAGATTTCATGGAAGAGTATTTATTCAAATTATTATATAACCAAAACAGAAAGCTATTCTTTTATGAACATTTTCCTTTTCCCTCCAATCATTATTTTTTCCCCTTAAGAAGTTGTTACCTACTTACAAAAGCAAATTTGTGCCTGAATGGTATAGAACTGAATAGATTATTGACATTTGCTTTTTAGCTGGTAAGAAATACTTCTTTGGCAATGGGTTGGAATTGACTTTGGAGAATCTTACAATCAGCTCAGTTAAGCTATGGCAGTTGAAATACAGTAGGCTGTTTATACTCACCTGATTCCAAAGCCAGGGCACTACTGAGTGGACGCCCCCAGGTACACAGTAGTAGGTAAGGTGAAGTGAGGTGAGGTGGCCATAACCTTGTCAGAGGTAAAGAGAGTGTGCGGCAGGAGGCTATATTGGGAAGCTCACCGCATTTTGTTAAACAAGTGATCAATTAAAACATAAAGCTTTTGAAAGATTTAAATAAAAAAGGAGGCTTGCCCCCCTCCCCCAATTTATAATGGCATGAAAAGAACTTCCTAAAGTATCTTCTGATCTGTTTTCAAAATAATTTTTTGTGGCATTATGGAAGGACTGTACCTTGGGGATATATAGTCTTGGTAATATTTGATGGTATATTGTTGTCAGATTGCTTAAACTGGAATCCAGGGAAGGTGGTTCAGGAGGCCTTCACACTTAAGAGGATAGAGATTTAAGAAATGGGCGCCTGGGTGGCTCAGATGGTTAAGCATCTGCCTTCGGCTCAGGTCATGATCTCAGGGTCCTGGGACTGAGTCCTGAGTAGGGCTCCCTGTTCTGCGGGGAGTCAGCTTCTCCCTCTTCCTCTGCCACTCCCCCCATTTGTGCTTGCTCTCTTTCTCAAATAAATGAAAAATAAAATCTTTAAAAAAAAAAGAAACAAAAAGGGTATGAAAAGATGGTCACCCAGGTTGTGAGATGCTTGTCAAGCAGCTAGGAAAATCTGGAATTAAGTGTATATCACTGGGATATAAACTACATAAGGGCGAGAATCTGTCATTTTGTTAATTGTTATAGCCCCAGCTCCTTAGGGGCAAAAATGCCTGGCTTTTATGAAGTACATGGTCAGTAAATGAGCCTACTAAATATTTCTGGCAGCCATGTAAGTAGAGATATAAGTAGTGAATTAATTGAAGCTTCCTTATAGGCCAGATAGTGTCCTGGAGGCCTTGCCAGGATGCAGGAGTCTCCATAATTTTCTTATCCCTCATCCTTCACACCAGAAATTACTCCACAGAACTCTTAAGACATTTTGTGAAAAAAAGAGCTCTTTGGCCAGTTGAGTAAACAGTGCTTCAGGTCCCCAACTTTGAGTTTCCCAGTATACACATGGTGTGTTTAAAAACTTACTCTGTTTATGAAACCATTTCATAAACTTAGACACCCTTGCAACTTGTTCGTTGTGACACCTTTGATATCCTACAGATTTTTTTTTTAAAGATTTTATTTATTTATTTGAGACAGACAGAAAGAGAGAGCACATGAGAGGGGGGAGGGTCAGAGGGAGAAGCAGACTCCCCGCAGAGCAGGGAGCCCGATGTGGGACTCGATCCCGGGACTCCAGGATCATGACCTGAGCCGAAGGCAGTCGTTTAACCAACTGAGCCACCCAGGCGCCCTATCCTACAGATTTTTATTTGATGGAACAAGCATCCTGTGGGAAAAGCCTAGAAAGAATCCTGCTGTTCCTAATGTCTCTAGGAAGTAACTTGACTTAGAAAATTGCTTTAGAAGATGCAGAAGAAATTTTAATAGTAAGATATCATTAGGATAAATTTCTTGTCAGGAAAGTCATCTGAGGGTATGTGAAATATATCACCCATCTGATCAATTTTCTCTTATAACATGACTAAGTTTATGTCAGTTACTAATTTTAATTTTCTTAAAGAGGTCTCCATTTTCTCTCATTCCAGAGTTTAGGAATTGTGTTTCTAAAGATGAGTGATTAATGACATGGTATTGAATAGCAAAAGGGATCCCATTTATTTTTATTGGTATTCTGTTCAAACAAAATGAGGATATTCAGATTTAGCTGCCTTGTAAGAAATTCAAGATTTCCAAAATCTTGTTAAAATACTTCATTCCATGCTTTCACATAAAAGTGACATGTGCTTTATATAATATATACACAATTCTTACTCATTTAACAAAACTGTGAGTGTTTGCTGTATGCTGAGGACCACTGAAGGTACTGGGCGGCCAGGTTCTGGAGAAGCTTTCATGGAGGATGGCATGCATGGAATAAGAAATATCAAAGAGGAAGCAGTACTGTGAGGATAAACTGAATCATCATGTGGTAGAGAAGAAATGGGGATACCCCACAAGACATACTTACTAGTTTGGAATTACTCTATTGGTAATTAGTAATCTTAACCATTTTTTAAAAGATTAATAAATTAATCTCTAACTCTTGTTCAAGAGGATAAGCAAAGTTATTTGAGTAAGGAATCTCTTACTTTCTCTATTTCAAGGCTGTGGGTAGGGTAATTTGGCAGGCTGACCCTGCTGGTTCCCTTTCCTTTAAAAGGCAAGTTTTTTATTTTAAGAACCACTTTCTACCCATTAGCAAGGTAAAAAGAAAGAAACCGTGAGTCCCTAGAGGTCTTCATTTTGTTTCCTTCCCAATTCTTTCACTCTCCTACGAGGCACATTGTCCTCTAAAGCTGCTGTGGGGTACCCACAGTGCATCAGCTTGTTTTTACTCAGTGAAAAAGTACCATTATCTCTGATTATTAGGATAAGTTACAACAATTTACTCAGTGGAGTTTATTTTTTCAGTTGCAGTACTGTATAAAACTTGAATAGGTGTTCTTTATTATGTACCCTTGAACTGTATGGACCTCACCATTTATTGAAAGGAGGCTTAGACAAGATCTTCATCGTCTCTTCCAAGTATATCAAGTTATATGATTTCAAGTCAGACTGGTGCTCCAGCAAAATTGAAACAAAAATACCTACTCAAGTGATAAAGTCCTATAAAGGGATGTTAAGCAGACTTTCTTCTGCTTACAGGAATTAAAGTATTCTATTTGCTCTATAAGACCATAAACTAAAGATACATGTCATAAAGGCAATCTGTTGGATAGATCTCATCAGGGATCCTTCATAGTTCAGTTTAGCACCCAATACTCCAGCATTAACAATATGTCAAGTGCTAATGTAGTATTCCTGAAAGGCAAACCTGTCTAATTCTAATTCTGTATCAGCTCTGTGATTGCTCAGCTCAGGTAACAGTGATTCTGAGGTTGGGTCATGGGCTTGGAATGAGTCATGGTTACAGAATACACAGGTCTTAGCACTAAGCCGTATCTGAACTCTATCAAGCACAAATGTTAGGGTCTGCTGGGCTTAATTAGGACTCCTAGTTTCTCTAATCCCCTACACAACCTGTAATTACTCCAAGCTATCTAATAGAACTGGTTATTTTTCGGTTAGGTCTATAAAATTGGCAGGTTTTCAGTCATTAAATAGATACTGTGTATCAACAGTATTCCATGCAGTGTGAACCAAATGCTGAACGACACAGGAAACTTAAGGAATTTAAAATAAACGTAGACTAGTGTGCTTCTATTTTTTCATGTAGAAAAATCAAAGGCATGCTTACATTTCCAACACTTGTGTGTTTCTTTAAGATGAGATTGTATTAAAAGTATTCGGGTATCTCTTTAGTGCTTTCAGTTGACAGCTGTAGTAAATGTGTAAAGAGTTACGCTTCATTTTGCTTTATGTAGTATCAGTGGTGGTTAATTGGAAAGAGTAAATTAGGAACCCGGAAACTTGGATAGTAACTATGGCTCTGCCTTTGAATGAGTCACACAATACACATGGGCTTTGGTTTCTCGGCAGCACAGGACTAGGTTTTTTTTAAGATCTTAACTAGCTCAAAAAGATTGTCACCTCTAAAGTATTTTCCTTTGACTGTCAATTAATTGTATTGTTTACACAGAGTTCAGTATTTTTATTTTATTTCTTGAGAGAGAAAGAGCGCACATGTGTGCAAGCTGTGGGAGGGAGGGAGAGGGAGAGAGAATCTTAAGCAGTCTCCATGCTCAGCAGAGCCCAAAGCAGGGCTGGATCTTATGACCCCAAGATGGTGACATGGGCCAAAGTCAAGAGTCAGATGCTTAAGCAGGGCACCCTGGGAGTTCAGTTTTAGGTCTTTATGTCAAAAATTTTTTTTTTTTTAAGATTTTATTTATTTATTTGACAGAGGGAGAGAGACAGCGAGAGAGGGAACACAAGCAGGGGGAGTGGGAGAGGGAGAAGCAGGCTTCCCGCCGAGCAGGGAGCCCGATGCGGGGCTCGATCCCAGGACCCTGGGACCATGACCTGAGCCGAAGGCAGACACCCAACGACTGAGCCACCCAGGCGTCCCGGTCTTTATGTCAATTTTATCTTTCACCCTCACTCTAACCATCTAAAACAAGTAAATATTGAACTATGTCAGATTTTTGTCATAAATTCATATTTATCTTAAATACTGGTAATTTTTTATACATAAAATGATTCTTGCTAAGTTTGTTTCTTTTGGAAAAATGTACTTTTCGTCAGATTTTAAAATTTTTGAAAAGAGGAAATAACCACAATAGTTAACCCCTTCTCCCTCCTCACCCCCTCCCCTGTTGAACAGGTGAAGCAGTTAGGAAAATCTTTTTTTTTTTTAAGATTTATTTGAGAGAGAGAGCAAGAGCAGGGGGAGGGGCAGAGAGCAGGGAGCCCGACTCAGGGCTCAATCCCAGGACCCTGGGATCATGACCTGAGCCGAAGGCAGACGCTTAACGACTGAGCCACCCAGGTGCCCCAGAGAATCATTTTTTATTACTCCAGATTTCTAAATTTAGGATTTCTAAATTTAGGATTTTAGAAAAGCCCTCATACAGAGATAGGATTTTTATAAAGAGCCATGAGATGAAAGGGTAAAGTTTAAGTAAAACTTCCAGTTCCAGTTTTGACCACATTTGCCTGTGCTGTTAATTTTAGTGCCCATTGCCCATCCCAAAGCAAGAGGTGTGTGTGTGTGTGTTTGTGTGTGTGTGTCCACAAACAAGCAGCCTTACCTCTGTGGACCTTAGTTTTCTTACCTGCAATATAAAGTGAGGATAATGGGTCTTGTAAGAGTGAGACTAACTAGAAGCTTAGCAGTATTGTCACAGGAGTTTGTCCCCTTACTGAGTGTAAAAAATGAAGAAAAAGGGGCACCTGGGCGGCTCAGTCAGTTAAGCAGCTGGCACTTGATTTGGGCTCAGGTCACAATCTCAGGGGCGTGGGATGGAGCCCCACTTGGGTCTCTGCGCTCAACCGGGTAGTCTACTTGTGGACTCTTCTCTCTCTCCTCTCCGTCACCCCCTCCCCCTGCTGGTGCACATGCTCTGTCTCTAAAATAAATCTTTTTTAAAAAAATGAAGGAAAAAATACAGTAAGCAGTAGTTTCCAGAGTGTGTCTTAATGCTTAAACCTCTGCTGATAGTTACCGGGACTAAAGCCCCGAGCTTGCGTTCCTAACCCTTCTCTCTCACATCACTGACAAGAGGAGGAAAGCCAGATGGCTCTGAGACTCAGGACCTGGTTCTCTTCATCTGAAGAATTGGGCAGTCCATGGAAGCGCTTCCTGTTTCTGGTTGAAAGCTGAAGCCCTTGCCAGGCCCATCAGGCCAAGGCTCTGGGTCTTGCTTTGAATACTCTCTCTCTAAGGAGAACTGAAGGACAGGACAAAGGAACTCTTGCCTTAAACTGTCAGTGGAAGACAGGAGGGTCAGAGGGTAGTAGAGTGCCTTGTAAGAACTCCGACGGAGGGCAAGAAAGCTAAAGTACAGATAACCACTGACGCTTCGGGAATGCCTCCCATTTTCCAAGTGCTGTTGGCAAACTGCACACATACTTTCTATTTGAACTCAGTAACAATTCAGTGATGTGTAATTATTACTATCCACATTTTGTAAGAGGCTCAAAAAAGTTAGTAACTAGGGTCGTTAAGTTGCCTAGGGTCACAAAGATAGTAAATGACTAGTAGAGTCATAATTTGAACCCAGGACTTCACCTTATAATATCCTGCCACATGTCAATAATGTATTCACTCCCTAAGTTTCTGTGAATGGGATCTTTTCAACATTTATTAACGTGGGAATTTTGAACATTATTTTAAAAAGGGTTAACTTCCCTATTATTGAGAAGGATTTTCAGTTTGCTAAAGCAAGATAGTTTCTTATGCCTTTTTTTGGGGGGGGGGGTTGCTTTATCCTTATCGTTGACAATCATCCAACAAGTATTCCTTTCATGAAATGTATTTGTAGTAACAGGGCTTCCTGAGACATTTCAGACTCTGAAGTATCTCGAATGAGTATGTTAACCGCCCCCTCCCCCCAAGCTATCATCAATAGAAATGTTTTGCTAACATCATAGAATTTATTTTTTACATTTGTCATGAACAGTGGGACTTTAGAATTTTACTTCAAAACAATGACATTTATTATGCCACTTGAAATTTAAATTTTGTAGACAAGAGAAGAAAGGAAAATGGAAGCAATTCTGCAAGCTTTTGCCAGACTTGAAAAAAGAGAGAAAAGAAGAGAACAAGCTTTGGAAAGGATCAGCACAGCCAAAACTGAAGTTAAAACGGAATGTAAAGATGCACAGATTGTCAGCGATGCTGAAGTTATTCAGGTATAGTTTTGTTTTCATACTTAAGCACTTTCTGATAAAATTGACACACCTGATTTAGTTGCATCTGTAAAGAACTTTTAACATCTAATGCTGTTCAGTAGCATTTTTCAAATCCTGAGAATTTAGACCTGAGACATAAGATTCTGTTTGCTTTGTTTTAGACTAAAAAAGTCATGTTAATTTATCAGAATTCATAAGCTTAAGGAAATTAGCTTCTGAAGTAGATGAATGCTTTTAGATTTCAACTTCTCACTTCTGTAAACATAGTATCGGAAGTGCCACTCTGTTGTATTTTGAATTAGGAACAAGCAAAAGAAGAAACTGCTAGCAAGCCCCCCCCTGCCAAGGTGAATAGAACTAAACAGAGAAAAAGTTTTTCTCGCAGTCGGACGCACATTGGACAACAGCGTCGGAGACACAGGACTGTGAGCATGTGCTCAGATATCCAGCCATCTTCTCCTGATCTAGAAGTCACTTCACAACAAAACGACATTGAGAACACTGTACTTGCAATCGAACCTGAAGCTGAAACTGCACTAGCAGAACTAATTCCCGAAACTGAAGCTCCAGCACTTACTAAATGTCCTGCCAAGTACCCGAAAACTAAGAAGGTAGGGCTCTTCAGGAGCAGGGGAACTCTTCTAACGAGAATGTCTTATGATGTTAAATATATTTGTGTTTTTAAGTCAGTTTGGGGGGCGCCTGGGTGGCTCAGTCGTTAAGCGTCTGCCTTCCACTCAGGTCGTGATCCCAGGGTCCTGGGATCGAGCCCCGCATCAGGCTCCCTGCTCAGCGGAAAGCCTGCTTCTCCCTTTCCCACTCCCCCTGCTTGTGTTCCCTCTCTCACTTTCTCGCTCTGTCAAATGAATAAATAAAAAAATCTAAAAAAAAAAAAAAAAAAGATTCAGTTTGGAACATCTCATAAGGAACAGAAGGCATAGTTTTTACACTTAAAGAGTTTTTAAACTAAGAATGAGACTCACAAAACAGTAAAATCAGTTAATAAAAATGTTTGCACTGTTGTTAACTTCCTTTTAGAATTGCAGATCACAGTGTAATTATTTTAATAATTTATGAAAATTCTTTTATGCTATGTACTAAATTTACACTTTGCAGAAACAATTGGTTTTACATGTGTTATCCTTTATTCTTTGTATTTCCTACAATTTTCACAGTATAGATAGATTATAAGAATTAAATGTGAAGAAATTGCTGATTGCCATAAAGAAGGGTAGTTTTAGAGGAATTTATCCATCTTTGAAAAACTGTCAGACTTAATAAAGCAATTATGGGAAACTATTCACTGAGATAAACCAACCTGAGCTTTACAGCTCAGAAATAACAGAACATCCTAGGAAGCACCCCTAGCCCCCAGTAGAATCTAGTAGATTGGAGCAGAGATATCAAAGTGGTAATCCTTGGGCTCTTTTTTGGAGGGGGGCGGTTAGATCATACAGGATTCTTCTTGTACACTTACATAACAGAATGTTTTGAAACTTAATTTATCTTGTTCTTACCAGATCCATTACAGTTTGAGGTACTGTGAAACCAGAAGTATATTCAGTAAACATCTGGGATGAACCCAGGACTATACTTCAATGGCGAGTCAGAGGGTTAGTTAGAGACAAGATCTAAACACAGTTCTAATTGGAAGGCTGTACTCTTCCTTACTGCCCCATGGATCTTGAATAAGCAAGCCCACACTTGCCTTAAACCATGAGCAGTTAAATGTATGTTAATTATACTGGAATTAAAAAAACAAAAACAATGAGCAGTTATTTTTGCCCACTTTGGAGGGACAAAAAATAATTGCAACTTTTCTTTGTAATTTAGGTTAGTGAAAAGAAAAACTCATGTTTAAAGAAGATACTTTCTTAACTACAAATATATGACATAATTCTTGCCTTTTAATTTTTAAATGGCTAAATTATTGTGGCGCTATCAATTTATTTAAATTCCTGGTTTGAGATGTAGACTTTTACTCCCATTTGATTCTCTAAAAAAGCCTCCTTTGCCACAGGTTTTGTTGATGGTATTCCCTTCTTTTAAACATACTATTCGAGCACCAAATTATCATGATTTCCCCTAATGTGAAGGCTTCATTCAGTGTAAGAAGACATAGTACTTACTCTGGGCCAGATACTATGCTACTTGAAGAGCTTTATGTATGTTATTTAGCTCTTTTAATCCTCACAATAACCACAGTAACCAAAACCCAGAGCTAGTTTCTGTATGATCCTTCTTTTACAGATAAGGATTGAGATGTAGAAAAGTTTTATAACGTGCTTGAAGTCACGTTGTAAGTGGCAAAGCCCGGATTCCTACCCAGGCAGCCTGGCTGCAGACTCCACAGGCTTTCTCTAGTTTGTCCTGGATATGCAGTTGTACATACATTGAAAAAAAAGGGGGGGGGGAATGCTAGAATGTTTTAATGGTTGTCACTGGAAGACCATGTCAGTAGATTATTTTTTTAATGTGTGTGTATCTATGTGTGAGAATGCATATACTACTTTTAGTACTTTTTTTTTTAACAAATTATACGTAGAGTAAAAATAACAAGCATATCATCTGATTACCAGATAGAAAAGATATGAATGCCGACAGAGCAAACAAAATGTGCTTGTGCTGACAGATGTAATCCTTATTTCCATGCCTATTACAACTGCTTTATTAAATAACTATAGCTAGCCTACAAAAAAAAGTGAGTAGTCATTATATTTTAGGATCAGGTATATTCATATAACCAATAAAGACTGAACTACATACACTGTGGATAAAAATAAATTAACAGAATTAACTGAAAAAGGACTATGTAAATTTTCAAATAGTGATTGTCAATGCTGACACCTTTTTTTTTTTTTAATGTATATGCATTGGTCTCATCATCTAGAGATTCTGATAGGCAGCTGGGGTAGAAAAACACTGCATAAAATCCGATCTTTCTTACACACTGATAACAGAAGCAGTAACAAACCTATAGTACTGATGTCTCTTAGACTTTGCTATTTTACAAAAATAGCATTTTACAAAATTTTACAAAAATGTGTTTTCTTCCTGGCTGAGTACTATTGTATAAAAAATTTAGGAGTAAGAGAAGGTAAGAAATGTAATGATGTACTGATGTACTGATTTTTTGGGACATCTGTGAATGATTTCAATTACCCAATGTATCATTTTGGAAAATACTATCAATTTCAAATTTGGTATCAAAATGTTCAATAGGAGAATCTGTGAGTTACATATAGAGTGATCCAAATTTTTCTTTTCTCTAGCACTTGGTCAATGAATGGTTAAGTGAGAAGAATGAGAAGACAGGAAAACCTTCAGACAGCCTTTCAGAAAGGCCTCTGCGCATAACTACAGATCCTGAAGTGTTAGCTACCCAGCTCAATTCCTTACCAGGCCTGGCCTATAGTCCCCACGTATACTCTACTCCTAAGCACTATATTCGGTTTACTTCACCATTCCTTTCAGAAAAAAGGAGAAGAAAAGAACCTACTGAAAACATTTCTGGCTCATGCAAGAAGGTAAACTTTTCTTTGGATATAAAAATCTAGGATGAGCCACGGGCCAGTCTCCTTCCTTAACTACCATTCCTGGTAGTGAAGTGCTTTTAGAATCAGTCTACATATATAGGCTATATAAACAGCTACAGACTGATTTCTATTCATTTGTTATGTATTTCAGCGATGGTTGAAACAAGCCTTAGAAGAGGAAAACTCATCAATTTTACATAGATTTAATTCACCCTGTCAAGAAAGATCCAGGAGTCCTACAGTCAATGGTGAAAGTAAAAGTCCACTGCTACTAAATGAATGCTGCTCCCTCCCAGGTGGAATTTCTTTTCGGTGTTGTTTTAGTGTGAAGACACATTCTAGTTATTATACATGTGATAAAAGAAGCATTTTGTTACATTTTTTTCTGTCCTCTAACCTTTTGGGTAAAGATAAACATGAAAACCTTAAATTTCCAGTACCATGTATATTGGGGCTTATGGGTGAATTTTAGGGCTGCTTCTCAGATTGAAAAGAACTCTTAGAAATAAATTAACATCTGTCTTCTAAGACTTCTCAGAGACTCCTAGGCCTGTAAGCCATTTGGCAAGATAATTTGTGCTGTAATAGTAAAATTAACTCACGTGGGGGTGGGGAGAGATTGTTTCATGTTAGTAGAATCTTTAAAAACCCTGAAATTTGGTTTGGGGCTGAAATTCATCATAATTACTATTGTTGATGTTTTGATCTTTCCCAGAATGTATTATAGATTGTAGCAAATACCAGCAGTATAATGTCTATGATTATTGCACCAACAGATCTAACTACACCACTAAAAAAACGAAGACTTTATCAGTTGCTAGATTCTGCTTACTCTGAAACCTCCACACCTACTCCTTCACCGTATGCTACACCGACTCACACAGATATTACTCTCACGGACCCATCATTTGCCACTCCTCCACGGGTAAAATCAGATGATGAAGCTTGCAGAAATGGTTATAAGCCCATATATTCACCAGTTACCCCAGTAACTCCTGGCACACCAGGAAATACCATGCACTTTGAGGTGAGAAATTTAAATGGGGGAAAAGAAAACCTGTGGGGATGGTATTTAACAGCTCCCCCCCCGCCAACAACTATTGTGCTTCGATTAGGAAAGAAAAGTTTTTAAGAAACCAAAAGGGCAAATTTGGAACATGCATTGATGTGAATTTAAACTTTTACATTTTTATTAAAATGAGCATAACTTTCATCTTACTGGTACTCAGCATCAGACTTAATGGCTATATGTGTATCAAACTGACCTTAAAGCCAGAGGTCTTACGTGGGGAATGGAAATAGAAAAAAGTTTAAAACCAAAGTCTGTGTAACAGTTAAAGTTTTCATTTCTATAAATATCCTGGATTTAGTTATATATTTTAATTTTCAATTCTACTTATTTCTTTTATATAGAATATTTCTTCCCCAGAAAGTTCTCCAGAAATTAAGAGACGCACTTATAATCAAGAGGTAAGGTGTTATCCAAAAAGATGATTTAAATCGGTGACATTTTCCTTTTATTATTTTGCGTAAATTTTTGGGAGATTTAAAAATAAGTAGTCTCAAGATACGGTTATTTGTGTAATTCTTTTGTTTTAATTCTGTAAACAGGGATATGACCGATCCTCAACCATGTTAACATTGGGGCCTTTTAGAAATTCTAATTTAACTGACCTGGGTCTGCAAGAAATAAAGACTATTGGTTATACCAGCCCTCGGAGCAGGACTGAAGTCAACAGACAGTGCCCTGGAGAGAAGGAATCTGTGTCAGACCTTCAGCTGGGACTCGATGCAATCGAGCAAACTGCCTTACATAAAACCATGGAACCACCTACACATGACAGGACTGATTCTAACAGCCAACTGGAATCTACTCACTCTGGACGGGGCGCAATGTATTCTTCCTGGGTAAAGAGTCCTGACAGAACAGGAGTTAACTTCTCAGTAAACTCTAACTTGAGGGACCTGACGCCCTCACATCAATTGGAGGTTGGAGGAGGCTTCCGAATAAGTGAGTCAAAGTGCCTGGCGCAGGATGATACTAGAGGCATATTTATGGAAACACCTGTGTTTTGTACTTCAGAAGATGGGCTTGTTTCTGGTTTCGGACGGACTGTTAATGACAATTTGATCGACGGAAGTTGCACACCCCAGAATCCACCACAAAAGAAAAAGGTTACAAATTTAACGATTTTAGTCCTTTTAATAGTGCCTTTTTTGTACTACTACTGAGGGTTATTAGCAGTTATGTGTTATGTAAGGCATTCATACTCAAGTTAAAAGTTTTGATGTGTACAGTTTTAAACCTTTGTAAATGCTCAGTTAGAAATTACTTGCAGAGAAGTAAAACATTCTAGTGATATGGAAAATGCTTATAAGCACGGTTTCAGAGATTGAAACCTCAGGATGATTTATTTCACTGGAAGAGTAACTTCAAAATAACCACTTCCTAGCCAAATAAACAGAGTTGAGTAACACTTGTGTTCTTATTATCCTTATTTTACATAGAACAGGCAGCCTTGTATTGGAGAAATGCTTCTTTCTTCATAACATGTATAGTATTTCGGCCACGGATATGAGTATTTTGAAAAGTGTTCTGTAAATAGTAATTTAAGCTCCCTGACTTACCACCATTATTTGGTTGGCAGCAGACATACCGAGACAATTAGAATGCCTTATTTCAGAGAAATGGGATAAACTACACTTACTTTACTTGTTAATAGGCTTATTGCTTTGCAAGTCAAAGAATTTTAGTGATGTGTGCTTTTAATTTTTGTAACAGAGTCCAGTTGGCAACTTTGTGGGAAGCAATGTAGTATAGTGGAAAGAGCACGGGCTTTCACGTAAGACCTAGGTTCGAATCCCGGCTCCAACACTCACCAGCTGTGTGACCTGGAGTGAGTGAGTTACTCAATTTCCTCATCTGTAAAATGGGGATGATGATATACCTATTTCATAGGGTTGTTGTGAGGATTAAATGAGATAATGTATGTAAATCATCTAAATACAATGCCTGCCATATAACAGGCATGATAATTGTTAATTATTATTATTACTATTATTTGTTCAAAATCAGATTATTTTACATAATTTTCCTAATGTAAATATACTAATTCTCTTGCGAACAAAAAGAATAGCTTGACTCTGACATACAAGACAAGAATAAAAGATGTGCTTTTCCTTCCCTTTCTTGCCGAAGGTCTCTCTATTAGAGTACCGTAAAAGACAGCGGGAAGCCAGGAAGAGCGGCTCGAAGGCTGAGCACTTTGCACTGGTTAGCGTGTCACCTCACGCGAGCGGCGGCTCGAGCAGCGGTGGTGAGGGCTGTGGCAACAGGAGCGAAAGCGGGGAGCAGCTAGAAAGCACCGCTGGCCTGCCCTTACCGACACCAGCTACAGTCCATAGTGCTACTTCAGAAGAAACCAGCAATAGCTGTCCTGTTAAGGAGGCTTCTGCCAGTGAGAAGAACGACCCAGAAGTCCAGTGGTGAGCCTGTCGAAAAGAGCCCATCGCTACCTTTAGAACTGAGAAGTATCATCCCTTGTAATTCAAGTAGTCTCTGTTCTTTATTGTCCAGGCAGGATCTTTTCCGTAGCTCATTGTGAACGCAGCTAGATCTGTAAGGGTCTGAAGTGTGCTGTTCTGAAAGGCACAAGCTTTGGGGTGGACTCTACCCATCTGCTCTTGTTCCCCCAGTTCTAAGGACAGGGACGTTTGTCGTCCGGATTTTGAGAGATCCTCTTTGCTGATAGGGTTTTAAACCAGCTCTGGATTTGCCTATCTTAAGGGTCCACTGTGCTTCCTCTTGTACAATTTTCACCTTTTTCACAATATTCCTCTCCAAAGAACTTTTATCATAGTCTGCATCCTGCGATTTCCTTATATCCCTAACAAGTTAGAGAACAGAAGAACCAAGTTTTAGTGTTTCTTCAGTAGGAACAGCAGAAGCTGGATATGGGATGGGTCTTGGCAAAGGGCAGAAGGGCTCATTCGCTTCCCTCCTGGGTCCCCTTCCCACTAGCCTTACAGTCCAGATACGAGGTGATCGGTAAAGGGTGTATCTGGTACCTGCTGTGACATTCTGAATGCGGATGCACTTCAGCTCCCTCCCCACCGCCCCCTCCCCGCCCCCCCACCCCCACCCCAAGAAATTGCTTAAGACAAAGGATTGGAGTCTGGCTATTTTCAAAGCTTTACACCTGAGTATTTTCCCAGCAGAGCAAAAGCCTTGGTCTGAGAGGACAAGTTGACCATCAAGGACAAAGACTAATCTAGCTGGCAGTAGCTTCCTTGAATTGATGGTATGATTTTATGTTCAAGGACCGCTTCAACCTCAGTGGAGCAAGTGAGAGAAAGGAGTTACCAGCGTGCGCTACTTCTCAGCGATCACCGAAAAGACAAAGACAGTGGTAAGTGAGCTTGTTCTTCTGCCGAAAAGTGGAGCCAGCTAATCCCTGTGCACCCTCGTTCTTGGCAGTTCTAATGTTCTCTTTGGGTCTGCTTCATCTCTAGGGGGAGAGTCACCCTGTGTCCCATGTTCACCGAGTCATGTTCCGTCTTCACCTTCATCTCATTCAAATCACATTCCCCAGTTGCAACCCAAGGGCCCAGTCCCTCCTTTCAGTGAACTTACAGAAGGTCAGTAAGCAGATGACCTATCATGGTTATTGTTTTCAAAACCTTTTTGAATCAGCAAGGCGAATGCCCTTCTGCAGAGTTGGGCTGCACAGAGTTTACACTGCTCTGTAGTGTCAGTCAGGGCGGTGCTGGTCATGCCATGTTACGGTGACTCTGGCCTTCTTCTGCTTTACAGATCCTGACCCTGAAAATCCAGAGCCCATGACTACAAGTGAATGTCCATCCCCAGACACCTCTCAAAACACTTGTAAAAGCCCTTCAAAAATGAGCAAGGTAATAAAATTGACCTTCGAACATGGCCATTCAGGAGGGTGGGTTCTCACATGCATACGGAGATTCTCCTGCTGTACGAAGCGTCCGTCGGCGATTTGGGGACGCTTTGGGAGCAGATGGTCTAACGTGCTCACTGTGCTTCAGTCCTTTACGTTTTCTCCTGGAGGTCCACCCTTGTCACCCCAGGAAATTCAGTTTTTTCATACAGTTTTGGACCACACGCAGTCAATTCTCTAAAAACAAGAGGTCAGATGAGAATGCATTGACAAGAAATGCTATCACCGTCCTGATTCGGGAAAGACGTGCTGGTCTCGTGTGGCGGCAGGACCTGTGGAAACTAAAGATGAGGGGTCGGAGACTGGTTTTCTTTTTCCCTTTTATGTAAGGGAAACGTACATTTAAGTGGTCTTGTACTTCGGTCTTCGTGTTTGAACACTGTAAAAGATGTTTCAGATCACAGCAGTTTGGGTGAGCACATTTATTTACCCAAACAGGTTGGGTGCAGCAAGTCCTGTTAGGGAACTGAAACTTGCTAAGTGCTGGAGGTTACTAGCATTCTTTTAGAATAAGGCCCCAAATCAAAAGCAGCTTGGCTCACTGAGGGGAAAAAGGCAAATTGAAAGGAAAGACCTGTCTTCCATAAAAAAAAAATTAATCCAGGGAATTCAGTTGAGGCTCAGTACCAGACCTTGTTAAACTACTGAAAAAGCTGCCCTTTCAGGATCCCACGCCTCTGCGACGGGCTTCCCTAATCCACCTTATCCTCTACCCCTTTGTAAAGGGAACCCTGAGGTAACATTCAGTACCGCTGGTCACAGACCTCGGTGTAGGTAAGACGTTCCTTAACGGGATCCGTTTTCTTTCCACAGCCTGGGTCCCCGGGCCCCGTACTTCCTGTTCAACCGCATGGGAAAACACCCACAAAGTCCGATTCCCACTGGGAGGCCACAGCTACCGCGCCGGAAGCGGAGAACGGGGTGCCCCTGAAAGCAGAGCTCCCCCAGAAGCAGCTGTTAAGTAACACCCAAGCACTTCCAAAGAACCCTCCTCCTCAGCCGCTGGCTCGAAGCTCAGCCGAGCACCTTTCCCAGAAGCTGCCGTCCGCCGCGCCGGTCAAGTTGCACTGTCCTCCGTCCCCTCACGTAGAAAATCCTCCCAAGTCCTCGACACCCCACCCGCCTGTGCAGCACGGTTATCTCTCACCAAAGCCCCCCACCCAGCAGCTGGGCTCGCCCTACAGGCCTCATCACGCACAGTCACCTCAAGTGGGGACACCTCAGCGCGAGCCTCAGAGAAATTTCTACCCAGCCGCACAGAGCCTTCCAGCCAGTACTCCGCAGGCGCCGTCTGGAGCCCTCTTCACACAGACCCCCTCAGGACAATCTGCCGCGCCATACAGTCAGTTCACGGCCCCCAGTCTGAGCAGCACGGCACCGCCCCCCCCGCCCCCCCCGCCGCCGTCTTCCTCCTCGTACTACCAACCCCAGCAGCCCTCCGCAAACTTTCAGGGTTACAACCAGCTCAAAGGTGGTCTTTCCCAACAGGCCGTGTTCGCGTCGGGACCAAATCAAGCGCTTGCGGGCGCCGGCAGCCAGCAGCCCGCTCCAGGCCACCACGTCACTCCGGGCCATTTCTTGCCTTCTCCGAACCCTCCGCTTCACCACCAAGCGGCCCCGGCCGTGGTGCCCCCCCCGCCGCCCCCGCCCCCCGCCCCCGGGCCGCACCTCGTGCCGCAGCCCAGCTCCCATCAGCAGCACTCTGTCGCTCACGTCGTAGGGCCTGTTCACGCGGTCACCCCCGGCTCGCACATTCATTCTCAAACCGCTGGACACCATCTGCCACCACCCCCGCCACCTCCCGGTCCTGCCCCTCATCACCACCCGCCACCCCACCCTTCCACAGGACTCCAAGGTCTACCAGCACAACACCAGCATGTGGTCAGTTCAGCACCGCCCCCGCCGCCGCCGCCGCCACCTTCCGGTGTCCTGGCTTCCGGGCACCATCCCCCCTCTGCTCAAGCCTTACACCATCCACCTCATCAAGGACCGCCACTTTTTCCTGCAAGTGCTCATCCAGCCGTACCACCGTATCCCTCCCCAGCCACGCATCACACCACTCTGGGACCGGGACCCCAACACCAGCCTTCGGGAACAGGGCCACACTGTCCACTACCAGTCGCAGGTCCTCATCTCCAGCCCCAGGGACCAAACAGTATTCCGACACCGACTGCTTCAGGGTTCTGTCCTCATCCTGGCTCTGTGGCCCTGCCACATGGGGTTCAAGGACCTCAGCAGGCATCCCCAGTGCCTGGACAGATTCCGATCCACAGAGCACAGGTGCCACCAACATTTCAGAACAATTACCATGGTTCGGGGTGGCATTAAAATGGACTCCGAAAGCATTTTTTAAAATGTTCTGTAAGATAAACTGTATATTTCATATGTACCTATTAAGGTACTTTTTAAAGCTTGTACATGAAACTTTGTATAAAACAAACAAACAAACACCAGTGCTCTTTCATTGTATTTTTCCCATTTTTGCTTTTTTAAAATTCCTTAAAAAATGTGCTGTTAAGCCAGTATTAGGTATCTTTATTTTGTAAAGTGAACATTCCAGCTGTTTTTCTGGCAGTAGATTTGATGCTACATGATCTTTAAATTTTACTGTTGCAGTTAAAATTCATTTAGTGAATGTTTTCTATATTATTTTATACATACGCATTTAAGTACACAGCTAAGTAATGGCACTATGAGGATTTTCATTTTTCTCCTGTCAGCAGTTCTGTGAGTGCATCTTAGGTATTTAAAAAAAAAAAAAAAAAAAAAAAATGCAATACAGATTCTTATAGTTTGGTGTGGACATGGCTCATTTTGTTTTATCGGTTATTTGCAAGCAAAATGTAATTTAATGTATAGATTTTTAATGTCTCCTGACGAACTGTAAATACTGCATTTCTTTTGCGTATATAATTGCTTACAGCTTTTCTCATTTGATATATAGCATTGTACATATGACAAGTCTTTGCAAAACTGTGTGATCTTTGTGAAAGTAGTACAGTATATGGCCTTTAATTTCTTTTTTATTTTAAATATACTGTCACATTGAAGCACTGGTTGGGCATTTTAATTCATGTTAATAAATCACAATTATGTCAGTTTTACCAGATTGTCCTGTACAACTTCTGAGATTGGAGTCTGTTTAAACAAGTTTTTTTTTTTTTTTTTTTTTTTTACAAAAGTTCCATTTTTTCAGCTCTAGTTTGTCAGTGGCCTTCCCTTTTCTTCAGCTACACCTACCTCAGCTGGACTGCGGCGGACTTCAGGAGGCAGTGAGGGGTTGGGTTGTTCCTGCAACGCTCCTTCCTGTCAGTGCAGGAAACTCCTCTGCTGGGTGGAGGTTCTACCTCCAACTGACATCATACAAACTGTGAACCCATATCGTTCAAGTATTACACGTGATCGAGTTCTAGACCGGAACTGACGGCTGTTTGAAAACATGGTGTAGCTTTGCCTGACAACACACATATCTCATTTGTACATTGCAGAACATGCATGACTGCAGTGTCCTACTGATGAATCAAAATTATTTGAAAACCTTAAATTTTAACATTTACTCTCTAGCTATAGTATTAAAAAGAAAGTAATAGGAGGTCTTAAAAGATTTGTTTCGGGCATATAAAACGAAAACAGCATTATTATTAAAGTTCTCAAGTGAAATGAAAATAGCCTCTTGGACACTTTGCTGAAATACCCAATGCTAGTTTTTGTTTTGGAAAAATAAATTTTTCTTTGTCTTCTACCTCTTAGGATTAATTAAGTAGAACCGTAAGTAATGAACACATTTTTTCTAATTTTCACCTAATTGACATAATTTGGCACAGCACATACATTCTGTGCTTTGGAGAAAAGCATCAGACTAAAACTGACTGGATTAATATTTGGCAGTAATGCAAGTCGTGTTTTACAGTAACTTTTAATGTCCATTTCCTTTTGAAAACCAGCTAATGAAGGTACATGAAGAGAGCTGCATTTAGGGCTCAACTCTAGTCAGCTTCCAGTTTTAAAAGAACTTGGCTCAACTTCGCCCTTCTGGACTTTAGCATACAACATTCTACTTACGGCACTCACTAAAGAAACACTTGTCCAAGAAAACGTGGCTTTACATCCCCCGGCCCAATGGTTTCACGGAACAAAGGTGGTTAACTGTTAGCACAGTGAGTAGCATTCTTCACCTCTTTAGAAGGACTGGCCTTCTAAGGATTTAAAATTCCTGTCACAAATCTGCCTACTACACAAGTAATTGATAGAGAAGCGTTTCTCTGACTGCAAAATCTAATGTAGTTCCTTGACTCCTCGATGAAGGGCACATACACTCTCAAATATTGTCTCATTAAAAGTTACAAAAACAGTGACGGAAGAGAAACTGGAATTTAAGGACTAATCTCAACTGAAGTTCTCTACCCAAGGAGAAATAGTAGTTTATCGTGTTTAACTAGTTAGGTATGATCCAGGTACAAGAAGAAGCAAGTTAGTAAATCAGTTTTCACCTGAAAACTTTATGCTTTCCTGAAGCCTCTAAATTTGCTTTTTTTGGCCTTTGAGCAGTTCTAATTTCCAGACAGTCAGCTTCTCATCTGCTACAATCACGGTCCACTGCTTGTCCTTCTCCGTGAAGACCTGACACGGACTAACGAGAGGAAAAGCCAGGACCTTCACCAAAACCCCCGAGCCGGCTGCAGGGAGCTGCGTAACCAGTGCTGCTCATTCAGCGGAGTATTCTCTTCTCATCAAGCCGCCAAGATTCTGCTAAAAACCATACTATGCCTAATACAAATGTAGATTCCTTCTAGAACAACTTTTTCACATTGTACACCAGTTAGGCTCTTTTATAAGGGACTGATCTTTACAAATTCCTAACAATCAGGTTTACTTCCTAGCATGAGCCGAAACTGCAGTAGGATCAATTTCATTCAAGTGTGCTATAAACCCTGATACAAATTCTTCAGAGTTAGGGAAGACAGACAGACCTTGCGGTTCTTGTGAGCATGGCTCCTACAGAAACAGTCTGCAGCAACCATCTGTCGCAGACCCTACAGGATAACCTACAGCCTCGTCAGAAAACCCCAGCATGCACGATGCCTAAGGAACCTCACAGCGATGTGTGAGAGCATGCTAACTCCTGAAACGATGGGTCTTGTTCCCTTCAAGGTGAATACTGTTAAAAAGAAAAAATTTGCAATGCTCAAACACAATGTAATTAGTAGGTTTTTGATGGAACATGAATGAAAAAGAATCACTGACATTCTAGGTAGTGCATCTGTCCTACAGCAATTCTTCTAAATCCATATCCTACTCTTACAAAACGACGAATGATTTCCTTACAATAAGCCTTAATGCATGTTCTACAGCTACCTTTCCGGCAACGGGAATGTTGATACTTCCTTTAGTTTGGGTTACGCTACACTAAAAGGAGAGCAAATGTTTGTTGATTCTACGGCTTCAAACATAGGCCAATGACCAAGGCAATGTCTGGGAAAGAAAAAAAAAAAAACCAAAACACTTTAATTTTTAAGATAACTGCAAGCACCTCAAACAATGGATTATTATTACAACACTTGTTATCTTTTCACAATCTAGTTATTGCAAAGGCATATGGATAAATGTTAATGGACAAAGTCAAGAAAAACGAGGCACCTTAATGAATGTAAAATTTTAAAAAAACCTGACATTCAATCCACTGACTTCTAAAAGAGGCTAAATACACCTCCGTATATTACATTCTAAAATTGTATTGCCTACTATGGTTTGTGTCCTGGATTCTACAACGTTAAGGAAAGGCATAAACAAAATCGTGTGCAACCTGCAAAGGGAAATTGTTTTCTCAACTTCAATGCAGGGAAGACAATGAACCAGCTAGTGACGTTGTAGCCGCGCGGCTCACTGCCTGGGGAATGAGCGTGATCCCTGTGACCTCGCAGCGGCCAGCTCGGGTCGTGCCCGCTGCACTAACTGCATACCATACCTGGGTTTTGGACAAGCACAAGCCAGCTTTTCCAGAAAATATATATATACATAAATATTCTGTTTTTTCTCATTCCACACACTGCACATGGTTTTGTTGTCCGATTTAATCTACGGAGAGTTTAACTTACAGTGTTTGGAGGAGGCAACACCACATGGTTCTGGGCTATCACATTTTTAAAGGGAAATTGCTCTTTTTCCTTTAAAGTACTTTTAAAAATATGCAAAAATATGAATGGGAGTGCTAAAAGTATAATACGTATCTTAGAATGAAAGCATGTCTTTTCTTGCTTTAAAGTGCCATATAGGGAATGACATAACTCAGAGCCACTTTCTTTAAAATCCAATGTAAAAGGACTGTTACGGAATGAAAAGTCTGCACGGCTCCTGGGAGCAGTTCAAGTCTGCTACATGCAACTCGGGCTACAAAGCACTCAAGACTTGGTAGCTTTTCTGAAATTTGAGTCCCCATCCCATATTTAATGGAGATTAACATTTACAGGTGCATTTACATACACTATAATACAGGAATGATGTCCCTTTGCCCGAAGATAAAATTGTACATTTCCTTGCTATTTCTTGGTTCCAACTTGATAATTTCTTAAGATGGTAAATTATATAGTACTCAGCTAAAATATTTCTTCATAAATAGTTACAAAACCTGCCAAAACACAAGGGGGAAAGTATTTTTCGTTCAAAAAAAATGGACATTCCAATGTCACACAACACAAGAAACAATGCTTAGAGACATGTTATTGTTTCCAGAAGAAAGTGGGTCAGTAAACTACTAAGCTGAGGACAAAAGACTACCCTTCCCCAGGATCACAGTGCACAAAAAGCAAAATGTCAAACAACAGTACCTCAAAGCAAAATAAAGGTCTGAGGATGAAGCCAGCTCACTTGTAATCCTGTTAAAGAATGAGAGTCACCGTTTAGGTCCAATGTACTGGAAAACATTTGCTAGCTCAGAATGCTCTATTTGTAGAATCTGCTAAGAATTCAACCAAGGATGCCGAAGGCATTCGCCAGCTGAGGCTCGTTTTTCTGGAACCATTTCTAACATGGGGATCAAGAAATCTGTAAACTGTGCAGCATCTTCATGGGGCCACCCATACTTTTCCACAAGGACGTCAAAGAGGCTCCAGGGCTTCAGCTTGGTGATATGCCGCAGTTCTCCTACAGGGAAGAAACAGGCAGGGTCAGGAAAGCTCCCCATGTGCATTTCCCATGGGTGGTCCAGCCAGACGTGTGAGGAAGCAGACACCTACCTGCCCGACACTAAGCAACACCGAACAAGCCACCTTCCCCCTCCCCACCCAGGCGATCGCCCTTCAAGGTCTATGCGGCTGGGTGGTAGTATTTCAAGTGAGCTTAGCAGATGCAAATAAGGGTTCATCAGAAAGGGAACGGTTCATTCGAATCCGCTCCAGGCTTCTTTAAATGAGTAGAGGTGCTGAGTCCACCCAGAGTGTTCTTTTTTTTTTTTTTCTTTTTAAGTTTATGTGTACATCTTTTTAGTCATCTCTACACCCAATGTGGGGCTCAAACTCACAACCCCGAGATTGAGAGTCGCGTGTTCCTCCGACTGAGCCAGCCAGGCGCTCCCACCCGGAATGTTTTCATTTGCAAAGAATGACAAAGGCACTCTCCCTCCAGTGTGGGATCTTTTGCTCAGAGAAAGCTTTAAGATACACACCCTATAAACCCATTGGCCCATTATTTCGCATGTTACCATGCAAAGAAAAGGGAGTGGTTCCCTCGAGAGCAGCGCTGTTAGACCTTCTCTGACGGCATAGCCGTACTTTGTCTCACTATCCGACATGGCCACTGCCACCTGTACGTGACCACTGAGCCCCTGAGATGTGGTTATCAGAGCGATGAGGAACCGAAGTTTTCCTCTGTTTAAATTTAACCAGTACTAGCTAGGGGCTACTGGCCCAGGCAGCCCAGCTCTAGAGGCCGACCCGAATCCAATACCACTCATTTCTACACATTTGCTGTAACATCTAAGAGGTCAGGACATCAAATCTTGAAGATGAAGTCTGAAAGTGTGCTGGCTGCAACGTAAAAGCGTAGGTTACCAGTAGCCCCGCCTAACCAGCAATAGTGACTGCCAATCCAGTAGATGGTCCGAGAACTTTGCCTTTTCCAGGACAGGAAGAAAAGTTGTCTCAGTCCAACTACCAAAAGGTGAGGATACCTTTCATTAGGAGTAACTCCCTTTCTCTTCCAGTGAGAAATTTTCACAGGACACCCCACCCCTGTCCCTGGAGAGGCCTCGCTGGATGCCCGCCGAGTCTTCCCGGGCAGCTCCCACAGCTGAGGGAAGTGCTCCTGGAGCCCAGTCCCCGCACGTGTTTGGGGCCCAGAGCCCCCTCCTGTGACCGCCATGGGGCTGAGCGGGGCGCGCACCGGGCCCGCAGGCCTCCTGCCAGGGCCTGGTCTCCTGTCCCCTCCCCCCGGGACGCTTCTCACGGTCTCACGGTCTGCATTCCCGGGGCACCCGGTCTGCCTCACCCATTTGTGCATCTCAACTTAGACCACCCTCCTCTTTCTTTACTCACAAAGACAATACAAGAACGTTACGGAAAATCACAAAAACACAAGGAGAAATGACCTGTAATTCCACCCACAAGGATTTTTTCTTTTGGCCCACACGCTCTTTCAATTGCACTCTTATGAACTGGCCTGTCTACGGAGCTAATAATCGTGATGTGCACAGGATCCGGAACAGTATTTCCCATTCGAGGGATGGCGTGTAAGGTACTCTGAGGACGGAGAACAGTCTAGCACGGCGTGCAGAACTCCCCGTTGGGTCTACGTTACGAGGGAGGCGGACCTGCCATCGGAGAGGAGAGTGTTCCCTCCCGTGGAAGGAAGACCGCGTCCATGAGCACGGGGTCGAGAGCCGCCACTCAAAGTTCCTCCCCTTGCATCTGGAATCGCAGCTCTAGGGTAATAACCCCTAGTAGCCACCACCCCACACCCCAAAATCTCACACACTGCAAAATTATAGGTACTTGCAAAATTACAAATGCTCGGTAATAGCAGAATGGGGGTTAAAAAGCAACAAACCCAAGGTCCATCTGCTCGCTGAATACTATTTAATACTGACTTAATAACATGAAGGGGAATTACATGGCACAATGTTTGGTACGAAAAGAACAGAAGAATCGAAGAATATGATCACAAGAGTAATTTTCTAAGATGCAAAACAGGTGCCCCCACACACCAGCTTTGCTACGGATTTTACAGTGACTGTGGCTCTCAGCAAAGCAAGGTTAAAGGAAACTAAGAAAGTTCACACAGAACAAGCTAAAAGCAAGTTTTCTGGAAAGGGGAGAGACTTCACTGACCTTCATCTCTTCTGACCAGGAACAAACACGCCCCAGGTTTGTGAATGGATGCACCTGCTGAGAAGCACAGTCTGCCCAGAACAAGGAAGGAATCTCTTTCTGAGTGTGCCAGTTTAAAACTAAAATCCATCAACAGGCATCAAAGTACAATCTTCTATGAAAAGAGAGAAGCTTTACTGAGACAGACGCCTTAAAATCTGCATAATAGTAGTGATAAAAACAATACACTGGTGAAAGGCCATGAAAATCTACTGGCTATGAACCGATGCAGGTATTTCCAAAGAACAGAATAAAATATCTAACTTCCTTTGACCAGGTAATCCCAC
Source organism: Mirounga leonina (assembly GCF_011800145.1). Classification (NCBI taxonomy): domain Eukaryota; kingdom Metazoa; phylum Chordata; class Mammalia; order Carnivora; family Phocidae; genus Mirounga; species Mirounga leonina. Next base: position 3,863,492 of record NW_023270451.1, on the reverse strand, counting down.
ATAGAAAACTATGTGCAAAGATGCTATCAGGAAAACAGGAAACAGGAAACATGCAATATGCACAAGAGTCCGAAGCACCAACTGGTACTGAATACATAATAATACTGCGATCACAGAATAATGAACTGCCTCCAAAAAAGAGTATGTGGACCATGTAAATAGCTGGAAAAAACTAATGCCAAGAAAAAAACAGGATATAAACTTGCCTAGGCCCTATGATTACATGTACAAGTTCTGTTCAATTCAATACGAAACAGTCTTCTAAACAGTTGATAAAGTATGATTTCACTCATCCATGGAATTTAAGAAAACGAAACAGATCAACATAGCGGGAAGTAAAAAAAGAGAAAAGAGAGAGGGAAACAAGCCATAAGAGACTTTTTTTTTTTTAAGATTTTATTTATTTGACAGAGAAAGAGCACAAGCAGGGGGAGTGGCAGGCAGAGTAAGAGGGAGAAGCAGACTCCCTGCCGAGCAGGGAGCCCGATGTGGGGCTCGATCCCAGGACCCCGGGATCATGACCTGAGCCGAAGGCAGACGCTTAACGACTGAGCCCCCCAGGCGCCCGGCCATAAGAGAGTCTAACCGAAAGATAACAAACTGAGAGTTGATGGAGGGAGGTGGGTGTGTGTGTGTGGCGGGGGCGGGGGCCTAGATGGGGGATGGGCATAAGGAGGGCACTTGTGGTGATGAGCACTGGGTGTTGGAGGTAAGTGATGGATCACTGAATTCTACTCCTGAAACCAATATTGCACTGTACGTTAACTAGAATTTAAATAAAAATTTGAAACAGAAATAAAAAGAAAAAAGAAAAAAAGAAAGAAAACAATAGTTGATAAATGTTATGTAATAGACCCAAAGCCCCCAGGCCTGTGCAGCGACCGCAGGACAGCCTCACCTGGTGAGGACCTCAGGTCCCCTCACGGGCTCCAGCCCTGCGAACCACACACTCGGAATACAGCCAATCCACCACCACCACTTATAATACAAAATCAAGTAATAAAACGCTTAAGGGAGAAAAAAAAAGAGACCAAAATTGAGACCATTTTTTCCCATTTGTGCCTATTGTACAAGTAGCTCCTGACAAGTCAACAAATTTGTACCTTGATGATTTCTTCTTGCCTAGGAAAATACACCAAGAGAGGTTTCACTCAAAGTTTGCAAATAACTAGACACTTACAGTGACAGTCTTTATTTTTTAAACTGAACTTCTTCTTCTTCTTAAGGAATGCCGAGCCCAGCAAGGCCAGATGGACAGCCCTGCCCTCAGCAGCAGCCCCCAGCCCCACAGCCCCCCAAAGTCAAGGCTTTGGGACTGTAAATATATTTGCCAATCCCAGATTATCAGAGTGCTTTTTAATTTTTATTTATTTTTATTTTTTAGAGAGAGCATGTGCACCGTGTGCACGAGGGGGTGGGGAGGAGCAGAGGGAGAGACAGAATCCAAGCAGACTCCACACCCAGCGCAGAGCCCGAAGTGGGGCTGATCTCACAACCCTGAGATCATGACTGAGCTGGTGGCTCAGTCAGTTAGGCTTCTGACTCTTATCTCAGCGTCATGAGTTCAAGCTCCATGTTGGGCTCCTCACTAGGCATGGAGCTTACTTTAAAAAAATTCTCAGTAGAAAACAGAAGGATAATCCTCCATGACCTTGAAGTAGGCAATGGTTTCCTGATGAGACACCAAAAGACACGGGGTGATGGGCACCAGGGAGGGCATGTGCTGTAACAAGCACGGGGTGTTATATAAGACTGACGAATCACAGACCTGGACCCCTGAAACCAATAATACATTATATGTTAATTAAAAAAAATTTTTTTTAAAGTACAAGTAACAAAAGAAAATGTAAAAGGTTGGACTTCATCAAAATTAAAGTTTTATACTTCAACTATCACACATGCGCATTCAAGAGAAATAAAAACATGTCCACACAAACATCTGTACAATGTTCACAGCAGCATTATTCCTAAGAGCCAAAACGTGGAAACACAACCCGCATGGCTGTCAACTGACGAGTGGGGCCAGCAAGCACGGTCTCGGCACGCACACAGAGCCGCAGGCCCGAAGCATCGGAGGGACTGGGAGAAACTGTCACCACGTCCACACACGGCAGGACTCCATTCACAGGAAGTGTCCAGAACAGGGAAATCGCAGGGGGCAGAGAGCCGATCAGAGGCGGCCGGGGGTGAGGGTGCGGAGAACGCAGAGCGAGTACTAACAGGGGCAGGCTTTCCTGTTGAGAATGAAGACACTCTGAAATCAGATGGTGCTGCCGGCTTCCTAACTCGGGAATACACTAAAAGCTACTGAAAAGGGTGAGTTGTACGGTATGCAGATTACATCTCAATAAAGCTATTATTTAAAAAAAGGTATAAAGCTTACAACAAAATAACTAAAAGAATCCCAACACTGTTGATGCATGCAGTAAAAACAAACACTCCACTAATTAGCCCCTCGTAAGAAACAATAGGACTAAATGGGAAGAGCTATAACAGGACTTAATTGAACCTGTTATGGCAATAATTTCACTACTTTTTTGGCATCATACGCTCAAATTCAAAATGAAACAATTAAAACACTGATTCGGACCTATGATCGGCTGTGGCCAGGGGTCTGTTCTCTTCCACAATGCCTGCCATGTTCGGTGTCACGAGAGTCAGCCCCCTTGGTGCCACATCATCACTACAGCACCGTCCCGTCTTGCACCCCAACCCTAGCCGGGGGGCCTTGACCATGCAGCCTTCAAACAGGGCCCTGTGTGAGGGTGCGGGGGTGCCACGGGGCCGTCCCGGGCCGAGAGGAACACAGCACCACCTGCTTCTGGCTCACAAAGGTTTCCACCTGAAACCAAGGCTGAACAGGGTTCAGGTTTCCAAATATATTAAGTACTAATGGTGCCCACTCTGCAGTCGGCTGTGGGGATCCCGCGGCAAACAAGACACAGCGAGCCCCTGATCTCGCAGAGAATCTCACAACTCAGAACTGATGTTCAAAGTCAATGTCGTGAAAGTCGTCCACGTTTTAAAAGTTTCAGACTCACTAGCGTGAGGACCTTTTCTAGTGACCTGCACCGCGTCCAGCTCCCGCGGAGATCAGCCCCGGGCTGGCGGTCCCCGGCGGTCCCCGGCACCCCGCAGCGACTGACAAGCGCCAGCTCGCCACGCCCAGCCCGGCAACAGGGCTGCGGAGGCCCCATGCGCCCCAGAAATCAGGCAGTCTGGTGATCTGGGGTGATTCCGGGGGGAAGCTAAAATCCTTCTAACAATTTTTTTTTTTTTTTAAGATTTTATTTATTTATTTGAGAGGGAGAGACTGAGAGAGAGAGCACATGAGAGGTGGGAGGGTCGGGAGGGTCAGAGGGAGAAGCAGACTCCCTGCCGAGCAGGGAGCCCGATGCGGGACTCGATCCCGGGACTCCAGGATCATGACCTGAGCCGAAGGCAGTCGCTTAACCAACTGAGCCACCCAGGCGCCCAATCCTTCTAACAATTTTCATCTCAAACACGCAAAATGAAGAAGACGGAAAGACGGAACACAGCATCTCTTTTAAAGAGTTCCCTTCAGTTCTCAGTCTGTCCAGGCCAGTCACAGGGGACGCGAGGACCGGAGCTGCGAACGCTCTGCACACGCAGTCTCTGTGTGTGCTTTGAAATTTCCAATTGCAATTTAAGGTCTTTGGTCCAACACACACAGTCACTCCCACACATTCCAACACACTCGATGGCCTTACCTACAATCAAACCGTTTTTTTTTAAAAAGTCAACTCCTCTGATACTTGCCTTCTCAGCACAGTAAGCTTTACTAAACTGAAGGGGCCGACGGGTGTACCCGACGCCTGCTGAGCAGCACAGGGCGGCGGGCTCCTGCCTGGGCTGTTTGTACCGCCATCACTTGAGGGCTGGGGCGCTTCTGGAGGACGGCTCGCTTCCTGGGGACGTGTCCTAGCCTGTTCTGGCTGCCATCACAAAATACAACTGAGTGGCTTATAAATCAACATGAATTTCTTCCCCACGGTCCTGGAGGCTGGTAGTCTGAGGTCAGGCGGCCAGCCAGCAGGGCTGGCTTCTGCTGAGGGCTCTCTTCTGGGCCACGGACTCCTCGTGGCCTCCTCACAGGGCACACGTGGTGGCAAGGGAGCCGTTTGGGGTCTTTTCCACAAGGGCTCCACCCTCATGACCTTCTGTACTTTCCAAAGGCCCCACCTCCTAATACCACCACCTTTGCGGGGGAGGGGGTAGGATTCCCACATATGAATTTTTGGCGGGGGACATACACCTTCAGGCTGTATGAGGACAAAACAGGGACAGAATTCACAGAGATGCTTATTTCTACTGGGGCACATCTTAACACACTGATCAAGATGACTTTTATGAGTCATCTTTGGTGGTTAAGGTCCACATCTGAAGGAGTAACTTGCTGGTTATTAAACCCTAACAGGGTGAGAACAGGAATTATATCCTCTGCCAAAAAATCCAACTCCATTTAAAAATTCCTGGCCAAGAAATAATTCACACTAGTAACAACCATCTTACCCAGAATTATAACCAAGAAGATGTCACTGAGCTGCACTTGATCTTCGGCTCTAACACACAGAGCCTACTCTCCTTCCTTGGCCTCCTGGTGGGGATGAAGTCTGCTTCCCACCCAGGAGGGCAGAGAGCGCAAAAACGTGCTGTTCACTCCCTCTCAGCCACTGGCTGTTTTCCAAAGTGACATAAGCAATTTAGTAAGTTTTTGATTTTGCTTTTCTCTATCAGTTCTGGTACAAAGATATTTAAAAAAAATTTTTTTTAATGGATACATTTAAGATCTCATTACTTCCAAAATGTATATTCACACACATTACTTAGGGAGGCATGCCAAAACCCATTTTTAACGTAACATCCTTTCCCTCGTCCTCAGGGACATGGTGAAATCTGTTTTCATGACAGGCCCTCACTCATCATAATACTATTTCTGTGACTTCTGTAGCAACCCTAAATCCCTTCTCATCTCCAGTTATTATAAATAAATAATGATCAGGACCTACGTCCCAAATCCCAGTCATTTCAGAGGATTTCCTGCCTCATCACAAACTCTCCCTCATATCCAAATGAAGGAAAAAAAGTAACACCACGTCAAAATGTTTTCGGTCTACCTTTACCAAGGATGCCAAATGCATTTCCACTGTGCAGCTCACCTTCAAACAAGCTCCTCAAAAAACCCCCACGCACACGAGTCCTAAAGCACACATGCGTGACCTGACAACCCAGCAGCACTTCGTACTCCCATCGGGGAGCAGGCAGTGGTCGTGCACAGACCATGATGGGTCCAAGGAGTGGCGGTGCTGACAAAAAGGCCGGCGGGAACACCACCTTCCAGCACCGAGGGCTACAGGACAGGGACCTGTAACCCTGAAACCTGCCGGCGACCTGTCATCGGGTTGCCATGCATCACTCATCAGCCTGTCCTCCAAAGACAGCACCTGCCAGGTGGGGCAAGGCGAGGCGAGCGCTCCGGGCCCCGTGCTGGGTCTGCGCTGGTCCTCGGCAGGTGCCGTCCCTGGTGGTCTGGGGCTCAGGCAAAGCCCAGTGGGCACAAGGGGCTCAGAGCGGCTGCCTCCAGGAACAAACCTGAGCACGTGACTTCAGATAACTCCTGCAGCTTCATTTTCTCACCGTTCAGGCCCCCTCCTTTTGTCCCTGTTCCTCTTCCTCCCCAGTGTGTGCAGTATGCAGTTCCCAACCCACAGACAATGGACTAAGAGAATCGCAGAGCCCAGGCATTCTAAGCAGCTCCTTGCTGCAGAACAACTAAAGGAAATAGCCCCGTGTGCCTTTATCGGCTGTCGGTCCCACCATGCCTAATGCCCGCGTGGGAAATGAGGCTCCCCCACAGCCTGATGCTGGAACCTGCTCATGCGCCTACGGCAGACTCTCTGCTTGGCTAAAGGAGCAGGTGCTGTGGTCCAGTGCCCTGCAGTGCCTGTCCCCTCCCCTGGAGCATCGGTAGGTCAGTAATATCCCCTCTTTCATGACAGACTGGGCTGGTAGCTCTTGGCCCCTCCCCCTCAAGCCTCCTAGGTCCACATGTGAGGGGAACCCCCGGGCTCGCTCATGTGACCCAGATGCGAAGACCACATAGATTCTAGGAACCAAAATTAATACAGGCTATATCTGAAGAACAGTTCCCCCTGACAATCTTTTCTCCTGTGATAAGCTTTTAAAAGATAGTAAGAAAATAACTGCACCTAGTTACATATTTTAGAGGTTGCCCACTGGGTGATCCCAGAACAGCTGGGAGTCGTGGTCGCTGTGCTCAAAGTGGGACAGGAAACCACCAGCTTCGGCACGGTTAGTTCTCAAGTCTCCGTGCATTTAACAGGCATATACAGAGGACCAAATGGGGACTGGTTAGGTCAACATCACCGAAGGGTATAAAAAAGAATTATTCCTCTAAAAGAATACCTTATCTATCTCACAGGAAAACAGAAAGTCAAAACCAGTTCTCCAAATCTGGCTAAAGCAGAGAGGAACAGAGTACCAAGGACTTTCAAAAACTTCTAGGAACTCCATGTCCTGCTCACACCAACTTTAAAAGTTCTTAATTAAAAGGTGTTGCAGCCCTCACCCCCCGCCAAAAAAATCCAAGCTGGAAAAACATGAATTAAGAGGACCAACATGCTCACACAAAAGAACATGGCAATGGGGAGCGGTCCTTTAAAAATAAATTCCTGGGGCTTTTGGGTATTTCAAAAAACTGATCACTAATTAGAGACTCTACAAGGCAAAGAAACGGCTGTTCAGGGTCCCATCAAGGGAAGATCAACAGAACTGTGATATTAAAGTAAATCAGCTATAACGCTGTGTGAATAATGCAACAGAGCAAAACTTGATTTCTCAGAGTGCGGGGTGCAGGGTTTCACAGGCCCATACCCACTCCCCAGCAGCTCAAACAGACCCAAGACGACACACGGAGGGACCTTCGGTCCGGTCCCCAGGCTGCATCTACTCCATGGCAGAAATGATGGGGGCTCTAAGAACATAGAAAATGGAAAGTCTAGCTGGTTCCTAAAAATCACTTAAACTCCTTTTTACAAATCCACGAATGTACAGATTGGGCTTAGATTAGGAGAGGGAGGTGGGAAGGAGACCAAGGGTTTCAGGAGGGTTGTGCTCTTACAAAATCCGTACTCCACAGATAGGAGATGGTGCAAGCTTATGTCTTGGGAGCTTTCTTCAGCAGAATTCCCCAGCTGTAAAGGTCCAGGTCTTTCTCCACTGCCCAAATGGGAATGCACAATTTCTCCTTTTGGGAGAGGATTATGCTGAAAATTAGCGTTGCATAAATACCGTTACCTTTTCTGGTGAAAAACTCCTTGGAATATTTCCCCAACATAGCGTATTTTCGAGGGACTTTCCCCAGCAGTTCAATGATCAATGCTATGTGATCTGCATTGGGAAACATTGCCAGCAAAACAGAAACACACGACAGTTTAATCAGTACACTGCATGCAGACACTGCGACCGCCCGCGCAGACAGAAACAGAGCGCGACCTGGATGGTGGCCGGTGCACGGGGCGACCACAGCCCAGGCTGGGTGTGGCCTTCCCTCTCAACTTTTAAATCGGCAGAGGAATTCTGCTAGGTTGCTTTTTGAATTTAGGAGACAGGTCTGTCACCATTAATGCTACAATGAGCAGCCGCTATCCCGTTTCTGTCTGCATCATGGCGCTTTTCAAAAGGAAGAGGTACTACCTCTGCGATTGAAGAATTCCCGAGAATATTTTCCAGACAGAGCAAAGTGCCTTGGGATACTGCCTAGCAGCTCTATGATGTGGGCTATGTGGTCTATGGAGGAGAGAAAAAAAGGATACGGGAATGGGAAGGGCATAGGGAAGGATGGGATAAAAGAAGAGGGGAAAAAATTGAAATTAGTAAAAAATCAGAAATCGATTCAAATCAACAATGTCTGCGCACATCCATGCAGAGGCTCGCGGGGCTGGCGGGCCTCAGGCACCGTCTGGAGCATTCACGGTGACTGGTGCCAGCCCACCCCAGGCCACCCCAGCACTGCAAGCAAGGAAGCATGGAGATGGTCAGGTTTACAGCTGGAATTCAAGCCAGAATTCCCAGGTTTTCAGCTCAGCTCCCCAACAGGCAAGAGCAACGGGCAGCAGATCAGTGGACAAAAGGGCCGCAGAAAGGCTCTGCGGTCCACACAGCCCGTCCTCTCCTGGCCGCTGGGCACCAAGCCCGAGGCAAGCAGGAGGGAGGGGCGCGCTCCGGCCAAGAGCGCTCCACGGAGCTGCCCAACCACTGTGCCTGAGGGGCCTTCAAGCTCAAGGAAAAGCGTTTGAGAACCAAAACACAGCTCTATTTCAGTACAGAAACATTACTTTCCAGAAGCTCCGGCCTCTCAGGAGACCCAGCCTCAGATATGCGGCAGGCAGCGATACTCACCTTCATCTCTGGAATAGTCTTCCCCAGAATGCGGTTCAAACAAATAATCTCCCGTTGCCAGCTCAAATGCCTAGGATACAACAGATGACATGCTAAGCACTCTGTGAAGCGGCCCCAAGGCAGCAACTTTCTCTCCTTGTACAAGAGACCTACACTTTATGAGGATCTGATCAAACCAAAGAGCTTCTAAAAAAGCTCAACACCAACTTTTTTCTTCCTTCCAAAAAGTTCAAAGAAATTTCAGAAATATTCTACATCTCCTCTACTGGAGGATGTAAAGCCTACACCCCCCGCCCCCCCATCTGGCAGGAAGCGCGTCGACCAGCGGCCGTGTGCAGGCATGGCTGGGGACCGCACCCCCACTCTGAATGGCGGGACCCGGACTCGATCCTGGCCCAGGGCGGACTCATGCCTGCCCTCAACCCACAGGCTCGTCTGGCCCCCGGACATCAGGTGAAGCCAAGACCCTCGTGTCTTAGTAACCAAGAGCTATTTTCAGCGTCTCATCATTTCTTTCATTTCTGATTCAACCGAAGGAAAACCTAGAGTCACAAAGAAGGTTCTGTGGCTCCTGCCCTGTGCCCTGGGCCAGGAGGAAGCCGGTGAGGGGGACAGGGAGAGCTGGCCTGCCTCCTGGGCTGCCACTACCTGCCCACCCCCCAGCATACCAGCTGCGGGGGGGGGAGGCCCTAGTGTTTCCGTTTCTGCTGGGCAGTCTTCTCTCCTGACCCTCGAGAAAACCCTCAGCCCTCAGGACCATGAGTTTAATCTGCTAACGATATATAAAGATGGCAACTGTCATTGCTGTGTGGATCCAATACCATGTTTTGAAAATCTTTTTTTAAAAAGGAGAAGGCTAAATCCTATTTTTGGCTTTTGTACACTTCTATTCTGTATTAGATCTTGCTGTCCTGAAAAGCACTCAGGGGCCTGGACCCCGAGCACTGATGCTCCCGGCCCTGCCCTCCCGCATCCCCCCATTTCCTCCCCAGGCCCTGACCAGAGTGTGGGGGAGGGGCTCACCACCACGTCGCCTCACCTTTCTTTCTTTTTTTTTTTAAAAGAAAGGAGGGAAGTGGGGTGAAAAGATGGTCGTCAGCTACCCCGTGAGAGCACCAGTTCATGAACTCAGGATCCCGCAGGACCTGGACATGCCCAGTGTCACAGAGAGTCAGCTGGTCACGCGAGCGCCGCAGGGCTAGGGAAGGTCCTCACCTGGGGCCTCTCCCCTCCACCCAATGAACAAGAAATACGCATCTCAGATCAGGGTACAAAACATCACACGTGGCCACAGATCCAAAGGGAACAGTCGGATTTCATGGTGAATGGCCAGGGGAGTCTTCCCCGCCTAGGACGAGTCATGAGGAAAAGGGGAGACCCTCCTGGAGGAGCCACTGCGGGAGCCCCGCGGCCAGTGCCACGGCTGCTCCTTATCCCTGCGCTTGAGCCCTCGCTCACTCTTCTAGTTAGTTTTCAAAAACATTTCAATCGGGTTGAGTCCAATTCTTACAGCCTAACACTAAAATATGTTAACTGAGCGTTCTTTGAAAGATGACCATTCTGATTAGCACCCATGTTATTTCCAACGAAACTCTCCAATCAAAGAAGCCCACAAAGAAATGATTTAAAAGAAAAAAGGAAGAGAAGTACGACGGAGGCTCTCTTGTCACGTTATCTGCTCCTAGTTCTCTGAAGAGGGACGAGATTTTCCTAACAAAAAGGACCTGCTCAGCGAAGCAGAGGCAGGGTCACACTGGAAATGCGGGCCTCTGGGCTTTCCGGCCTGCTTTCATGCAACTCACGAAGTCACTCCCAGCACAACCTTTACGGTTACTAGTTTAATACTTGGGCTTGTTAATGCTTGGGAACCGTGGATTCCTCCTCTGTACTCGACCAGATCCCCTACAAGGACGTGCCCCCGGACCAAACTCTGTTCTCAAGTTCTGGGAAGACCACACGCCTCTTTCTTGAAATGCCGCCCCCCACCATTCTGAATAAATAAGGGCGCCTATTCTTTCTGTGATGTGCCCAGTGCTGAGGAAGGAGGGCGAAGTCTGTCAGACTAGCTTTTCTTACTCCGAGGGCACTCACTGGGGCTCACTGTGGGGCCCGCAGAAGCCACCTATCCTGGGGCCCTGACACACAAGTGCAGAGTAGTCCATCCCTCAGCCCACAGAGAATTTTTAGATCACCCCCACTTACACCTGGAGGGCCCCCAAAACTCAAGAAAAGGAAAAGAGGTTCAACAAGGGACATATTTCAGTTACTCTGCCTTATCTTGTTGCCCGCCTTCCTGACAACAGCGAGGACCCCCATCAATGAGCATGAGCACCAGCTGCCTCCCAGTGGCTCTCAACTCCACCCGGGCGTCTGTAAGACTTAATGCCATTCATGTCATCAAAGGACTCCACGCCACACCACCACCACCCATCCGGAGCTTTAATACAGCTTAGGATCATGAATTTAATATACTGTTGTACTTCTAAACTTCAGCACAAAGATGGGGTGGGGAAACACTGCCTTGTGTTTACCAGGTTCTCTAGAAAGAACAAAAGGGACCTCTCAGCCTCTCAGCCTCGCCCTTCGGGATGGAAGGTGGGGGTGGGGAATAAGGCTTGCCCCATTCCAGGCGGAAAAAAAAATTCACCCTGACGACAACCAACTGATTTAAAAATTAAAAAACAAACAAACAAACACCCAAATAGCCCTCGAAGCCCTGAGGGAGTTTACACCTAATCTGGGGGAAGAGGAGGTAGGAGAAAGGGGAGACAGTCTGCTACTTCTGTATCACGGTTCACAGGAGCGGAAGTGGCCAGGATGCGGACACCACGTGAGGGGACAAGTCCTTACCTCATGGAAGGCAAGACAGACAACCTGGTACAAAAGGGTACTGACCGCTCCACCATTATTCTCCTACCTCTGTGATCTTGTCCTATTTTTCTGGTTATATCACCAAAACTTAACACCCCAAATTAGAAGCACAGGATTTCAGAGTTGAAAGAGCCCTCAGTCTAATTCAGGGCAGCCTGGTATGGCCCCTTCTGTGTTGCTGAGGACACGTAAGGCTTGCCCTCACCACATCCTGAAATGGAACATTTCCCTCCCTCCCTACTGACCCAGCCTCGGGCTCCCGCGGCTTCCAGCCCCCCCCCCCCCCCCCGGAGTCCCGGCCCGCCCTGTCCCTCTCCGCACAGCAGTCTCCGAATTCAAAGCAGCCATCACACGCCCACCAATTCTTTTCACCATTCTTTTCCATACCTAGCCCAACAAGCCCTAAGTTTCTGATACTCACTGAAAAACTTGGTTTTAAATATTATTATCTGGTATGATTTGTCAGAGCAAAGTGGCAACAGAAAGGCACACTGTTTCTGATCTATTTGGCCACATCTGTTGCCTGAGATCTTGATAACTTCACACAAACATCTACATTTTTTCTTATCATCTCGAACCACGCTTTTTACTGTAGCATCGGAGGGCATGCAGCCCGGCAAACTCCAAAGATTTGTTAATCTCTGAACAACAGATAATGACGTTTATTTGTCATTGCTCTTTTTAGTAAGAAGACAAATGCCAAGTTTCATACACAAAGACTCTTGTTTTAAATATATCGGAGAATTTGCGGAAAAAAATAAAGTAAGAAAAACACAAAACAGCACCCCAAGCAAACACACACCCATCCCCCCCCCCCCCCCCCCCCCCCGCTAGGAAACAGGGCCAAGAAAGAGAAACTGAAATTGGCTTATGGATGAGGCCCACTCATGCTCAGCAGTTAAGTGAGAAAAAGATGCCCTGGCGAGGGCCTGGGGCGCAGTGTAAACACAAGCAACCTTGCGATGCAGCCAGAAGAGATGATGACACACGGGTGAAAGAAGAGGTGTGTCCTGAGGCCCTGACAAGAGACGCCTGTTCTCTCTGGGAACAGACTCAGTCAGAGGGGATACGTGCAGCTACTGTGTCCCGAAAGTCAGTGAACAGCCTACAGCAATAAGCCAGAATATTCTCTAGAGTTTGCCTTATAAAAGGAGAGACAGTAAACGCTGGCACAGAGGGAAATCCTTTCCTCTGCGGTAAGGTTTGTCAGAGGTCACCAAGAAGGGTTCCCGCCTTTCGACCTCAATCTTCCCCTCAGACACCCCGGCCTCATCGTCCTCCACCGCACAAGTGAAGGGCAAACCTGCATACGGCCTGCAAGCTTTCGGAAACCAGGAAGCATTCCTTGAAGAGACTCTGTCACCACAGCAGAGGGTGTGATTCTCGGGGCGGTGGCCTGAACAGGGCCTTGACCAGAGACTATCACAGGACTAAACCAGACATGCCCAATCCCCGCCCCCCCAGCAGACAGGCCTGAGAAGAATTCTTCCATTTCTCAAGACACTCAACACAGCAACCTTGCCCTCATCCATCCCACAGTGGACAAACCTCACAGTCGGGAAAACACAGACCACATGCAGCGGTGGCACCGTCCCATCGTGGGCAGTAAGGGGATGAGCCTCTACACAGAGAAAATGGCCACGGCCGTTCTTACCATACACGCTGTACTCCAAATGTCCGCAGGCGTACTGTAACCTGCTCCTATCAAGACCTCTATGGATCTATACTGACGCGTCTGGATGTCTTCTGTGAAGTGTTTATGCTGGAAGGGAACACACTCTATTACTACGGAGGAAAACAGACATTAAAAAGGAAAAAAAGTATCTTCTAATACATGATCATGAGCAAAATGTTCTGGAAAGAAGGCTCTACTTACCACCCAACAAGCATTTCCCAGGTCGGCAATTTTAACTCTAATCTTATCTGCGTTCCGTGGATCCAGGGGATTCACCAACAAGTCGGCCGCCCGGGTTTTTGCTGGCAGGGGCAAACAGCAGGACAGTCAGTGCTGGGGGCAAGGGGCTTGCATGCGTGCACACAATGTTTGCCGGGCACAGCCTCCTTTTTTAGAGAAGGGATGGGATGACCACTTAGGCCTGGAACCCTGTAAGCTGGACTCAACAGAATTTTAAATTCTTGGTCTCTATCCCTGGAAGGTATTTCACAAAAGAGAGCACACTGGGCTGCCCAGACAGCTCCCTGACCCAGCCTTGTCCTTTCTCCTTATATCCCTGATTCCTTCACCTCTAGGTCGACCCTACTACTCTGCTCCCTTTTGCGTCTTTCTAGCCTCTCCTCACCGCATCAGAGCCCACAACGGACCACAGCGAACCCACTGGTATGTTATCACGTGAAACACAAAGGTAGTGAGGACACGGTCCTGGGGGGCCGATCCCTTTGTAAGTGACACACAGTTCACCTGGTAACCACATCCCCTACCTCTCCTTCTGCTTGGGCTGAGCACACAGACCTCAAAGGTTAGACGATAGTTGATTAAGCAATACAGATTAAAGGCCATGGCTAATCAACTTGGGTTTAGCCCAAATTTAACCCCAGATGAGACCCTGAGAGAAGCTCAACAGCAGACACAGGGTTACTAGGCTTCTCAGGGCTCCTGGCACCAGAAGAGCTTCTCAGACAAGTCCAGACCATGCCTGAATCAAGCATCGTTAACCAGGGCTCAACTGACAAAGGAAAATAACCTGACGGGGCCCAGACAGAAAATCCTGAAGTGAGTAAGCGTCTTCATCAAACCTCAAACTGACCAAAAGCTTGGATTTTTGGAAAGGAGGAGATGTAACCACGGCACTTATTTATTGTAGAAGTCATTCTGAAACGGTATTGACAGACTAAACAGAAAAGTCCACTCGATGCAGAACATTAAATAGCCTTTAGTTCGCTCAAAGCTGGGCGCTGCTAAAGCATACCCAACCTCCTTTTGGGTATGTCCATGCCGTGGAGCTCCAGCGCTCAAGGGCGCTCCGATTCCTTGGCATCCTCATACAAGCGGCAAGGCGCCCAGGAGCTGGGGTGCCCACAGAGCTCCCCAACATCTTAACCCTCAAGACCCACTCCTCAGGCTTGTGGGTCAGCACGGGCAGGCCAGGCTCCTGTGTTCCCTTTCTGCCATCCGCCCAATGACCACTCACTCTCTTTATAAGGCTGCTGGTGCACTGTGGGCTTCATCAAAGGCGGTCTGAGCTGGCAGAACAAACACAGGAACTCACAAATGAAGAGAAGGAAAGCAGCAAAGACCCACATGAGGACGCAAAACGTGTACAGTGACTGGGGCACAGGCAGAGGACAGAGCTCCAAGAGGAACGTCAACACGCTGACCCAATGGATAGAGCGGCAGCGCTAGAAATGGCCAGAGGAATCCAGCAGGTCACTCAGTCGAGGAGAGTCAGCAGGCAAGAAAATGGAAGCTGGGGTTTGAGGAACTGGGCTCCGTAGCTCAGGGGTTAGAGCACTGATCTCGTGAAGTCTGCAGAACGGAATTCAAATCGAAGTTTCAACACTAACGAGTTGTTTAAGACTCTGGCAAGTGCCCTAAATTCTGTGAGGCTCAGTGCTCCAGAAAGAAGAGGAAGGGGCCGTGCCACCCCCACCCAAACCAACCAACTAACCAGCCAGTCAGCACAGGAGAGTCAGAACCGCCCCCACCAACCCTGGGCTGAGGCTTCCACTGGCCAGAACCAAAGCCCCACTGGCAGAGAGCAGAGGGGAAGCCAAACAATTCTGATCAAAGGTCTAAGGAAGAAGGGGGTGAAGCTCCAGTTCTGACTAGCCCAGAGTAAGTTGGTGCCTGAGGGTACTCGCAGGGAAGGGCGGGTCTGTGATCACCACCCATTCCCAGGTGTTTATAAAGACATTTCCCACGAGAGGAAATGCACTGTAAAAAACACAGCATCGCACATGTTCAATACAGTTTCTTTGCATTTAATCCCCCTCATTTATGATCACTAGTCAAAGTCTCTTTGGTGACAGGCGGTTATCCTCCTGGTTCAGGTTGGTCAACAGGGACCCTGCTCACAATGACTTCCAAATAACAGAGAATTCATTTCAGAACTTTAACTGGTGACGAACACAAAGGAGGCTTTTAAAGGAGAATCTACTGTAGTTGTGACTTCCTTTTCTCAGTGTGATGATTACTTGGGCTAGGGTACCTGACTGCATCCCTCAACAAAGCCCATTTAAACACAGGGACCCTCGTGTGTGCTGTGTGCTCATACCAACTTTGCTTGGCCCGGGAATCGGATCAGCTCCTCTGACCATGTCATCATTGGGAGGACCTCCAACAGCCCTTCCTTGTTCTCCGCCTTTGCCAAGGAGGGAATGAAAAGTGGGAAGAGAGAGGTGGGGAGATGTCACTTCAGGAAGGCTGGGGCTCTTAAATCATCTCTGATGACCTGGTATCCGAGTGACACCGTTCATTCCATGTGAAGCTATCTTAGAAACGAGTAAGATGGCAGGATGGTGCCTCCGAGTGACGAGATGGCCGTCATGGCTTATCTGCAAGGCACTGTGCTGGGTTCACGTGGACTCTTTATATACTTTCAAACGTCCTTACAATAAAGGCACGGATACCTTCTCTATAAGCAGAGGTGCGGCCCCAGGCCCAGGAAGGAGCAGCACTGGGAGATTTAATGCCCGCGCCTGGCCCATTCATTCACCAAGTATTGACCGAGTCCCTTCTGTGTACTATCTTGGCACTCGGAAGAGCATGAGCAAAACGTGTAAGTAAGGCTCCTCCACCACACCCCAAATTAGGAAACTCATGTATCAGTAGGCAATAAAGTAAATACGATGACTGCCGCAAACGCCAGAAAGAAGAAAAACAAAGAAAGGAGATGGACGATGAGGGTGTGCAGGGGAGGTCTTTCCAGAGAAGGTGATGTGTGAGGAGAGGCCTGAACAAAGGGAGACACGAAGGGCGAGAGGCTCTTGGCAGTGGGGACAGCAGGTGCAGAAACAAGCTTGCACTTTTGAAATCTATGAGGAAGAAGCCACTGCGGGAGGGGCAGGGGGAGCTGGGGGTGGGGGAGAGGGCAGTGCCAGGGAGCGAGCTGCTGGGGAAAGCTGCAGAGAGCTCCTGAGCTTTACAGAGCAACGCCTCGGGGTGCTATTCTGAGTGGAAAGACACTGCAGGTCCTCAGGGAAGGAGGGGGCAGCAAGACGACAAGGTGTGCTTTGAAAAGCTCTCTCTGGACTGCCCTAAAGAGGACAGACCGGGAAGCAAGAGTCGCAGCGAGGGCAGCGACCTGGGTCCCTGCCAGGTGAGGGTGAGCACCTTGCAGGGAAAGTCAGCAGGACCAGATGGGATGGGCCAAGATGCACACTATGGCTCTAGCAGCTAATAATCCAAAAGGAATCCTGCCTCCTCAGCCTTCAGCGGCTACCCAGTCGCTCCAGGGAAAAGTCCACATCCTTCCGCCCGGCATGTGAGTTCTTCCTCCACCCTCTCCTCCTGGCCTTTTTCTTTTACTACTCCCTAACGTGTGTATGCTCTGCTGTCACGACAAGGATCCACCCACTCTGAACACAGCCTGTTTCTCTGGCCTCACGGCCACACAGTGGCAGGGGGCCACCAGCCGCCCCTGGGCCCTGGGTTCCACGCAGGCAACAGAACGCCTCCTGTGCAGAAGGCTGCCCATGGTCGTCGAGCCAAAACCGAGTGCCTCCAGACAAAGGACTGGAGAAGGAGATCCTGCCCCTGGGGTGGACCTAGAACTTAACAGTAGTGAAAAGGTCTGCTTGGTAAGAGATTTGGATCAACACGGAAAACGGACCTCCTACTTCGCCCTGACGGGACACTGGTGAGCAGAAAGGGTGCTGGGGATGGAGCGTGCGCTAGACAATCAGATTCTGATGGTGAGTGGGCAAAGGCGGGACCAAGGGAAGAGGAGACGAATACAGCCAGGTATCAATAAAGGCTTATCACGGCACTGACTTAGATGCTGAAGATACAAAGACAAAAACGCACAGGGCTCTCAAAGATTTTACATCCTAGTGAGGAGAAAGAGAAGGGAAATAATGAGTGTTTGGTTAAGAAGAGCACAAGCAGTAGATAAAGAGGGGGACCCGGGCAGACTTGTGCTGGAGCTGCTGGCCGGCAACAGAGGAAGTTGGCTGAAAGGACGGACCGGGGACGTGGAGGAGGAAACGTTCCAAGCAGGAGGGAAGGCCTCAGCAGAGGCACATAGACGCTCCTTATTAGATCTTGACAGTAAGCTGGGGAGAAGTGCTAGACTTGTGATTGTGGAACGTTCTCAATGTTTACTCCATTAATAAAATATGTCTGCACATTCACCTCCCTATATGCATATTTATAAATTTTACACGCTACTGTTCCTATATATTCTGTACATTATAAAAGGCAAAAAAAAAAAAAAAAAAAATTAGTCACAAGAACGACTTGGAGACACACTGACTCCAGCCTGGGGCAGGGAGAGTACTAACTGGGAACATGGCTCTAGGAAGTGAGGAAGCATGCAAAGAGCACTGGGGTGTGTCAACAGGAAAGAAGAGACAAGTGGAAGAGGCTCACGTGGCCCAAATTTGGGACAATTCTGGCATTAGAAAACTAGAAGCTGTAAATGATTATAAGACATAATCCAAAATGTTAATGAGAACAAAGAATCCTCGAGCACATGATAGGAAGGGACGTGTGAGAGACTGCAGGGCAGGAGGCTCACCCAGAAAGAGCATGAAAGCCTCACCTTCTGCATCTCCACCATCTGGTCGCTCCTGAGTTACATCCTTTCATAATAAATCAGTGACCTAGCAAGTAAATGGTTCTCCTGAGTCCTGTGAGCTGCTGTAACAAATTAACTGAACCTGAACAGGAGGACAGGGGAACCTCCGACTCAGCTGATGGGTCAGAAGCAGCAGTGACAATATGGGCTTGTCACTGGTATATGAAGGTGGGTGGGGGTGTCTTGTGGGACTGAGCCCTTTTCTTTGTCAGAGAGAGAGAGACAGAGTGCGAACACGCACAAGCAGGGGGAATGGCAGGGAGAGGGAGAAGCCCCCAATGCGGGGCTCCATCCCACGACCCTGGGATCATAACCAGCTGAAGGCAGACGCTTAACCAACTGAGCTGTCCAGACGTCCCTGGGACTGAGCCCTTAACCTGTGGAATCATCTGATGCTGTCTCCAGATGGTGTCAGAATTAAGCTAAATTATAGGACACCCAGCTGGTGTCAGAAAAGCTTCTGGTGTAGGGAAAACACCCTACACACACATTTAGTGACCAAAGGTGTCAGAAGTAGTGTGTGAGAGCGAAGGAGACACACAGAGGTGGGTCTTTCCCTAGATGAACCTACCTTCCATGTGAGAGCATTTTATAAGCACCTTCAAAGAGTCCTCGGTTGGAGTAAAAGTAAAAAGGAACAGGATATGTCTACCCTAGTGAAAAAAAACAAAAACAAAAAACCCCCACATCCTTAGGATGATTAGCTAGAGCCAATGAGTAACAAAGACGGCTCTGCAGGTCTCCCACCTGCTGGACTGAGAGGGCTGCGGGATCCCTCTTGCTCTTTGCAGGGCTGGGTCAGCGCAACTGACTCATCGTGTGGTAAACACTCTTGTCAGCAGAGGGAACAGAGGAGGTTTCTGAGCTATTTCTCTGTGGGCTAGAAGGGAAGCCATCTGGGTGATGCCCCACGTTTGCTTACTGGAGTCCCTTAGCATAGCACAGGCAGAGATAGGTCACGTGGCATTCACTCTCAAAATAAGGGTTGGACAGAGGTTCAAATAATGAATCACATTAAAATCCATGCCACTTCCTTTAAAATGGCTTTAACATTTCAACAGCAGAGTTCTACAATCAGGAACAACCATCGAAATAAGGGAATTCCTCAATACAGACAAAGGCAAGTATATTTTTTCCCTGAATACAAACGAAACTAAACAAAACCCAAAACTAAATATAACCTATCCGATGGAAGTACAAATTATAAACTACATATTCTATAAAAGCTACAGCACGTGTAACCTGCTGGACCGTGAAGTTTTTTTTTTTGCAATTGTAGGTGTCACTAACTGTAAGGAGTAAGAGAAGCTCAGAAATGGGACTGATACTCAGAAAGCAAGAGGAAGCCTAAGGGGCACCGAATACATTTTAAATTACACTACTTATTCGGGGGTACAACAGTAATACAATGAAAATGGTTAACGTGTACATACATGACGTGACCACCTCCAGCCAATTCCCTTCACCGTGTGTGTCAAGGATACGATACCCGGGCCATTGAAAACAGACACCTGGTGGGGAGGGACACTTACTTTTTGGCAGATCTCCAGTGCTGGAGGCTGAAACCGTCCGGCTTCTGTCATGGGATGGACTGCTTTCCTCAGGCTCAGTAAGTGGGGATCCCTCGGAAAGCGCAGAGCCACAAGCCACAGGTTCTAAGGGCCCAGAGAACAATGATGTGGAAAACTCTGGAAACTGTGACTCGGGAATTTTATGCCGTCCATTTGGCAATTCACCATTGAATTGTTCATAGGAGCGGCTATATGTGTAATCGCTTTCTGCATTTGGCTCATCAAGGTTATATTCCTCAGGATTTGGGCAGTCTTCTTCTTCATCATCTTCATCATCCAGCTGCTGTTCCAGTAAGAACGGACCATTCTCAATATGGCCATTGGTTTTGGGGGATTCTATCCACGCAGGGTCTGTGTTGGTCAGTTCCTGTTCAACATCATCTTCATCTTTCTCAGTGTTTTCTTTCTCAGTGTCTTCTTTCTCTTCCTGGTCCTCAGCCTCACCTTAAAAAGTTGATGGGTTAAGAATCAGAATGTGTCACTCTCCTTAACACAGCAGCACTAGGTACATATTTCCTCCAACAAGAGACAATCTTAAATGTGCTTAATTTAGGGTTTTTTTCCCGCCTCAAGTAAGCTCTATACCCAACATGGGGCTTGAACTCATGAGCCCGAGATCGAGTCACATGCTCCACTGACTGAGCCAGCCAAGCGCACTGAATGTGCTTGATTTACGTACTACGTAAGTAAGATCTTGGGTTTTCTAAATCTTATTTTTCATTTAGTAAATAACTGGCTAAACGCTAGATTTGGGGAGAAATGACTATTTATAAATAGAGCTGCCTTTCCACTTCCTCCCTCTCTTCTACAATCTTCAGGAAATGTCCGTGGGTACATTACTGTTAGGTTAAAGGTTAATTACAAAATAAAGAACAATCATTAGCAGGCTCGAGACATGGTGTTAGAAGTCTTCCAATTTGAAATTCTAACGTATTTCTGGCATTCATTTTATAAATGAAGTGGCAGACGGTTTCCCACATTCCCCAACCAGGAGCCGGAAAGAATCGTCCTCACAACCGGGCAGCAGCACCAAGTGAGCCTGTGTGGTGACCCGGCGGGCGCCCAGTAAGGAAGCTGCAGGACCCCACGCAGACTGACCGTTGTCATTGGCAGGCTCGCCCTCGGCCGCATCCTCGAAGCCGGCAGCTTTGAGTTTCCCCTCTGGGCCGTATCCATCGTCCTGTTCATTGGAAGGTACCGCTGTTGTGATGTTTTCTTCTATTATTTTCCTCTCGGCTTCTCGCTCCAATTCTTCTATTTCCTGCAGGCGCTTTTCCAGTAACTCGGCCTGCCTTTTCTGCTTCTTTTTCAGTTTTTTCTTCTTGTTCTTAGATATTTTTCCTATCTACAACATGGCAAGAAAATACCACAGGTCAGCCGGCCCCTCGTGAAAGCACTACGTAAGAATACAAGCGCTAGCAGCATGGCAAACGGACAAGTTCTGGTTCCTCAGGGCCTATCTGTGACCACCGAATGCCCAGACACGAGATCCACCTCGTGCTTAGGGTTACAGTAAAACCAGAAGAAGCCTAACACCCAGTAAGGGGGCTACCACCAGCAGGCCCTGCCCGCAGAGGGACACACAGCTGCCATCCTAGAAGTCTGTTTCAATTCGACGTTAAGAATGGAAAATGCTGAGCCACTCTGGCCTTTAGACAAGAAGCACCTCTTGCAGGTTTGGTTGCCGCCGAGACCACAAACTAACATATCTCCTCTCCTCTCCTGTCCGTCTTACCCAACTCTGCGCCCTGAAAGAAATGCCTGGCGACACAACCACACTACCCTCACTGCTGGTCAACAGCCAGGACTGGAGGAACTGTCAGCCGTGAGGAGTAAAAGAAAGAGCCACCGTCTCAGTCTGCCTCCGATCAGGCCGCGTGACTGGGTAAGGGCCGGCAGGGACAGCCTGCAGTCTTTCCACAGAACCAGCATCGAAACAAGCTGCTCGAAGCACAGCAGGCCTGGGGGCGCTGACTCGGTGCCTCAGCGAGCCAGGCGGCGTAATTACGACAAGCCCTCTGGAACTGGGACTTCCATTCCAAAGCGAGGGCTGCTGGGAGCACGCTCCATTTCTCAACATTTCCTTCGCATGCTCCTGGCTCGTAAAGCTCTTTCAAAACCTGTAAGTGACTCATCAGCTCAAGACATATATATAGATTCTATCCTCTACTGGAACTAGGCAGGTTTGGGGACACGGGGGTAAGATTTAATTCCAAGCAGCTTGTTTCATACCACAGACAGACAATACTCTTTCACATTTGACTACTGGCTGGAAAACAAATTTGAGTACAAGCTTCAGAAGAGTAGGTATCTTGGAGGCAAATCAGAACTAATGTTAAGTGCTTTATTAATAATCACACTTCAAACTCTATCTGGATCACATCACATTTCACCCGACTCAGCCAATAGCACCCCAGAAAGTGCACAGGGAAAATGAAGATCAAATGTGGAAAGGCTCAAGCTATTCCAACTCTAAAAAATCACTTCAACTTATCGAAACAGTCAGTCTTGTATATTCAAGGATACAGAGCATTTATAAGTATGCCTGTCTTTTATTTATTTTTATTTTATTTTATTTATTTTTTTTTAAAGATTTTATTTATTTATTTGAGAGAGAGAGAATGAGAGAGAGCACATGAGAGGGGGGAGGGTCAGAGGGAGAAGCAGACTCCCCGCCAAGCAGGGAGCCCGATGCGGGACTCGATCCCGGGACTCCAGGATCATGACCTGAGCCGAAGGCAGTCGCTTAACCAACTGAGCCACCCAGGCACCCTGCCTGTCTTTTATATTACTATGTAGTAAAGATCTACAATTGAGAACGTAACAAAAAAAGGTACAATCCATTGCCCCCAAACAACCTTAAGTGAAAAACTGTTGCAGAAAGAAGCAGAGACTAATGTTATAACTTGAAAAGCTGGATAAGGAACGGCTGCTTTTAACATGAAGGTGAATACAAGTGTACGTGTAAGTACTTACGGGTTTTTGCTGGGGAGCCGTACTCACTAAAACAAAATGAAACAAAATGAATGTTTAGAGGAAAACAGATCTGTATCTTTATGCAGGTAATCTGAATTGTAAAATGAAGGTAATTATTGCCTTTTAAATGGCTATCCAACTTCAAAATGGTTAAACATCAGAGCTTCTGAATCACAGAGATCTAAAGAAAGGTGACCCAACTCAAACAAATGACTGGCTCTGCAAAGGCAACGTGGTAGTTGTTCATATGGAGCCATTTCTCTTATTTATCTAAAATTAAATACCCAAAGCATTGCCTGATAAGAAAACGGAGAAGAGTTCACAAATGCCACATAGTCATCTAACCAAATCAGTTTTACAGACAATAAAATGAACAGTCTATATTAGGAGATGTACATCTGTGTTTGAAAACTATTTGGCAAGTCTATACAGTGGAAGTAAATAAAATATTCTAGAAACCACATGACCAGTCTTTGCCGGCATCAACAACTTGATGGACTACAGGTCTCTGATCTAAGAAACACCCTACTGGTGGAAAACAAGACTAGGAGGCGGTGCCTCTCCTGAGAGCCCTGTCAGGCACGGGGCTGCAGCCCCTCAGCGGCGCACTCGCCTGACGTGACACACTAGGGTGCGGGTCACGGGAAGAGAGGGCGAGAGCGGTCCCGTCACTGCAGCCGTTACACTCCGTCAAAACCAGACGGAAAACTCTAGATACCAATACTCAAGGCATCCGGCCTTCTCCCACCCTTGGGTCTTTTGTAACTGATTTCAAACCCACCAGTTAGACTCAGACTGAGGAAGACTAACTGGAGACTAGGAAGCATTCTAACAAACCTGAAACTAGAGAAGAATTCTGAGGACTATAGGTCGGCTGCAAGCAAGCTATTGCTACATCATACTCCGCAGACAAGTGTGCAGGACAATGTTCCAGTGTAGATGAAGCAGCTCGTAAGATTTCAAACAAACTTTTAAGGAAGGACAAAGTTAAGTAACTCAAATATTGAAGCATAATTTAACTGGGGCATCTTCCTTTCCTTATTTCTAGCAATCAGACTCTTCCGAAAGTTCCTAATAGGTATACGTCTGACTCACCGAGCCAGGTGCCTTCGGTGGGCAGCTCTGCTGGCCTTCCCTGCCCCCAAACAAACTGAAACAAAGCCGGCTCAGGCCCCTCACCTGCAGACCCCGAAGGAGGAGGAGCACCTGCTTTCTGCCACTCGGTGGCCTCGGCTGCCATTCTTCTCACATATGCATCGTCCACACACATCAAGATGTTCTCCGGCTTTATGTCAGTATGAATGATCTTGCACTTACTATGCAGATAATCTAACCCCTGAAGGACCTGGTCATAGTAAAATCAAGAGAAGACAGGAGTTATTAATACCTTCGTTGTTCAACATTTGTAAAATAGGTAACATAATCACAAGGCACCAAATACAGTAGACATAAAGGGTATTTAGTAAAAATCTCCCTCCTGCCCTGGGCCCCAGAGGAGCCCAGCACCTTCCCATAAGCAACCAATGTGCATCATTCTGGTGATTCTTTATGTTCATGGAAGCAAACACATCTGTACCTATACTTTGTTTATAACAACTTTATTGAGATGTAATTTACACACAATTCATCCTTTCCGGTGGACAATTCCATGGTTTTTAGATGTGCACCATCACCGCTATGTAAATTAGAACATTTTCATCACCCAAACAAGAAACACCCTACCCACTGGCAGTCACTCTCCATCTTCTGTCAGCTCCCCAGCCCTAGACAACCACTAATCTACTTTCTATCTCCACACATTTGCTGGTTCTGGACATTTTATATACCCGAATCATACAAAGTGGTCTTTTATAACTGGCATAATGTTTTAAAGGTCCATCCATGTGTAGCATGTACTTCTGTTCTTGTAACTGCCAAATAATATTCCCCTGGATATGCTATATTTTGTTCAGCCATTTACCTGATGCATATTTGGATTGTTTCCCTTTTTGGTTCCTACAATTAATATTGCTATGGACATTCACATATGAGTTTTTGTGTAGACATACGTTTTTATTTTTCTTGGGTGTATACTGGGGAGGACAGCTGTTAGGTCATGGGGTAACTCCTGTTTTATACAGCGGCCGCACCTTGTCACATTCCCACGAGCAACATATGAGGGTTCCACCCTCCTTGTCATGGCCTACACTTTGTTATCTACCTTTTTTATTTTAGTCACCCTAGTGGGTGTGATGTGTGATCTCCATCTCTGTGATGTCTAATGATGTGTATACATTTTTAATACTGCACGAAAGGAGGATTAAACAGCTGTGGAATCCAGACCACATGATAGCACTGAACTCAAAGAAATTGCTGAACTAAAATATCCACGAAAACAAAACCCACAAAACTTACAGAGTGCAGTGACCTAAATACAAGGCCACAGTATTTCTGGAATTATTTCTGTTAGAGAGGAATCTTTCAATTCTTCCCATAAACAAAAATATATTTTTAAAATATTCCCATCATGCTCCTGTACATTAAAAATTCTACATGCTCAGTAAATATTAGCACTTAATAAATATCATCATACACTTTAAATCATTTAGAGGTCTTGTCCACAACAGAGAAGAAAGTGGGCAAAACACAAGCAGTAGACACATAATATGTATCCATTATATGTATTTCTAATTCTAGAAAGTTCTCAGCAACAGCCCAATGCTTCTGTCTACTGTAAATGGCTAAACAACCTTAACAAACAACAGCATTGGGAAAAGAGCGGACAGAGGTTCCACAAGGAAAATGAGAAAAGGAAAACTCATCTCTTAAACAGGATGAAAATCTCTATACCCATCTAAAATAACTTTCCCTAGAAAGTATTTTTACATGACTTCAACTGACCAATTATCAGTCAAGCTCCCGGAACAGGTCATGCACCTAATTCCAGATGTCTGGCCTATAAATGAAGCTCCTTGTCTCCTGGGGCTTACAGCCCCTACATCCTCCAGAGAGCTTACCGCCTTATGCCAGGAGGAGGAAAGGGATTGGCCGAAAAGAAACCAAGATGAATCATGGGTAACAAACAAGTTCTTAGTAAGCACCAAAACAGTGAAACAGATAAAAAACCAGAAAAACAGAAGGAAAGGCACTTGTTTGTTTTTGCCTTAAAATTAATATTTAATGTTTGCTATAGTACTGCAATTAGAATTACTAAATTATGTTTAAAACATCAAAGGACCAGGAAGAAAGATTCATTAGACGTTTCCATAAAGAATTAGGTTATAATCCTGATGGGAACACAATCCAAGGGGCCTATATGTTATTCACTGATATTCATGCATCTTCTTTGTTCAAACTGAAATAATATGGAGAATTTTTGTATCTGAATAACAAGAGAGATTCTGAGAATACAAGAAATTAATAGACAGGAACAGTAATGATTTCTAACCTATGGAGGGAAAGGAACAAGATTTCTGAGAAACTTTAAAATTATTCCAACTGAAATTGCATTTAAATTCTCAAATATTAACTCAAAGTAAAAATGTCAGTATCTTTTCACCACCATTTCATGCCTGAGTCACTCCTATCTTTCCACCTTAGCTCTTTCGTGGTGGTCAGGTTGTTTTACTGTGTGGGAGGCTACACAAGTAAGAGTTAACGTGATCCAGTATCCAAATGTGTTCATGAGTTCCCGATGAGAAGGAGGCACTTGAGATGAACATAGTGTTCTCAGCAAGAAGTTAAGTTCCAGATTTTTAAAATATTTGCAATCGCATGCAACTGGGTTACCTTTCCTTAAGAAGGACAGCTTATGATGTCTGACGATGAACA
Source organism: Mirounga leonina (assembly GCF_011800145.1). NCBI lineage: Eukaryota > Metazoa > Chordata > Mammalia > Carnivora > Phocidae > Mirounga > Mirounga leonina. Next base: position 3,837,067 of record NW_023270451.1, on the reverse strand, counting down.
CAGTGAAAGAACTGACTGCTGAGACAAATTAAGTAAGGTAATTAAGATAATGCAAATCTTAAAGGAAAGTTGAGACACAGCACAGCGTGGTGTTAAAACACGACCTTGGGACTCACGCCACTCCTAGACTGCTGCCAGATCATTCACTCACGGGGCAAGGTACTTACACTGTCTGAGCCTCCACTGTCATATTTTTAAAAAAGGGGAATATATCTACTAAGTAGAAATATGGTAAGAATTAGAAATAATCTATGGAAAATCTACAAAAAACAAGGTCTAGTTCACAGGAAGCTCAAAATAAATGGGAGAACTAAACTAAGTCAGAACACTTGTATTGACATTGACTAAGTAACTAACTTTGCTAAGTCACTTATGAAACTTCTCTGGGTCTCATTTCTCCCACCTATGAGTGGGCTATCCCTGATAAATTCTGTGGTACATCCCAGCAGTGAAATTCTGATGCCATAATTTCTTTTAATTCTGAACTACAATTTTTTTTTTAAAGTCTTTAGCTGTAGACTAAAAAGAATGGTTATTTTGAAAAATGGCATTTCTGTTCTCAGCCAGTGAAGTTTAAAGCAATAAAGCAACCCAGAATCCAGAATAAACAGTAATGATGGGCAATCTCATAACCATTTATGCAGAGTAACTATGATGATGCACAAAAAAGAGAAAAGCGGTGAATCAAGCTTCATGCCCAAGGATAGCTCTCCTCTTGCAAAATCTGAAAAACAGAGTTAAAAGGAGCCTTTACTAATTTTCTGTGTTTCCTGCACTTGCCAGGCCCAGTATATTTGTCTTTCTTGCCTAAAAAAACATACTTAGCCTCAGCAGCAGGAGGCAGCAGAGGCTGCAGGGAGATCCTCTGCCTGCCATCGGCTTAACTCTACAGCAGCCATGAGGGCTGAGATCAGTGCAAGCACAGATGGCCCGGAGACAGGCCTGCACCTCATGCAGAGGCGCTCCGCTTGGATCACACCCTCAGAAGCAGGGGCCAGTTTTCTCCTTGTGAAGTCAGACGTGCAGGCTAGCAGCAGCTTATCAGTGAAGGCAGAGACCAGAGCTGGGAGCCAGGAGCCCCCATTTCTGGTTCAGATACTAACTAGCTATGGCTCAGAGCAAGTCCCCTTCCCTGACCTCAAATTCATCTGTAAAGTAAGAGGCTTGGTCAAGACAGTCTCTCAGGTTTCTTTCTGTACACCTATGAAGATGGCAGAGAGCATCTATTACTGGTGTTAACAACATAAACCTACTCCTCTCTACCACAGCTTGCTACAATAGTTCCTGTGATCTTGTAGATACAAGAGGAGTGAGTTGAGAGAACTGTGGAAACTTCTCTCAAAGATGTCTTCCGGGCCCTGCTCACCACCCAGAAAATGAAGCTTTCTCCAAAACCCTAAACTGCGAAGAGAAACAGAATGAGAGCAAATTTCCAAATTATTTTCTGACTCTAGTCACCACCTGGGGACTTTCTTCCTCCCACACCTGAACAAAGGACACACGGCAAGGAGACCTGGCTGGCTTCTTACTCTGTAAGGTCTTACTAATGCGACATCCAGGGGAGCCCAACAGGCAGCAGGAGGGGCTGACCCACGCAGGAGCCCTTCGCCAGGATACTAACAGCTTGTGCTGTGGAGGAAGGCACCAGAGGGGCTCTCCTCAAGCCCAGACACTTTCCTACTAGGAAAGCTAAGGCTCCCACTGGGTTTCTCTCCTCCACTAAACAGACATGAGGTCAACCCTACAACCTGCTTCTGACAATTCTGACAATTAAACTGAATGGAGAAGTGTGGGAATCCCAGCTCAACGGAAGGGGGCAAGAACTGGATGTGCACGCACACAGAAGTTTCAGTGGACACTGTCCTTGTCTGCTTTACATGAAACAGGCTTCTGCTCCAGGTTCTGACTCGGACTACTGAGAATTCATGAGAAAACCCTGCAGCCGTGTTCTTCTGAACGCAGTCAGGAGGAAAGAGAAAGCCTCCGTGCCCAGCACATAGAGGGCGCCACGGAGCGCTGAGCTGGGAAAAGAGGCTTACCACATTTCTGAATTGAGGACCCAACCTTCTGAAGAGAAGAATTCCAAGTTAGGACAGAACCATATGTACGACCACAATGAATATAAAAAATGTTTACCAACTTAAAATTAATCTTCTGTTCTATCATTGATTCCTGGCTCAGTGATCATGAATTCACTGATAACTAGGAACAGTGACATAAATGAAATGGTAAATAGATACTCAGTGTAGACAAAAGCATTCAGTGCTAACAGGCGACTCAGTCTGCCCAAGCAGGGCCAGGCTCTTCATCTGCCCCCAGAAGCCCTGCCCCACCGAAGCGGGGTGTGGAAAAGCACTGCATTTTACAAACTCCCTTAGCACACATTACCAATTACAAATCACTTAGTAAATAGCATTTAATGGCTATCTTTTCAAACAATCTAGTTACCAGCTCTACTATAAGGCAAAGAAAACCATTTACCACCACAGACCCACAAATGCACACTTTTCACAAACACATGCTATAACCTAAATGCTCCCAGATCTTTCCATGTAGACATTTCACAGCACCTTGCAGTTGAGAGCATGGGTTCTGGAATTATACCACCTGAATTCAAATCAGCGCGTTAAAAAGTGGGTGTCAAAGAGCATTGTAAATGCTAGTGACAATCAGAGTTATAGAAAAGAGTAATAAGAATTTAAAAATCCAGAGCTACAAGCTGCGACTGCTAGTTTTTCCAGTACTGTAGCAAAGTCACCAAACTCACGGCCTTGCCCTTACCAAGAAGCCACTTCCTTACAGGTTCCTATAAAGGGCAATGAATTGAACCATTAAGTTTTAAAAAGTAAAATACCCTTTCAACATATAAGCAAGTCAAAGCCACGTTTAAAGAAGAGCAGGAGCATCTGAAGAAGCCCTACCTTTCATGCACCACAAATAAACACGGCCAACACTAGCAACCTGTTTCTTCTTCTGGATTTAGAAGTAAGAGCAAGACGTGAAACAGACCTCACTAAAGCTGATTTAAAAAGGAGAAATGAAAGCTGGGGGGTGAACAGACCAACGTAAGACTCCACACCTGAGCCAGAGAAGCGGTCTGGGAAAGTCAGAGGATGCACACGGCATCCCAGACACCACCAGCATGGCCCTTCTCCGACCCAGCACACGGTCACCAGGACTATAGGAGGACAGCTAAGAACTGACCAAGGGACTGAGAACAGTGCACGGGAAACCCTGAAAAGACAGATAATTCAATTATGTCATTACTTTTAAAATACAAGCGAGTGGTAATGTTGGTCCATGAGCCCATCAAATCAGAGAAAGTGAGGCATTTTATAGAATAAAAAGAGGAACGTATACTTCTTTCATTTTAGAAAAGACAACCTACCAAAAACACTCTTTGACCACCTCCAGCATGAAGGAAGCTCCAGAGACACACAGGATTCACACACAGCTCGTAACTCCAAGAGCTCACAACGCAGGTGGGGAGACACACCGGCTACTTCACGCTGGTCACCTCGCTGGATGCCTTGTCATCAGTCCCTCCATGTTAATCTCCACAAATGACCTATTACCATCCCAATTTTACAAATGAGAAAACAGGCTCACAGAGGGGACATCACTGGATCAGGGTCACAAAACAGTAAGTGCCAAAGGTATAATATGAAGTGAAGCCTGCTGGCAGGGCACCTACCCCTATTCCGGTGGTTTTCCACCGGAGGGAATTCCGCCTCCTCAGGGACATCTGACAAAGTTTAGAGACCTTTAAAATGGTCACAACTGGGGTGGTGGTGGCTGATACAAGCATCTAGTTGGTTGAGGCTAGGAATGCTGTTGAACACCCTACAATACACAAGATAGGTCCCCACAACAAAGAATTTTCCAGGCCAAAATGTCAACAGTGCCAGGGCTGTGAAACTGGGGTGTATATAGTAAGACGCTACGATCATGAGGAAAGGCCCAAATGGAGGCCGCAGCCAGACCGAGGAGGGAAGAAAGAGCATTCTTAACTGGGGTAGTGTGGGAAGGCTTCGTCATGGAAACAGGATTTTGGTTGAGTCTTTCAAAGCATGGGTAGAAAAGAAAGGGTGGTATTATCGGCAGCCTACGACAAAAGAAATGATCAAAGATGTGCAGCTAAAAAATGTGAGTCAGGTGAGTACTTTCTCTAAAATACCTACAAAATGAAACTAGTAAAAATTTATGAATAAAAAATCAGGTAAATCTGCATGTATTTATAAATGCTCAGGCATCTTTTTTTTTTTTTTTTAATGAGAGACAGCATGAGAGGGAGGAGGGTCAGAGGGAGAAGCAGACTCCCTGCTGAGCAAGGAGCCCGATGCGGGACTCGATCCTGGGACTCCAGGATCATGACCTGAGCCGAAGGCAGTCGCTTAACCAACTGAGCCACCCAGGCGCCCAATGCTCAGGCATCTTTGACCACTCATAAGAGACTGGTAACTTGGTTGACTCTGGGAGAGAAACTGGGTACCTGAAGGACCTAACATTTCAGAACACTTACGTGCATTACCTAGTTAAAAGATTAATGGGGAAACACTGACCTGCCAGGGGATAAAAGCTGAATCAGGGTTTGCAAGGGGAAATACAGGCTGATATCAGATGGGAGAAAACCTTAAACAGGTTCATAGGAAGAACAGTGATTTAACTTTTATTGGACATTAGGCCAAGTACGATTCTAAAGGTATCATATGCTACTTGGCAAAATGCTAAAGGTAAGCGCTCCAGAGCCAAATGCTCTGGGTATGAATGCCCCTTCCACAGCTTACTACTTTTTTAAAGTCACTTCCTGGCTGCAGGCAAGTTACTTAAACTCTCCCCACCTCCATTCCTCTTCCATAAAATGAAAGGGTAAAAATACCTATTTCATAGAGTTATTGTGAAGATTCAATGGATTAAAATTTGCAAAGTACTTAAAATGATGCCTGGCACATACTAAGTAGCACTGAATAAAAATCTATAATCATCAATAGTAGCATCCCTTTACGTGTAACAATAATCAGCAAGGAAAGTATCTTTATTATTCCCATTTACTCATGATGAAACTGTGGCTTAAGGAGGCTAAGGAACTTAGCCTAAGTTCTAGCTAGAGAAGCGTCCATCTGATACCAAAACCCAAGCTTGTTCTCACCCCACATGTAGCTTCCTGAAAGCAAACATTAACCTTCAGGCAACAGGCACTGGAAAGTCACTAAAGGTTTCTAAATGAAGCAAAGTTTTGTTTTGGAAGGTAACTGTGAATGGAAAGGAGAAAAAATTGGCACAGGGAAATGGGAGTAGGATGCGCGGGCCTCTGGAAGAGAAGAGAGAAGCCCATGAAAAGGTACTGGCCGGAGGCGATAAAGGGTCTGAACTAAGGACGGTGGTGCTGGAAATGGAAAGATCAGGAATAGAAGGCAGGGCACAGGAGGGAAGGTGGCTAGGTGATTAGTGAGGCACGCCAAGTGACCGACGACAAGAGACTGGAACCAGGTCAGCCACACCTGACTTCGAAGGAAAGGGAGGCTACACAGTGACAGAGTCTTAGAGAGCTGGTCTACCTTGTCTGTTCTGGGAAGCACTGAAACTGTGAGGTCTATTAATAAAGCATCTTCTCACTATTACCTAGGAGTCAAAAATACTGAATCCACAGGCTGAATCCAAGGGAATGAAGGGAATGAAGGGAATTACAGATTACTAACTGGGATAGACAATAATTTACTACTTTGAAAAGTTACAAGTTTAGGGAAAGAAATCCCAAATCGATATTTTTCTTAAATAAAATTAAAGGTGGGTCACACTAAAAGCAAAAATTCTAAATATTGCCTACAATAATTAAGTACAGAAAATGAAAACTTCACCTTGAAATTTTTCTAGACCAATAAAGCACTGTAAGAGTTCTCAGTCCCCAAAGCACAGTGTGTGTGAATTACGCACTCATTAAAATCATTTGTTCATTCAGCAAGGACCCATGAAAATTCCATTAAACTCCAAGAATTTCATTTTTAGATTTATAGACACTTTCGTTTGCTTGCTGAGAAAGCCTGCATTTTGTTTTCCTGTTCTGGAACACAAAGTAAGTATCAATGGCTCATCTGCGAAGTCACCTCCTTTCACGGCCCAGCCTGGGCTATGCAGTGGTCAGTCACCTATGGTAACCACAGACACCTTTAAAGTACAGGGTTCCAGGGGACGACAGACCTATGTGAAATACACGCGAGCTGGGGTTTCTCTATTTGCTTTTTGTTAGAATACGTAAATCTTTTCAGGATTTATCAGAGATAATTAAGACATTTTTTCAGAGTTTTTTAACAAGATGATTTTTAGAGTTCAGAGTTGCCACTAATAGCTATAAATACCAAAGTGTCATTTAGGGATCAAAAAACTCCAAATAAGGTTAATCGCCACCGTCCCCCCTTCCCCGGGCCCACATTAAAGGGAAATTGTTTTTTGGTTTGAGATATTAACCATGTTAAAATAATAAATTAAAACACTACTATCTAAAATCTAAAAGGGAACAGATATTATTATTAATCCAAAGCTGGCCACAAGTCCGCAAACGGCATGCACGTATACCCAACATAATACTGTGTACGGGAACAATATTTCACTGCCAAGCCAAGGCAGAGCGCCCTTTTCTCTTCAGCCTCTCTTTTCGTGTAACATCTATAATGTTAGAAGATAAGCTGCCAATTTGCAATGCAAAGAAACAAAGATAAATGGTGAACACTCAGGCTGACTAAACAATGCTACCTATATACAACTGCATAAGCAAAATCTAAGATGCTTTCATAAACCAATGTAAGCTCCAAAATCTTTATAAAATGGGTTTAAAACCTACTCATATGCGTGTATGCAAATACTATCTACACTACAGTTGTTAGGAAGGTTCTCTTGTAGGCACCCATCTCTTAAATTCACAATTCTTTAATTGTGAATCATTCCCTGATTCTTTTCCTATGTAAGAATTGTAGACGAGGGCCTATATTTCAAGTCTGGAAACCCCCCAAGTAGGTCTAGCTTAAGCTCTGGGCCTAGGGCACAAGGGATGGGCGCCCAATCACCTAATCCTCTTCTCAAGCAAACCAAACAACCCCCCTGATATATTATGTACTCTGCAGAATTATCCACAGCAATTGTCCATGATATCAGAACAGGTAATTCAGAATAAGTCATATCTGCAACTTTCCTAATGTAGGCTATAAGGGCAATGAGGAATACAGACGGATGTATTCCATGCAGAAAACTGAATCTGGTAAATTTTCTAATTAGGAGATCTTCCATATGTGTATACTTTCATTCTATCAACACTTGCTGGAACATCTTCCCTGAACCAGACCCCAGCTAAAGGTTTTCTTTTGTCAAGGCAACTGAACAGAGTACAAATCTAACACAATACTCCCTATATAACTTCAACATTCCTCATACTATCTTTCATTTAGCCTCCATCCAAAGATACACAGAAATAGTAAACAAACACAAATTACCTATTTCTTCTGAATTATTTTCTAAGGAACTAAGTGGGACATTTCATAGTAATGATATTAGATAAAACAATTTCTCAGTATGCCATTTTACTTACCTTAAAAAAAAGGTCAATACATCAAAAGAAATGCAGGCCTAACATTTACATACTGCCCTCTTTACAAGACAGAATGGCATATAATTAAATAAATATAAAGTTGATGTAACAAGTTCAAAATATTATGCACTGTAATATACATGTATTTATTTGTAAAACGGATTATATTTATGTGTGTGCGTGTGTGTATGCGTATGTGTGTGTGTGTATTTAAGGACAGGAATTTTCATTAAAAGCTAGCCAGTGAGGTACTGGCGGGCGGGGGCTGCCCTCACATCCTCACCTGTCGAATGATACTCTTCACACAACGTACTGGGAGGCCTTGGTAATTGGACTTGATGATCCACTTGAGGAGATGGTGGCCGAGTACTTCGAAGACCATGCAGACATCTGGGACATGGTTAAGGATCATTTGCAGATACATTTCCTGGAGTGATACAATTACTCAAAGCAGCATCTTTGTGGCACTTGGCAATTTTTTCTTTATAAAATGCAACATCACGGGGCACCTGGGTGGCTCAGTCAGTTAAGTGTCTGACTCTTGGTTTCGGTTCAGGTCATGATCTCAGGGTTGTGAAATCGAGCCCCACATGGGGCTCCATGCTCAGCATGGAAACTGCTTGGGATTCTTCCTCTCCCTCTCCCTCCCCTGCTGCCCCTCCCCCTGCTTGTGTACACCTGCATGCATGAAACTCTCTCTCTCTGAAAACAAAAAAAACAAAAACAACAAAAACAACAAAAAAAATACTTTAAAATGTTTAAAATGCAATGTCACTATTACCAATAATACCAGAAGCGGTCATGTGCTGTTTGTCACCAAAATAAATAGATCTAACATTTACTAAGTACTTATATCCTATGTGTCAGTCAATGTATGCTTGTCAAACAATGTGCCTACCCCCACACAGAAGCAACTACAGTGAACCCAGGAGCTGGAGGAGCTCTCCAGCGTCACACAGTCCCAAGGTGGCTGGGCCATGATGCAACCCCGCACCGCCCCACACTCTTGCTCATTTCAACACCCCCTCCCTGATAATCAGCCATAATGAAAGTGAGCAAGGCTGAAACCTCATAAAAACTGATGGCGGCGGGGGGGGGGGGGACGGGACACCCAAAAAACCCTGTCTTAAGTGTCCTCCTCCTCCCTGCCTGCCTAAATTCAAATCCATGAAACACTTTATAAAATAAAAATTTACAAAACACAGTGAAGATATTTAATCTTTTCCTTCAATAGTATCTTTCATTGCAGAACCAGATCAACTTCAATACTCTAAGCAGTTTTCAATAACATAGGATCACAATATAAGACATGGCACTTAAGACCCACTTATAATAATGAAATCTTAGGAATCTGGGTTTTTTTTTTTTTTAATAGAAATTCTACTATGACCCACCGAAGTCCATCATACAAATATATTCATGTTATCCATACAGGAAGATTTAAAACGGCTCTGAAACCTCTTGAGAATACATCGTTCATCCCTGAAAGCCTACAGATAGGCCATTAAAACAGGTTAGTTGATTTAATATTTTCTACAATATCTGGATCTACCAATCACATTATCACAATAACTGTTCCTTTAAATATTTTTTTTTTTAAAGATCTTATTTATTTATTTCAGAGAGAGAGAATGAGAGAGAGCACATGAGAGGGGGGAGGGTCAGAGGGAGAAGCAGACTCCCCGCCGAGCAGGGAGCCCGATGCGGGACTCGATCCTGGGACTCCAGGATCATGACCTGAGCCGAAGGCAGTCGCTTAACCAACTGAGCCACCCAGGCGCCCCCTTTAAATATTTTTAATGAAAAATTTTTAAATATTTTCTACAATGTTGGAGAAATATAGACTTATGCATAGATAATCTAAAGCCAGAAGTTTCTATTTCCCAAATCATTATTAAAAAAAGGCAAACTAAGGATTAAAGTTAGTAAAAGACAGTCAAAGGCCAAGATTTCTAAATTATGACCTAAGTCTCCTTCAAAGCACTGACCACCTGGACTATAATGGTTTCCTAGCATTTTATTTAATGGTAAAAACAGCCACTGGAATGTATATATCCCAAACACTCCATTTACCTATAAGTCAGGTAGTTTCTCCAAAGAAACCCTGCCAGCTACCCCAACAAACTGCCTTACAGAACTGATCCAAGAAGAGGGGCTGCTCTGCCTGCCCATAAACAAACAGACTCACCTGGAGACCCGGGCAGAGGACCAGCTCTTTTTGTCTATGGAGGTTGGGGGGGAGGGGGGACACACTGGCACCTGAGTCACTCAGTTGGTTGAGCATGTGACTCTTGATTTTGGCTCAGGTCATGATCTCAGGGTCATGAGACTGAGCCCTGCGCGTTGGGCTCCGCACTCACTGGGGAGTCTGCTTGAGATTCTCTCTGTCCCCCTCACTCTCAATTTCGCTCAAAAAATAAATAAATAAATCTTTAAAAAAGGGCGGGGGAATGCACTCAGCAACTAGCAGAAACAATCTTGAGACAAAGGGCAAGATGACACCAGCAGGCACTGGTACTTACTAGTAGTCTCTAGTCCAATCTCTAGAGGAAATATAGAATCTCCTTCAGACATAAAGGGTATGAAGGAAGTGCCTCCCCAGGGATTAGGCTCAGGAGATGCAGAAACAGGGTGCCATTCTAGGATGTGAGCTGGGAGAAGGCTTTGTCCTCAGGCTTCTGGAGCTTGAGCAGGTCAAATACCAAAATGAAGGATCTGTTCCAAACATGATAAGAAGGAGAAGACCCTGGCTCTTGACACACTGCTCCTTGTAATCTGCAAAGAGGATTGTGACTCATCTTTCTCTGCTCTTTCCTTACACATACGTAGGACACTCCCCAGCTTGATGGTGAAGGTAGAGGGGCTGTCTGTAAAGAGCCCAGTGCCTGCACAAGAAGGATGCTAAAGATGCTGTACCACCTCAGAGAGATGACACAAGACACTGAAATGGACTGGCGGGAATTGGGGCATTTTTTGGCATACCATTTTATAACACTCTGTAATGATACTAGAGGCTTTATGTGGACACCGATATAGCAGAGCAAACAGAAGTTTAAATCAGCTTGAAATATTTCCATATTTTTTTAAATATTTTTTTAATTTATTTGAGAGAGAGAGTGCACGAGAGAAAGCACAAGTGGGGTGCGGGGAGAAGGAGAAGCAGGCTCCCCCCTGAGCAGGGAGCCTAATGTGGGGCTTGATCCCAAGACCCTGGGATCACGACCTGAGCTGAAGGCAGACGCTTAATGACTGAACCACCCAGGCGCCCCTATTCCCATATTTTACAACTAAAAAGTCATTAGGAAGCAAAAGAACTGTCAATAAGGATACGTATTCCATTCATGCCTGAAATCTTGAAGTCATCGATTAACTGTACTACCATGTCTTTATTTGGGTCAGTGGGATCACTTTCTCGAACCTATGGAAAGAAAAATTAATTCAAGAACAGAACCATTTAGGACTGAAAGTCATTTCCATTATAACCAGCCAAAAACATTTTAGTAGAAGTGATGTTTTTAAAAATAAAAGATTCAGTATTTGAACTTAAAAATTCCTCTATAAATTTTAAGTCATTAATTTTTCTTGCATTATTCACATTTTCGTAGTACTTACACATTTGAGCAATTTTATTTCATCCAAGGCTGTCTCTGTATAATGCTGGGCACTTTTTACAACTTTCATTGCAACAAATCTCTTCCCTCTTTAAAAAAAAAAATGCGTATTTTTAATATTATCAGCAAAAGCGATCATTATAATGAAATCTATTCAATAAACAGAAACTTAGAATAACCTTTCCTTTAAAATAGTACTTTTCCAACTGTGTGGCCACAATTAAGCAAGAGGCTAATGGATCAAAACAATCTTTTTGCTTTGTGTTTGTTTTTACCTAATAAAAACAAGGTGGACTGGAAAAATGTCAGAGTTCATCACATAGATTAAGGGTAATTCTTATTTTGTAACACTTCTGTTTTAGTACATACACATACACACCATATGTGTATGCGTCCTGGGTAGCAGCTCAGTTTCATACTATGGGGTCGTGACTTTTCTTTAAAAAGTCAGAAACCACTGATTTTAAAGGCCTAAACATGATTATTTTACATATGAACATTTTTCTGATATGGATGAATTACCACAAGAACATATGTCTGATATAATGCTATTTCAATGAATAAGCTTCAGATATAAAAGCAGAAGAAAGTTAATGTATTAACAGACAAGTGAACTTCAAACTGGCGGGGGGCGGGGGGGATGTCTAGCCGGGCGAGGCAGGCCTGTGCTAAGTATGATACATGCACAACAGAAGCAGGAGAGCTCCTCAGCCACACCTGATGATAAAGGTTGAACTGGACCAGAAATCAAATGCACAAATGACAAAAGAACACTTACTGCATATCCCAGCACAGCCAGACAGTTGAGAAGTGTCCCCATCCTAGCTTCCTAATAACATGGTAGCGGCCATTGAAGAGGTCTCCAATTTTCACTGGATGGTAGCCACCTTTTATTAAAAAATTTTTTTTTTAATTTCAGAGAAATAGTAATAAAATCTCTTCCTTTGTGTCAGGTTTTTTTTTAAGATTTTATTTATTTTTAAGTAATCTCTACACCCAACATGGGGCTTGAATTCAAGACCACAAGATCAAGAGTTACATGCTCTGCTGACTGAGCCCACCAGGCGCCCCCTCTAGTCAGTTCTTGATACCATTTAAGAAAGCTCTAAATAATAAAATCAGATCAAAGTATGTTTAATAATATAACATTTTTTCTCAAAAATATCTTTCATCAAGAGGAAAATGTCCTCTGCCTTGGTATTAGGCTTTCTGTTCATTCTGATTTAACTCAGAAAGACAACAAACCATCCAGTACTCCATAACAGTAATTTCAGGCTTATATTTAAGTCTAGGTGTACATAATATGCACATACCGGCTCTCGACCTTTCCACATGTCGCCGTCTTCTCTTTTAAGCAATAAATTCAATGCAAATCTTTTTGGGTCAGTAAAACATAACTCAGCAAAATAAAGATGTGTACTCTACCTCATTCTGCTTACGCCAATAGTTCATGCATAACCAACAAGGAATCATATAATGTACAACAGTTTACCCTCCAACAGAGCTTGCTACTCTCCCCACACTTCCTGCAGCCTCAAACCCCTGCTGAGAAACAAGCTGGAGAGAGAGAGAGGACACCCTGTTGAGGCAGATACTTGGGAAAGGTAAGGGTGCCTTCATAGATGTGTGGCATAAAAAGACCTTATTCTACACTTGGATGTAAAACAAGCAGGCTACAGGGTAGTGTGTAGAATATGATACCATTTTTGTGAAACACACAAGGAAAAATCTAGGGGATAAAATGTTAGCAACAAACATCGCTAGGTATAAAATTACTTTTATTCTTTTTTATCTATCTTAATTTTTTCTAAAACAAACAATGCTTTCCTACGTTTTATTCTTTTAACATCTGTTTTTTTATTGCAACGTTATCGCTCATTTTTTAAATCTACAGAATTCTTAAAAATCACTCAAAAAAGACTTGGATAGTTCGTTCCCACCTAGTGTTCAGAGGCTCAAGGCAGGTGCAGAAGTATCCAAGCCACATCTTATAGCACATCTCAGTATCTTTCAGAGGGCTAGGAATAAACTTTAAGAAATACTATGAATGTTTATGAATATTTAAACTGTTACTCAACTGAATTAGTGAAGCAGGAATTTGACCAGATACTGAGTTTCTAAGACTCTTACTCTCCTACCACTACATCAGCATTTCTCAGATTTTAATATCAAAGTCTTTAACAATATTCTGGGTAAAAGATGCAAACTAAAGAATAATAAATTAAGAATATAGCAAATTATTAAACGGACGAATAGGTGGTGACTAAACTCACTGTTTCGCTCATTTCACAATATACACATATGTCAAGTCATATTAAGCTTATACAGTACTGTATTACTAAATACATATCTCGATATAACTGGAAGAAAAAATGGCTTATTGCTTACTTAGAAGGTTAAACTAAAATTGAAGGGGGCTCTGAGTTTACAATACAATTTTTGAACCATTAAAATTAACACTGGAAGGGAGGAGGAAAAAACTTATAATTTTCCAAGTACAAATCAGGGGCACTGTGCTTGGCACTTTATTTTCAAAACTATGTTCCATGAAAGGAAAGTAAACTACAATATGCTGCAGGTGTTCCATGATGGGGGTGGGGAGAAGGGAGGAGAAGTCCTTTTGGGAAATTCGAAGTTCAACAAAGCAAAGCAGATTTCTTGACCAAGGGGTTCTAAGAGCCCAATGTCTTAACACACAGTGGGACATCAAAGAGAAGAGAGCATGCTGCAAATCTCAGACATATTTGCTCATGAAATGATTCCTTTAAAAAAAAAAAAAAAGGAACATTTCACAACACAAAGTATTTAGGAAATGCTGGTGTCTATGTCATTTCTTACAACCACGCCATAAAGCAGATGGTGTGATTTCTACACACCAAGTCTCAGAGACAGTAAGTATTAGGTTCAGGGCTGGAAACTGGGTCTGACTCCAAAGTCCACGCCCTGTCCACCAGGAAGAAATGTATTTCATTTTTAACAACTGCAGGACTTAGTAACTGGGGAACACTTGATAGCTTAATTAAAAGCTACTTACTACTTAACTGCATATTATTTCCAACATTAAAGTCTCTAAATTTAAAAACAACTTAATTATGCATAAAGAGAAGAAATTTGTATCATTATGGTATGTTTCAGACTTGGATTCTCCAACAACCAGAGTGTGTACGTGAGCAAAAACAGAAGAGCACTATATTTCCAATATAATCACACATAAGCACAGCCATTCCTTTTTCAATAGGACTTTGAAAGTTGAACAAAAGAAATTACTAGTTTAGTCCAGTTATCTCAGGAGCCCACAGATGATCTAAGAATAATGTACCTAGCAGAGGATTAAAAATAATAATAATAATAATGATATACCTAAAGGCAGGCCAACTAAAACAAGAGGGGGTAGAGAAGCAATTTTTTAATACAAATATAAAAACAATTAAAAGTACTAAACACTTATCCTTTTATTTTGAAAATACGACATAATTTCAAACCTATATTCCATATATTCTCCTACCCTACCCCCCAGATCTCCATAGAAAACAAGTCTCTTCTGATCATTTTTCAACCTCTTCCCATAAAAGGGTAAATAATATCCATGCTGCCAGAAGGCAGAACATGACTCCCCATAGCAGACCACACCAACCTGCCCAACACCCACAGAATTAGAGAAAGTGGACACTCCAGTAACTCTCCCAATTAATTCTACAATCCCGAGATCAGCTAACAGTGTGCACCATAAAGACTCCTAGCAGTGGACACTCCATGGCCTGTAACACTGTCTAGCACCCTGATGACAGTCACAGACTAGACAAGGACATCTCCTTTTGCTGCTTTATCAACAGGCAGTACAGGAATTTATCAACAGTGCTCCCCACAGACCCTTCTCATGGCATCTGGCAGAGTGCCAGATTCAAGCACTTGAGAACTACCATGACTTGGGGTTTAGCTGACACATTTGTACTTCACTATTTGTATTATTTATTATAAAAACCATGCACTTATCACTTAGAAGTTGACCTCTGATTATTTAAAAAAATACTAGATTGGATTACAGATACTAGAGAATAAAAATTGATTGTTAAGTAATTAAGTTCACTCGCTGATTTCTTCTCCAACTCCTATCCCTCCAGCACACTGAAGAAAACTGTAACTAAAGCTCTACTCCAACTATCAAGGCTCCAAAGCAGACAATTCTAAAACTATCCTTCTTAGCTGTTCTACAATTGCTGGCCAAAGATGAAGATGACTCTCTTTTCCTTGCTGAGCCAAAAATAGGGTCAATTTGAGTGAATCAAAAATTCAGAACTCTTACCATACAAAATCGTTTGGAAGGATTTTCAGCGAAGTATTTTCTAATAAAGGCAGTATTAAGTATTCATTTCTTTTGTACCAACACTAGTTTCTCAGTCCTCTGATGGGGAGGTTTGTCTCCACAACCAGTGAAGGCTATCAAAAGTCTAAAGAAAAACTTGAGAATCACCTCCAACACACAAAGTCTTAAAAAAGGAAGGTGTGGTAAAAAGCAGCTTGTTCACAGAACGATAATACACATCTGGGATCACTGAAGATATCTGTGCTCCTTTCCTCAAAAGTTAACAAGCAGATAGAAAAGCAGTAAGGATATGGAAGATTTGAATACACCACCAACCAACTTGATATAATTGACATTTATAGAACACTCTAATCAACAGCAAATATTTTTTTCAAGTACACAGAACATGTACCAACATAAACCATATACTGGGCATAAAACAAGTTTCAACAGATATTTAAAAATTCAAGTAATCTAAGCATGTTCTCAGACCACAATAGAATTAACTTAAAAATGAGTAAAAGAAAATACCACAAAATTGGGAAACTAACACACTTCAAAATAACCCATGGGATAAAGGAGAAATCAAAAGGAAATTATAAAGAATTTTACACTAAATGAAAATGAAAACCTAACCTCAGAATCTCTGAAATGTTCTAAAACATTAAAATTTAAGAGGAAAATTTAGAGCACTCAATGCCCACATCAGATAAAAGATTTCAAATCAATAAGCTCAGTTTCCAGCTTAAAAAAAAAACAGAAAAAGAACAAATGTAACTTCAAGTAAGCAGAAGAAAGAAGAGAATAAACATATGAGCTGTAATCAGTGAAATAAGAAACATAAAAAAAGAGAGAAATCAGTGAAACCAAAAGCTGGTTCTTTGAGAAAATGAAAATAATAAACTGGCTAAGTTGACCAGGGAAAAAAGAAAGAAAACACAAATTACCAACACAAGTGAGGTGACATCACTACATATTTTATAACTATTAAAAGGACAACAGAGAATATTACAAATATTTTTATACCTATAAATATGAAAACACAGACTAAATGGACAAATAACATGAAAAACACAACATACCCAAACACCAATCAAGAATTACATACCTAAGTAACTCTGTATCAGTTTCTAAAAAAATCAATTTGTACCTAAAAACCTTCCCATAAAATATGAATTGGTGAAGAATATCAAACATTTACAGGAAAAATACTAACAATTCTACAAACTCCCTGAAAAGTGAAAAGGAGGAAATCCTCCCAATCTCATTCTATGAAGCCAGCATTACTTTGATTCAGACCAATTTTCGCCATGATGTAGATATAAAAATTCTAAACAAAATTTCATCAAATCTAATCAAACAACATATAAAAAGGATAATACTCCATGACCAAGTGGGTTTTATTCCAGGAATGAAAACTTAGAAACCATATGATTAGCTGAATAAACAGGGGGGAAAAAAATTCTTAATATCCAACATGCATTGCTGGTCAAAAATCTGGACGAAGGAGGAACAGAAGGGCATCCGTAAAAAACCTACAGACAGCATCAGACTTAAACTTGCCAGGGAACTGAAAGAGGAGGGGGCTCATTACTAGATTAAAAGGACTGAAAAAACCGTAAGAGTTAATGTAATGGGTAAATCCAATTAGGACCCAGATTTAAAAAGAAAAAAAAATAGGTGTAAAAGACATTTCTTGAGACAATTAAGTAAACTTAAATAAGATATGGATTTATTTGTTTTAAAATATTTTATTTATTTATCTGACAGAGAGAGACACAGCGGGAGAGGGAACACAAGCAGGGGGAGTGGGAGAGGGAGAAGCAGGCTTCCCGCTGAGCAGGGAGCCCGATGCAGGGCTCGATCCCAGAACCCTGGGATCATGACCTAAACCCAAGGCAGACGCCCAATGACTGAGCCACCCAGGCGTCCCAAGATGATATTATAGAATTATGCATTTTCTTAGTTATAACAATGACATTATGGCTATATAATGAGAATGCTTATTCTTAGGTAAGTCTGCTAAAGATTTTTTGGAGTAAAATGTCATGATTTTTGTAACTTCCTTTCCAGTAATTCAGCAAAAGAAAAAATGTATATATGTATACAATAAAGCAAATAAGAGAAAATGTCAGCAACTCTTCAACAATGCTAAAATGGTAATACTCTCCTCCACAGCGGAAATGCAGGAACTCCCTATACTATTCCTTCAACTATTCCTTCTGTATGTTTGACAATTTCTATAAAAAAGCCATGTTATTTTTATTTATTATTTATTTTTAAAGATTTTATTTATTTATTTGACAGAGACACAGCCAGAGAGGGAACACAAGCAGGGGGAGTGGGAGAGGGAGAAGCAGACTCCCCGCTGAGCCAGGAGCCCGACATGGGGCTCGATCCCAGGACCCTGGGATCATGACCTGAGCTGAAGGCAGACACTCAATGACTGAGCCACCCAGGCACCCCAAGCATGTTATTTTCAACCAGTCTCTTACTCATTCCAAATGTGTGCTGGGAAGAGGGGCTATCTAGAGGCAAGCCCAGAGTAGGTAAAAGCCAGTTTCAACCACTGGGGGACAGAGGAGGCTCTAGGCTCTACAACGCGACCAGAGAGCACACACAGGTGGGACTCTACTTTTTCTAAAATGACCTCTAAGAAATAAAAGGGAAAGCAAGATAAAAAAAGCCTACTAAAGGCCCATTCTAGATTCCTTGCGTTCATGATGATACTTATTATGATACCTACTGAACAAGTGTGTGTGTGTGTGTGTGTGAGAGAGAGAGGAGGTGGCCACTGAGGCTCTACCATCCAGTCTGATGCCACCTAGGAAGGAACCAGGAGAGTCAGAATTAGAATCCAGATGTACTAGACTCAAAACACTGTGCTCTTTCTGCAATACCATGTTTTACTATTCACCCATCAGCTAAAATATGTACCCCTTTTCTTTCTGTCTGGGATTCTAATAAGAATTAAGTGCATCGCATTGTGAATAAACAGAGAGGAAAAATTCTGAAATAAAATAAAAACTGCCATTTTAAATGGGATCTATTTTCTCAGTATAAGGTATCAATAACATGTCTGAGTTGGAAATGGTTTGTCAATGACTCATAAGAATCTATTGTAATTGCCTTTATGAACAAGATTTTACAAGTATTTAGTAACCATAATTTTGGTTACGAACTAGTTATGAAAAAAGTATTGCTTTAAAATTTTATCCCACATAAGCTTCCTAAAATTTCACAGCCGCATCTCTCAGTTGTGAAAATTATGTTTACAGGCAACATCAAAAAAAATGTTGAAATCTAAGAAAATACTATTTTTGGGGCGCCGGGGTGGCTCAGTTGGTTAAGTGACTGCCTTCAGCTCAGGTCATGATCCCAGGGTCCTGGGATCGAGCCCCACGTTGGGCTCCTTGCTCAGCGGGGAGCCTGCTTCTCCCTCTCCCTCTGCTGCTCCCCCTGCTTGTGCTCTGTCAAATAAATAAAATCTTTAAAAAAAAAAAAGAAAATACTATTTTCTTCATTAGTAATTTAAAGTATAATTTAAATCACATTCACCCCACCCAAAACCACAAGATACCTAGGAATAAACCTAACCAAAGAAGCAAAGGATCTGTACTCAGAAAACTACAGAATACTCATGAAAGAAATTGAGGAAGGCACATAGAAACAGAAAAACATTCCCTGCTCATGGATTAGAAGAACAAATACGGTCAAAATGTCTATGCTACCTAGAGCAATCTACACATTCAAAGCAATCTCTATCAAAATACCATCAACTTTTTTCACAGAGCTGGAATAAACAATCCTAAAATTTGTATGGAATCACAAAAGACCCCGAATAGCCAGAGGAATGTTGAAAAAGAAAAGCAAAGCTGGTGGCATCACAATTCTGGACTTCCAGCTCTATTACAAAGCTATCATCATCAAGACAGTATGGTACTGGCACAAAAACAGACACATAGATCAATGGAACAGAACAGAGAGCCCAGAAATGGACTCTCAATTCTATGGTCAACTAATCTTTGACAAGGCAGGAAAGAATATCCAATGGAACAAAGACAGTCTCTTCAACAAATGGTGTTGGGAAAATTGGATAGCCACATGCAGAAGAATGAAACTGGACCATTTCCTTACACCACACACAAAAATAGACTCCAAATGGTTGAAAGACCTCAATGTGAGACAGGAGTCCATCAACATCCTAAAGGAGAACACAGGCAGCAACTTCTTCGACCTCAGCCGCAGCAACTTCTTTCTAGAAACATCGCCAAAGGCAAGGGAAGCAAGGGCAAAAATGAACTCTTGGGACTTCATCAAGATAAAAAGCTTTTGCACAGCAAAGGAAACAGTCAACAAAACCAAAAGACAACCAACAGAATGGGAGAAGATATTTGCAAATGACGTATCAGATAAAGGGCTAGTATCCAAAATCTATAAAGAACTTATCAAACTCAACACCCAAAGAACAAATAATCCAATCAAGAAATAGGCAGAAGACATGAACAGACATTTCTACAAAGAAGACATGCAAATGGCCAACAGACACATGAAAAAGTGCTCAACATCACTCGGCATCAGGGAAATACAAATCAAAACCTCAATGAGATATCACCTCACACCAGTCAGGATGGCTAAAATTAACAAGTCAGGAAACGACAGGTGTTGGCGAGGATGCGGAGAAAGGGGAACCCTCCTACACTGTTGGTGGGAATGCAAGCTGGTGCAGCCACTCTGGAAAACAGTATGGAGGTTCCTCAAAAAGCTGAAAATAGAGCTACCGTACGACCCAGCAATTGCACTACTGGATATTACCCCAAAGATACAAATGTAGAGATCCAAAGGGGCATCTGCATCCCAATGTTTATAGCAGCAATGTCCACAATAACCAAACTATGGGAAGAGCCCAGATGTCCATCAACAAATGAATGGATAAAGAAGGTGTGGTATATATATACAATGGAATATTACGCAGCCATCAAAAAAATGAAATCGTGCCATTTGCGACGTGGATGGAACTAGAGGGTGTTATGCTAAGTGAAATAAGTCAGTCAGAGAAAGACAAGTATCATATCATCTCACTGATATGTGGAATTTAAGAAACAAGACAGAGGATCATAGGGGAAGAGAGGAAAAAAATGAAACAAGATGAAACCAGAGAGGGAGACAAAGCATAAGAGACTCTTAATCTTAGGAAACAAACAGGGTTGCAGGAGAGGAGGGGGGTGGGAGGATGGGGTAACTGGGTGATGGACATTGGGGAGGGTATGTGTTGTAATGAACACTGGATATTATATAAGACTGATGAATCATAGACCTGTACCCCTGAAACAAGTAATAAATTAATGTTAACTGAAATTAATGAAAATAAAAAATAAATCACATGTACCCCAGTAGAAACATTAATAACACTACACATTAAGAGGCAGCAGAAATAAGGGTATTAAAAAATACCCCCAGCAGCCATCAAAACAAAACAAAACAAGGCAATAAGGAAGCCTCTGACACAACTATTCAACTCCCTTCAGACTGAGGGAGATTCAAAAGCAGTTAAGCAGAGAAATCACTGTTATTTAAAAACTCTTGAATATAGGGGCGCTTGGGTGGCTCAGTTGGTTAAGCGTCCCACTCTTGGTTTTGGCTCAGGTCATGATATCAGTGTCATGAGATCGAGCCCCGGGTCAGACTACTCCTCAGTGTAGAGTCTGCTTGGGATTCTTTCCCTCTCCCTCCCCCCACCGCTCCGCCCCGATTGCTCACACACGCGTGCATGTGCTCTCTCTCTCTCAAATAAATAAATAAAATCTTTTTTTAAAAGCCCTCTTGAGGGGCACCTGGGTGGCTCAGCCGGTTAAGCGTCTGCCTTCGGCTCAGGTCATGATCCCAGGGTCCTGGGATCGAGTCCCGCATCAGTGGGAAACCTACTTCTCCATCTCCTCCCCGCTCATGCTCTCTGTCACTATCTCTATCACTCTCTCAAATAAATAAAATTTAAAAAAAATAAAAATAAAAAACCCTCCTGAATATAAATTAATTTGTTATTATACCAAATATTCTCTGTAACACTAATGAATGGGAGCAAGCTCTACAGGGAAACCCAGAGCAAAGGAAAATGCTCCAAAAGAGGTTTCCTATTTATCTGTGACCTAAAGCAGTAACAACAAAAATTACTTGAGAGTAAAATATAATAAAATGCAGAAACAATTTTTGCAATAGAGCCACAGTGATTTAAGTAGAATCCACACATTGAGAGACCTTGAATATACAAAATGTTAATATAAAGTCCAACAAATAATTTTAAGTTCTTGCCTACCTGCCAATTATTTATTCAGATTTGTGCTTTAAAAAGGATGCCAATTAGAATCACACTGGCATTTACTAGCTATGTGACACTGAGCAAATTACTCTATTTCTCTGGGTATCTGCACCTACACTCACCTGCTCAGGACCGTCCCCAGGCACATATTCAGTGCCACAGAAGTGTTCCCTGTTGTTCTGCCATTATCCAAATCCACTGTGACTAATGACAAATTAATGAGTCAGCAGACTAGGGTTCAGGGTATTGTCTATAGCTATTTAAGATGGTAAAACTGGACCAAAGTGTAATCTAATTCACTAACATAGCCCAATTAGTAAAAGGTTTGTGATACTCCAGATATGATGAAGATTCAGAGCTGTCAAATATCAAAAAGAAACTCGTCTTTTTTTTAAAGGTTTTTATTTTAATTCCAGTATAGTTAACATACAGCATTATATTAGTTTCAGGTGTATAGTGATTTGACAATTTTATACATTACACAGTGCTCATCATGGTAAGTGTACTCTTTAATCCCCATCACCTTTTTAAGCCCCCCGCCCCGCCCCGCTCCATTCTGGTAACCATCAGTTTGTTCTCTACAGTTAAGAGTCTGGGGGCACCTGGGTCGCTCAGTCGGTTGGGCATCCAATGCTCGGTTTCAGCTTGAGTAGTGATCTTAGGGTGGTGGGATCAAGCCTCATGTTGGACTCTGCTCAGTACAGAGTCCGCTTGAGATCCTCTCGCCCTCTCCCTCTGCCTCTTTCCCTACTCACACTCTCCCTCTAATAAATAAATCAAATCTTAAAAAAAAAAAGTCTGCTTCTTGGTTTGTCTTTTTCCTTTGCCCATTTGTCTTAAATTAAGTGAAATCATATGATATTTGTCTTTCTCTGGCTGACTTATTTTGCTTTGCATTATATTCTCTAGCTCTGTCCACATTGTTGCAAATGGCAAGATTTCATTCTTTTTTATGGCTTATATTCCATTGTGTATGTGTGTGTATACACACCATATTTTCTTTATGAATTTATCGACTGATGGACATTTGGCCTGCTTCCATACTTTGTGTATGGTAAATAAAACTGCAGTAAACACAGGGGGCATGTATCCATTTGAATTAGTGTTTTAGTATTCTTGGGGTAAATACTCAGTAGTCCAATTACTGGATCGTAGGGTAGTACTATTTTTAACTTTTTGAGGAAGCTATATGCTGTTTTCCACAGTGCTGCACCAGCTTGCATTCTCACCAACAGTGCAAGAGAGTTCCTTTATTCTCTACATCTTCAACACACGTTTCTTGTATTGTTGATTTTAGCCCTTCTTACTAATGTGATACTAGTGTGAGGTGATATATTTCATTGTAGTTTTGATTTGCATTGCCCTGATGATGAGTGATGTTGAGCATCTTTTTAAGTGTTTGTTGGCCATCTGGATGTCTTTTTTGGAGAAGTATCTGTTCATGTCTTCTGCCCATTTTTTGTTTTTTGGATGTTGAGTTGTATCAGTTCTTTATATATTTTGGATACTAACCCTTAATCAGATGTCATTTGCAAATATCTTCTCCCATTCAGTAGGCTGCCTTTTAGTTTTGATTATTTCCTTCACTGTGCAGAAGCTCTTTATTTTGATGTAGTCCCAGTAGTTTACTTTTGCTTTTATTTCCCTTGCCTCAGGAGGCACATCTAGAAAGATGTTGCTATAGCTGATGCCAGAGAAATTATTGTCTGTGATCTCTTGTATGATTTTTATGGTTTCAACTTTTACATTTAGGTCTCTAATCCATTTTAAATTTATTTTTGTGCATGGTTTAAGAAAGTGGTCCAGTTTCATTCTTTTGCATGTAGATGTCCAGTTTTCCCAGTACGATTTGTTGGAGTCTTTTTCCCATTGCATATTCTTTCCTGCTTTGTTGAAAACTGACCATATCATTGTGGGTCTATTCCTGGGTTTTCTATCTTGTTCCCTTGATCTATGTATCTGTTTTTGTTCTAGTAGTATACTGTTTTGGTTACTACAGCTTTGTAATGTAACTTGAAGTCTGGAATTCTGATGCCTCCGGTTTTGTTTCTCTTTTTTCAAGACTGCTTTGGCTATTCAGGGTCTTTTGTGGTTCCATACAAATTTTAGGATTGTCTGTTCTAGTTCTGTGAAAAATGCTGTTGGTATTTTGATAGGGATTGCACTAAGTCTGTAGATTGCTTTGGGTAATACAGACATTTTAACAGTAATTTTCTTCCCATCCATGAGCATGCAATGTCATTCCATTTCTTTGCGTCGTGCTCAATTTCTATCATCAATGTTTTGTAGTTTTCAGCGTCCAGGCCTTTCAACCTGTTTGGTTAAGTTTACTCCGAGGTATTTTATAATTTTTGGTGCAATTGTAAACAGGATTGTTTTAATTTCTCTTTCACTGCATTATGGGTGTATAGAAATGCAACAGATTTCTGTACATTGATTTTGTATCCTGCAACTTTACCGAATTTGTTTTATCAGTTCTAGCAGTTTTCTGGTGGAATCTTTTGGGTTTTCTATCTATCATATCATGTCATCTGCAAACAGTGAAAGTTTCACTTCATCCTTACTGATCTGGATGCCTTTTATTTCTTTTTGTGGTCTGACTGCTGTGGCTAGGACTTCCAGTACGAATTAAAGTGGTGAGAGTGGGTGGGTGGCTCAGTTGGTTGAGCATATGACTCTTGGCTTTGGCTCAGGTCGTGATATTGGGGTCATGAGGTCGAGCCCCACGAAGGGTTCCATGCTCAGCACGGAGTCTGCTTGAGATTCTTTCCCTCACCCTTTGTCCCCGCCCCTCCCCTCCACCAATGGCTCACGTGCTTGTGCTAATAAATAAATAAAATCTTTTTATTTTATTTATTTATTTGACAGAAAGTGAGCACAGGCAGGAGGAGCAAGAGAGGGAGAAGCAGGCTCCCCACAGCAGGGAGCCCGATGCAGAGCTCGATCCCAGGAGCCTGGGATCATGACCTGAGCTGAAGGTAGACACTTAACCAACTGAGCCACCCAGGAGGCCCTGAATAAATAAAATCTTAAAAAAAAAAAAAAAAAAAAAAGTGGTTAGAGTGGACTTCCTTGTCTTGTTCCTGACCTTAGGGGAAAAGCTCTCAGTTTATCCCCACCAAGTGTGGTGTCTGCTCTGTGTTTTTCATATATGGCCTTTATTATGTTGAGGTATGTTCCTTGTAAACCTAGTTTGTTGAGGTTTTTTTCATGAATGAATTTGGTACTTTATCAAATGCTTTTTCTGCATTTACTGAAAGATCATATGCTTTTTATCCTTTTACTGATGTAATGTATCACACGGCTTAAAGAAACTTTTTATTTATCAATGGTGTATCTAAACATTAAAATATATTTATAAAGGAATCTAGATTTTCAAAATTCAAGTTTAATGTCATTTCCCAAGAGATGGAAGTGTGGCTCATCATCGTCTTTTTTTTTTTTTTTAAGATTTTATTTATTTATTTGACAGAGAGAGACACAGTGAGGGAGGGAACACAAGCAGGGGGAGTGAGAGAGAGAGAGAAGCAGGCTTCCCGCGGAGCAGGGGGCCCAATGCGGGGCTCGATCCCAGGACCCTGGGATCATGACCTGAGCCGAAGGCAGACGCTTAACGACTGAGCCACCCAGGTGCCCGCTCATCATCGTCTTACAAAACCTGTGGCTTCTATCCTGGGTGCTCTCTGCCCACCTCTCTGCTAAGCTACCTGCCTTGTTGTGAGCAGCCCTGGAGAGAGGCACATGTGGCAGGTAACCGAGCCCTCTAATCAACAGCAGTGAGGAACTGAGACCTGCCCACAATCGGCGAAATGATCAGGCAAGCAGGTCCTTTGGGCGAGTCAAGCCTGCAGATTACTGCAGCCCCAGCTAGACTATAACCTCATGAGAGAACCTGCTCCCAGACCAACCAGATTTCTGCACATTTTCTGAATATGGACATTGATGGCCTTTGTTCCAGACTATCTTTCAAAGGATTCCAAGGCGAATAGCCTTGGAAAATAGCTATGCTATCTCCCACTGGGGAAGAGGGCACATTGGTTTGCTGTCCAGTATGATAAGTATCTCCCCTCAGGAACAAAGGTTGAGCAGGTTTGGTTGCATACCCATAAAAGATGAGAGTTTCCTAAGCTTGAAGCTCCTCGGCTTTGATACAAAGGCATAGTGTACAGAGCACATGCCTGGGCCTGCCTCCACATGGCCCTTGTGGGACCGGGGGGGGGGGGGGGGGGGGGGGGGGGGGGGGTGTGGTAAGGGGGGCCAGCATGGACATGAGCACATGCTGCCTGTCGTTCTGTGAGTGATAAAGCCCTTTGTTTCTGACTCAGGAGTCTCATGCCTTCTGCAAGCATCTATGAAACTGGCTGGCCAACTTATCAGCTTGCAGGAAGAATAAAAGCTCACAAATGTCTTGGTTCATGATAGATTTATCTTTAGCACCATGAAAAAGCACTCTTGTTTAGAGTGACTAGTTTGTTTTCATCTTATGAAAACTGTCAGTCTCACAACTACTGCATTTCCTTCCTTTGATGACTAAGAAACCCAGAGGAAAATTTGCAACACTCTTAAATTATACAGATATCTATTTATAAATCTTCATGTATTAACCTTAATGTGACTAATTTTTTTCTATCATTTCCTCAGCTATTTGTCTATTATATCCTATGTATTTTATGTGTAAAATGTCTCAAGTATGTAAAGTGTTAAGATACACTTAACAGCTACTTATCATTCAGGATAAGCTCAAACAAGGTTCTCTCCTTGGAAGCATTTCCTGATTTTTCTGGGAATATTTTAATTATTCATTTTCTCATTTGTCTTTCCCCAGGAGATTTTATTTTAAAGATTTTATTTTTTTAATTAATCTCTACACCCAATGTAGGGCTCAACTCAAAACCCCAAGATCAAGAGTTGCACACTCCACCAAATAAGCCAGCCAGGCACCCCTTTCCCAGGAGATTTTAAACACTACAAGGAGAAAGACAGTATCCCCAGCATACAGTACCTGGATCACAACAGGCAAAGCAATAAATACACCAGGGAGAAAGCAGAGAACACAAGAGACACAAATGGGAGCGAGGTTGGTTCTCTGTTCCTTGGTACGGTGTGAGGAAGAAACTTGAAAAGGCTTTACCAGTTTAAGATGTGGCCTAACATTAAATTCTGGGTTAATATTACACTCTAACAGAAAAACAGAGGAAGGCCCAGAAGGAAAAAGAGATAGCAAGAGGAAAATTACAACAGCAGGAAGGCATGTTCTGAGGTGCCTGGGTGACTCAGTCATTAAGCGTCTGCCTTCAGCTCAGGTCATGATCCCAGGGTCCTGGGATCGAGGCCCGCATCGGGCTCCCTGCTCTGCAGGAAGCCTGCTTCTCCCTCTGCCACTTCCCCTGCTTGTGTTCCCTCTCTCGCTGTGTCTCTGTCAAGTAAATAAATACAAATCTTTAAAAAAATAAAAATAAAAATAAAATAAATACTTCTGTTTGCTGCTAAGAGGAAAACAAGAAAAGCACTTTGGGATCAGATTGTGAAGAGCCTTGAGAGTTGTTCAAGTTTAGACTTCCGTTATTAATTGAGAACAAAATTTAGTAATACAGTACATCCTTAGAATATTTCTCTTTATTTCTCTTATGACCAGATGGGGAAAAGTAAACTAATAATTTAAATGTATCTCAAGTAATAGCACACAAAAACACCGCTAAGAGAATTGTGTAGTGGAAAAATTATACTTTTTATACTGCAAAATTAAAATGTACAGTATTTAAGACAAATTGCTAAGAAGGAAATTGAGCTGTGATAATACTTACAAGATCCTGAACATGGCCATCACAGGATCTAAAAACATTTAAGGGTAAAGTCCACTAATAGCTCCAAATATTTACAAAGTTGGAACGTGATTCTAGACAAAAGTCAAATACAGTAAGGATTTCATCTGCTTTTATGATCAATAATTAGGTTTCTTGTCATTTTAGTGCCACAATTTTGTAGATACAGCCAAATTTTTCTAAAATATAGTGATGTTGACATTTTCACTTTGTTAGAAAAGACCCTCAAGGGGCATCTGCCTGGCTCGGTCGGTAGAACATGCAACTATTGGTCTTGAGGTTGTGAGTTTGAGCCCCATGCTGGGTGTAGAGATTACTTAAAAATAAAATCTTAAAAAAAAAAAAAAAAAAAAAAGGAATGACAGAGCCCACAGTGGACATGCAAATCCCACGGTGGGGCAGGGCAGACTCCAGAAGTCTAATCTCTACAGTCTATAGTCTAGAACACTCCTGAATCATTTCTTAATCCAGCAAGAATGGTTTAGAACACAGTATACTATAAATACACCTTAAAGGTAGGTAGTCCTTAAAATGCAGAGGAATTAACATCAGATTATAAACGGTTAATGGATATTTTCAAGAGACCAAGTACAGAGATTCACTTGACTCTGCAATTTGGGTCACAAGCTTTTTTTCTCATACATACACATACAACAAGTATGCAATTTCACTAAAAATATATTGTACATACCAATAACCTACAAATCTCAGAATTCACAGCTAACGAGAGTTCACAGACACATTTTGTATCCATTACCAATACTTTTCTATTGTTTCTTAAATACACAGTGCCAGGCACAGCCATTTATCTCTTCATGTATCTTTGGTAAGAGAATGTAAACCATTGCTCTATTAAATATGTTGTTATAAAATTTACCCTTAAATTGAAAAATACAGTCAACAGAAAGTAAACCTCGATTCTTTAAAGTCCTTTTGAGCGTCTCGTTAATACACCTACTTAATAGTATGCTGTAAGATAAATACTCCAGAGGACTGACAGAGGTGTAATTTTTCAGGTATAATTTTGTCATTTAATGAAATCAGTCTTTATGTCTATCCCTCTGCATTAATTTTGGTTGTTTACAGTTCTTTTTTAAAAAAACAGATTTCTCAGAGAAAAATACTCCCTCCCTCAAGACCTGCATGTACCTAACAATTTGCATGGGACCTTTATAACTGAAGGTCAGTGTGACTGGATACAAAACACTTGGCTCAGAATTTCTTTCCTTCAGTATGTCAAATGCATTACACTATTGTCTTCTGGCCTACAACGCTGATGTACAAAAGTTTGATAACAATCTGATTTTCCTCTGATAAGACATGTGGTCTTTCTGCCTAAAAATTTTATCACTACATCAAACAGATTAAGGCTGCAGTGTTTATTGGGATTTTATTATTTTTCCAGCTTTTATATCTTATTTCTTATTCTTAGCCTTCTCCTTACTTGATTTGTGGACAAAGAAAGAGAAAATAGATATTACTTGAAATTCTGAAAGGGTGTTCTCTCCCCTTTTAGTAAACATGGG
This sequence comes from Mirounga leonina, assembly GCF_011800145.1. NCBI lineage: Eukaryota > Metazoa > Chordata > Mammalia > Carnivora > Phocidae > Mirounga > Mirounga leonina. The sequence goes on along the minus strand of NW_023270451.1, from coordinate 3,807,910 downwards.
CTTTAGTATAAGAACTTGGACATTATTCATATGTACTCAAAGATTCTGGGCTCATTTCTTGGTTCTTAATTATGTTCTGGATAAGTTCAAATACAATATATTAAAATACGAACAGGGAAAATAATTGATCTTGGAATGAGAAAGTCTTAATTGGGTAAAAGCAGAATTCAGAAATCAGAAGACAGGCAAAAAATACTAAGATTTCTTTCAGTAACTAAGGAACTTTTCAAGTAAAAGCACCCTGAAAGCAGTTCCCTGGCTATTTGAAACCAAAGCCCATAATTATACGCACTCAGATATCAATATATAACTGAAAGACTACATTCCTTCAAGAAGTCAAGGCTCATTGTTATTTTTGGCTCCTACTGACCCCAAGAGAGCAAGGATACACCGAAGTGCACAGCAAGGTTGGACTCAACCACACAACTGTAGGCATCTTCCCAAGCAGATGTTACATCTTACAAAAAATGAAGAATAATACATTGTCAATAATCCAAATTCTCAATTATTCTCAAGAAATTTCAAAAATGGGAAAAAGAACATAGGTCTTAGATTCAAAGGACTACAGATGTAGTAAATGAAAGGTCTTCAACATATATGTATGGAAAACAGAACTTGCTTTGGAGTCTCAATCCAAAGCCCCACCTAGTTTTATCGTCCAAAAGCAAAGGATGCTTTCTAGTTTAATCATCATGAGAAAGCCTGACTCATGTGCCAACTTGTGCACACTCCTGTATGAGGCACCCGACACAGCAATTTAGATACAGTTAGTGGGTTTCAGGTTTAGGACTCATAATCCATGCCAGACAAAAAGAGTATTAAATGAATTTATGCTTTAGGGAAAACAGTTAAATGATTACACCAAAAAATACATCTAGCTAAACATAGATGGGAGGCCGCAATGTCTTTTCATTAAGTTCTTATGACATTCTTCTGACAAACTGTATTCTCCAAAAAGGGACACAATGGTATCTTCCAAACCACTTGCTCTTCTAGAATGCCAAAGTTCTACCATGAAGAAATGGACTCTACTTCTCTTCCCTTCCTTCCTGGCTTCCGAAATGCTTCCAGCCGAAAGAATGTAGCACAAGTGACGGCCTGATTTCTGAGGCTAGGTTGTAAAAGGCAACACAGCTCTCACTTTGAAAGGTGGAGGTCTGCTTCTGGAACTCTGAGTCACCAGGTAAGTCTGAATACTCTAAGGCTGCCATGCTGTGAGGAAGCCAAGCCACATGGAGGTGTTCCAGTTGGCAGTTCCAGCCTTCCAGCCCTCGGTCCCAGGGACCAGACAAGTGAGTAAGTAAGCTTCCAGATGATTCTAGTCCCCAGCCCATCGAGTCACTTGAAGCCTTTGAGAGGTCTCAGCTGAAGACACAGACATCATGCAGCAGAGGCAAACCATCCTATTTTTGCCCTTTCTAAATTCCTGATCCGTAAAATCATAAGCAAAATTAAAAACTGGCATAAGGCTGCTACGTTCTGGGATAATTCATTATTCAACAATAATAACCAGTCACTATTCTGCTCACCACAACAGCTATGTAAAACCTCCCTATTCTGGGCGCCTGGGTGGCTCAGTTGGTTGGGCGACTGCCTTCGGCTCAGGTCATGATCCTGGAGTCCCGGGATCGAGTCCCGCATCGGGCTTCCTGCTCAGCAGGGAGTCTGCTTCTCCCTCTGACCCTCCTCCCTCTCATGCTCTCTGTCTCTCATTCTCTCTGTCTCAAATAAATAAATAAAATCTTAAAAAAAAAAAAAAAAAACTCCCTATTCTGCAAGAAAGAAGTGACTCGATCTCTACAAGACTACTATCACCAAAATTCACTCACTTACTTCTTTCTTTGCCAGCCCCTCAAGTACTCTTCAGATTTCTTCTCTTCTGCATAGAAATATGCTCAAGGGATCCTGTACTAAAATCAACTTTCCCTTATTAATTGGGTAACCAATTAACCTCACCCCCAACAAGCTAAAATGTTTTCTTCATTTAACTGCTAAATTTTACCCAAGAATCTGCTATGATCTCTCCAGTACACCCGGTCATCTCCATGACTTCAATCAATGGGGTCTCTAGGGACACCCCCTGCAGATTAGTTCACTGGCCCTGTCTTAACCTTCATCCTCCTCAAACCGTGGCTTAGCTGAATACTGCTATTATTAAATCCTTCCTTCTTGAAATCTCCTTCTTCTATGCCTCAGACCTAACAGTCTTGGAGAGAACTTTACCATCTCAGTGTATTACTAATAGAGGAAAAATTACTATTCTCCCAGCAAGAACTTTGGTCTGGAAGTCTGATGAGAGACTGAAGTTTAAAGGCTCACAGTGAATTTGAGTGGTATAGTGAAAAGAGCTGAGTAGTCTGAAAGGATCAATAGAAGTCATAAAACTATGTAGAATGATTTTAATTAGCACATAAAAGGACAAAGGAGTAAAGCATAATCAAGATTATGATGAAATTACAGTAAAAGAACTAAACCTTCTTTAAAAAAATAAACAAGATCACATGACACAAAAAGAATAAAATCAAGCTTTAAAAACGCAATGGTCAAAAAAATATGAAGGGGGCGCCTGGGTGGCTCAGTGGTTGAGCAACTGTCTTGGGCTCAGGTCACAATCCCAGGGTCCTGGGATTGAGCCCCGCCATGGGGCTCCCTGCTCCACGGGAAGCCTGCTTCTCCCTCTGCCTGCCGCTCCCCCTGCTTGTGCTGTGTGTGTGTGTCAAATAAATAAATAAAATCTTAAAAAAAAAATATGAAGGACACAATTAACTTCAGAAATGTTAAATACAATCGGCCAGTCTTACGAAAAATCAAATGAGTAAAATAAAAATAGAGATTGTTGGTAACACCATGTACTTAGTGGTGCTATGTGGAACCATCCTCATGTACCTTTGGTAAATGTATAAATCAGTATTATCTTTGTGGAGGGCAACTGGTGACTTTTTTTCCTCCCCAAGATTTTATTTTTAAGTAATCTCTAACCCAAAGTGGGGCTTGAACTCACAACCCTGAGAGCAAAAGTTGCAAGCTCCACCGACTGAGCCTGCCAGGCACCCCAATAGTGACATGTTTTTTTTTTTTTTTTTTAAAGATTTTATTTATTTATCTGACAGAGAGAGAGAACAAGTAGGCAGAGACAGGCAGAGGGAGAGGGAGAAGCAGGCTGCCCGCTGAGCAGGGAGCCCGATGCGGGGCTCGATCCCAGGACCCTGGGATCATGACCTGAGCCGAAGGCAGACACTTAACCGGCTGAGCCACCCAGGCGCCCCAATAGTGACATGTTTTAAAATCAAAATGTGCTGTGCTACAAACTAGCTAATCCCATGTACACATTCATGCTCAAAACAAACCCATAAGATGAATATACAAGCAGTTCCCAGTAGCATTATTTACAAAAGTTTGAAAAGGGGAAACATTTAAGTATCAAAGTTAAAGTAAATAAACAGAGGGGCGCCTGGGTGGCTCAGTCGTTAAGCGTCTGCCTTTGGTTCGGGTCATGATCCCAGGGTCCTGGATCGAGCCCCACATCGGGCTCCCTGCTCAACGGGAAGCCTGCTTCTCCCTCTGCCTCTGCCCCTGCTTGTGTTCCTTCCCTCACTCTGTCTCTGTCAAGTAACTAAAATCTTTAAAAAAAAAAAAAATAATAAACAGAATAAAATATTATGCAGAAAACAATGATGCAGAACTATATTTAGATTCATGGAACTGTAACCATAAATATTACTGAAAGAAAGATAACATAATAAGGATCATGCACAGATCAATTTCATTTATGGAAGTTATACAAATATGGATATACATATATACACATGAATTTCTGGGAGGACACCTATGAAACTTTTTTTTTTTTTTTTAAGAGAAAGTGGGGGGTGGAGGGAGCTGGGGTGGAGAGAGACTCCCAAACAGAGCCCACACCCAGCACAAAGCCTGTCGAAGGGCTTGATCCCACAACCTGAGACCATGACCCCAAGGTGAAACCAAGAGGAGCCACCCAGGTGACTTTTAAACCCTTTAAATCCACCTTGGGGAAATGGACTGTGGAATACTGTTTTGGAAGTAAAAGTGAGAACTTTAAGTTTTTGCTTACTTTCCACTTTGTCTGAACTTTTAACATTACCATATATAAAACGTTTATAATATTTTTTGAACTAGCAAATAAGAAGTAAGCATATTCCACAATGCAAGTTTAAATAAAGAACTATAGGGGCGCCTGGGTGGCTCAGTCAGTTAAGCGTCTGCCTTCGGCTCAGGTCATGATCCCAGGGTCCTGGGATCGAGCCCCGCATCGGGCTCCCTGCTCGGCGGGAGACCCCTTCTCCCTCTCCCACTCCCCCTTGCTTGTGTTCCCTCTCTCGCTGTGTCTCTCTCTGTCAAATAAATAAATAAAATCATTTTAAAATAAGAAAGAAAGAAAAAAAGAGAAAGAAAGAAAGAAAGAAAGAAAGAAAGAAAGAAAGAAAGAAAGAAAGAAAGAAAGAAAGA
>NW_023270451.1:3755389-3803421 GCF_011800145.1 Mirounga leonina | reverse complement strand
AGAAAGAAAGAAAGAAAGAAAGAAAGAAAGAAAGAAAGAAAGAAAGAGAAAGAACGAACGAACGAACTATATAGGAATATGTATGTATGGTCACTTACAACCATAGGTATGATGAACCTCAGGTCTTAACATCAAAAGCCAACAAGGAAATGGGGGCATCACAACAGTGCTAAAATCATTAATAATAAATTAGGAGAGGGTAGCAGTATGGTTTCCCATGTACTGAGAGTGGAGGAAAATTCTCATAGACCCTCATAATGAGAACATGTGTTATTATGAGCAACGGCCTCAGGAACAAGAGCATGTTTATCTGAGTAGATGCACACACACACATAAATAGCAACTCCAAAGAAGATATGTAAATGGCCAATAAGCATATCAAAGGATGATCAACATCAACAGTCATTTAGAAAATAAAAATCAGGGGCCCCTGGCTCACTCAGAAGAACTCTTCTGAGTTCTTGATCTCAGGGTCGTAAGTTTGAGCCCCATGTTGGGAGCAGAGATTACTTAAAAATAAAATCTTTAAAAAAAAAAATCAATATCAAAATCACAATGAGATTCCACTTCAGTACCACTAGCATGCCTAAAAAAGAATAAGTATTGGCAAGGAGGGCGCCTGGGTGGCTCAGTTGGTTAAGCGACTGCCTTCGGCTCAGGTCATGATCCTGGAGTCCCTGGATCGAGTCCCGCATCGGGCTCCCTGCTCGGCAGGGAGTCTGCTTCTCCCTCTGACCCTCCCAACCCTCCCCCCTCTCATGTGCTCTCTCTCTCAAATAAATAAATAAAATCTTTAAAAAAAAATAAAGTATTGGCAAGGACGTAGAAAAACTGTAACCCTCATATACTGCTGGTGGGAATATACAGTGATATGCAGCTTCTTCAGAAAAATAGTCTAGCAATTCCTCAAGATATTTAAACATGGAGTTACAATATGACCCAACAACAATTCCACTCCTAGGCATACCCAAGAAAATGAAAACATGCCCACTTAAAAACTCATATACAAATACACACTACACACACACGCACACATATATACACAAACTACACGCATACAGAGTAGCATATTCTTAATAGCCCCAAAAATAGAAACCAAATGTAAATCAACTGATAAATGGACAAACAAAATGTAATATATCTCAACCACAGAATATTATAGTATAAAAAGGTATAAAGTAATAATATATGCTATAACATGGATCAAAGTTAAAAAGATGCTAAGTATGCCAGCTACGAAAGACTACATACTATAGGACTCTATTTATATGAAATGTCCAGAATAAGCAAATCCACAGAAAAAAGAAAGTAGATTAGTGGTTGCCAAGGACTGGGAAGAATGGGGGTGAGGACTGCTAATGAACATATTTCTTTTTTGGGGTGATGAAACTTTTATGGAATTAGACAGTGCTAATAGTTGCCCAATCTGTAAATATACTGAAAACCAATGATTTGTAGCCTTTAAAGTGGTAAATTTTATGTAAAGTATTCCCCCCTTTCTAGTAGTTTCAATTAGCATGGTCAACTGCAGTCTGGAAGCAGATGATCCTCCTCCTAGCATTCACCAGAAGATCAATAGTAGCCTAACACGAGGTCACAATGCCTAGGTCATTCCCCTCACTTCACCTCATCTAGTAGGCATTTTTTTTTTTTAAGATTTTATTTATTTATTTATTTATTTATTTATTTATTTATTTATTTATTTATTTGACACAGAGAGAGCACAAGCACAGGGAGAAGCAGAGGGAGAGAGAGGCAGACTCCCCACTGAGCAGGGAGCCAGACAAAGGGCTCGATCCCAGGACCCTGGGATTATGACCTGAGCCGAAGGCAGACACTTAACGACTGAGCCACCCAGGCGCCCCGTGGCAGGCATTTTTTCATCTCGCATCGCCACAAAAACAAGAAGGAGGAGTACAGAACAATAAGACATTTGAGAGAGAGAGGGAGGGAGTGAAAGAGAGAGAGAGAGAGAGACCACATAACTTTTATTACAGTATAATTGTTCTATTTTATTATTGTTCTTGTTAATCTCTTTACTGTGCCTGATTTATTTATAACTTAAAATTCATCACAAGCATGTATGTAAAGGAAAAAACATGTATATATAGGGTTTGCTACTACCTGCAGCTTCAGGCATTCATGGGGGTCCAGGAACATAACCCTAGTGGATTGGGGTGGGGGAGCTATTGTAATCAATACAGGAAACTGTATGAGGGGGAAAAATAAAAAACCCAGCAAGTTTTCAAGTACTGCTAGTCAATACAAAATAGGAAAAAAAAAAAAAAACCCAAACCACAAACCTTCAACAAAATCTAAAACTCCTTTACTTCATTTCAATCTTTTCAATTCTAGGTTGAAACAGGATCCAGTACAGATAAATAGGAAAATCACTCTACCCAATCCATTCTACCAATCCAGAATATCAATAACGCTAAGAAGGAGAGGGATCTGGACTAGGAACTCTTAATAATACAGTTCTTCTTTATACTAGCCGCGAGAAATAAAAAAAACCCGGCAACTCTATTGTAAACTTCAAAGTTGCTAAGAGACTAGATTATAATCATTCCCACTACAAAAAGGAAATGATAATTATGTGAAATGATAGAAGTGTTATCCAACGCTAAGGTAGTAATCATAGGGGGCGCCTGGGTGGCTCAGTCAGTTAAGCGGCTGCCTTTGGCTCATGTCATGATCCTGGGGTCCTGGGATCGAGCCCCACGTCTGGCTCCCTGCTCAGCAGAGAGTCTGCTTCTCCCTCTCCCTCTGCCTGCCACTCTGCCTACTTGTGCTCTCTCTCTCTCTGTCAAATAAATAAATAAAATCTTTTTTTTTTTAAAAAAAGGTAGTAATCATAGTACAATGTATCAACGTATCAAGTCAACACCTTCACTTACACAATGTACATCTTACACTTACAATGCTGTACTGTCAATTATATCTTAGTAAAAATAAATTTGAAAAAAGAGAGAAAACAAATTATTCTAAAACTTGTCTCATTACTAGGTTCTGTTTGTAAATGTTCTTAAAATCCTAATTTAGGTCCCAAATAAGAATCAAACATGCTTGGGGCCCACCGAGAGAACTGGCAGACAGCCCCAAAGAGCCAGAATATATCAGTTTGGGGCCAAAGAAGAAAGGTAAAGGAAGTTACGTTCCCACGTGAGTTGGGAAGCAGATTGGGAGAGGATGGGACAGAGAAGCAGGCCAGCAGGGAGGGGCCTATGGGGCAGCCCCAGGAAGTGTCTGCACAAAGGGCCTGGGGGGGAGGGGGGGAGCACAGTGGCGCAGGCAGTGAGTGCTGTGCAGACCCCGGCTGAGCCACCCCATACTGCTCTGGCACCGAGCACAGGGGGACAGCCCCGGCAGCAAGGCCAAAAGCAATCCCACAGTGGGTACCGGCGGCACCCAGGGCAGCGAGGAGCGGGGAGAAAGCCCATGGCAGACAGCACGTGGTGGCTCAGGCCCAGCCCCATGCCGCCCACCTCTGGGGACGTGCAGACCCAAAAAAGGGCCAATGATGCAGGGGGCTGACAGGTAGGGACAAGAACCACGGACACTTAGAAGGCAACTAAGAACCCTCTACACCAAAAAATGGAAAATTCCAGTTACACAACTGAATATGTACAGGAATTTTTCACAGAGACGAACAGAGCTGCTGTCTGCTTAGTTCCTCGATCTGCTCCATGTCAAGCTGAACCCCAGTCTCTGGCTGCTCTCCTAACTCCCTGACTGACTGCTCTGTTTCTTGCAACCTGTTCTTTCTCCTCCTGTATTCCACTGGATCTCCCAAAGGCCTGTCAGTAACAGCCTTCCTGCATCTTTTTTATTAATTTAACACCTCTTAAATGATTTGTTTTCCTATCAAATCTGTACTACTTGTGTAAGGTTTGGGAAGAGTCTGCGAGAACACCTCCACTTCTCACAGAACTGCAGAGCTGAGGAGTCCGAAAGACCTCACCGCTGACACCAACTGCCTAGTTTGCAGGTTCCAAACTCAAGCTCAGCTGCAATAGTTAATCTGTAAGAAGAACACACAGAACTCCCGGAAAGCTGTTATACTCATGGTTACATTGTACTATAGACATAAGGGCCACAGATTACAGTCAATCAAAGGAAGTGAGAGGCAGGATCTGGGGTCCCAAATGCAGAACATCCAGGTGTCCTCTTCCAGGGGAGTTAAGTCAAGACTCGGACGCTTAACCAACTGAGCCACCCAGGCGCCCCTGGGCAGTGTTACATCCTTGACGACACCATTTGCTCGCTGCTCTTTGAGCCCCAGATTCGTATTTCCAGCTGTCTTTTTGACATCTATCTTTAAACTAAATGAATAAAGTCAAACTCAAAATCTACCCAGACCAACTGTGATTTCACTGTTCCTGTTAATAGTGCCAAATCCACTTCTTTCCAATAAGGAATTGAGGCAGTTCATAAAACCACAATAAAAGATACAAAATTAGAAGGAAATTGGGGCAAAGAAGAAATAGCCCAGAAAAAAAGAAAAGAGAATAATGCTGCAGTGAAGTTAGGACACAGAATGCAGTGCTGGAAATTCTTGCTCACTTGTTAACAGGAGGGCTGTGCATTTGGCTCTGAGTTCTTTAATAGCCAAGTAACATCTTAACAAAGAAGAGATGGCAAGCAGATTCAAAATTCAGAGTCCTCTAAAAAAAAAAAATGATGCCCAGAATGCACTGCTGTTCTTCCAGGCGCCCCACAGTTCAAGACTTGGAAGGGTTTTCATCACGGTCCTCTATATTCAGTCTTTTGTCAAAGATAGAGATGCTTCCTCTGAAGTGCTGCTTGCTTTTTTGACCTCTCCATTAGCGTATCTTCTCTCTCTAATCAGTCAAGATTTACAAATTAATCTTTCTTAAATAGAGCCATCCTCTGTGCAAAATCTACAATGGTTCCTCAGTGATAGGTTTTTTTTTTATTTTTTAACTTTATTTTTATTATTATTTTTTTAAAGATTTTATTTATTTATTTGACAGAGAGAGACAGAGTGAGACAGCGAGAGCGGGAACACAAGCAGGGGAGGGAGAAGCAGGCTTCCCACCGAGCAGGGAGCCCGATGCGGGGCTCGATCCCAGGATCCTGGGATCATGACCTGAGCCGAAGGCAGACGCTTAAGGACTGAGCCACCCAGGCAACCCATACAGGGTTTTTTTTAACTTTTTTTTTTATTTACAAAGAAATGCTTAGTACAGAAAACCAAGAAAAATTAAGACAAAGAGGTAAAACACACACACACACACACACAAGAAATCCTATAATCCACATATAACTAGGTATGGCAACCATTTCTTAAACTGAGGTAAAATTGGGATGCCTGGGTGGCTCAGTCAGTTCAGCGTCTACCTTCGGCTCAGGTCATGATCCCAGGTCCTGGGATAAAGCCCCACATCGGCTCCTTGCTCAGTGGGGAGCCTGCTTCTCCCTCTGCCTTCCGCTCCCCCTGCTTGTGCGCTCTCTCTCTGATGAATACATTTTTAAAAATAAATAAATAAAAATAAATAAATTGAGATAAAATTTACATACAATGGAAGTCAAACATCTTATGTACACAATTCCCTGATATCTGACAAATGTATACATCCTAATCAATATGAAGAATATTTCTCCAAACTTCCTATGTTCGCTCTCCCGGTCAAGTTCTTTGTCAGCTAGCTATGTAACCAATATTTTTTCCTAGTCTGAGGCTGGTCTTCTCATTTTTAAAAGTGCCTTCAAATCTGTAAATATTTTTCATTTTGATGAAATCAAATTAATTTTTATTTTGTAGTTAATACTTCTTGCATACTCGCTGAGAAATCTTCCCTTACTGCAAGTTTGTGAAGATAACCTACTTTTTTTTCTTTTTATAAGCTTTACACTTTTAGCTTTACATTTATATCTATGATCCATTACAACCTGTAAAGAGAGCTAAAAAATATCTATCTACACATCTACCATAAGATCAGAAACAATCAACGATGTCCACTCTTACCACTTCTATTCAACCTTAAGCAGGGAGCAAGGAAGCAAGAAAGAGAAATAAAATGCATAAATAATGTTGAGGAAAACAAATATCTGCATGATACTTGTGATATGATAAATGACCTATGTGCAAAAATCCCAAGAAAGCTACATTTACACACACGAACTATTCTGTGTTCCTTCAAGTTTTTTTTTTTTTCCCAATACATATCTTACTAACTGGTGTTTTAATTTACTTCATGTACAAATTGCTTATCCTCATCTTCGTCCTCTACATGGCGCTCCCAAACTCCTCTTCAACCTAATCTACACATCAGCTTTTTGCTCGCTGTGGGCTAGGAAAATAAGGGCCCTCAGCACTTCCCAGAAACACTGGTCCCAGCTTCCGGGGCTGAGTCAGAGTGGTGTCCTGTGCCATCAATAAAGTCCAATAATTCTCCAGCAGCAAGGCCCCCTCTACATTTTCTAGGAAGTCTTTTACCTCTCACCAAATCCGTCAATCCTCTAAAAGCTCTCACCAATCTTCCCTTTTTTCCCTCTTATAATTATTACCCACACAATAAAGGTGAAAAAGGCTATTTAAGTGGTTTCTCGATGTGGTCTCTTCAGGCACTACATTATTCTATGAGGTACCAGGGATGGACTGCGAAGGCAAGACCAGAGAAGGCTCTGGCACTGACTGGCTTCTATTTACTCCAGTGGCAAAGTCACGAGCCCACGAACCCCTGGAGAGTGGGGGCTCGTTTCCAATTCACCTTCACAGTCCCTGAAGTAAAACACACACAACACTTCACACGGAGTAAGCCTCAAAGAACTGAACCGTCATGCTAACTAACACTTAGTGATCGATACCCTCGTCGGTGGCAACCGGCAGCACCAGCAGGCCTACCAGGTGTCAGAATCTCCTCAGTCCCCACGAAAGAAATGAAATGAGGCCTTCTGTAATTCATTCAGGAGCACCTATTACTTGGTCACACAGATAAGCAGAGTTTCTTTTTAAGGCTTCAGGTAAGCCAAATAATTTTAAAAACATGCAGCCATGGTAGGATTAAGTATGTGCATAGCATTAGGTGGTTTATAAGGAAACAACTGAATAAATAAAGGTGATCTTTTTTATACAAAAAAAAAAGGCAAAAAGCAAACTAAAGACTACACTTCTATAAAATACAAGCTGCATGACACTGGTTTCTAAGGCAACCCTATGTAAGGTGTACTGCTTGTTTATTTTAGGAAAAGCTGAAGCTATAATAGTCTCCAAGGCATATAGACTGTAGAGAGAGACAAGGCCAATGAGAATGTATAACCACCACCACTACATTTTGAGAGTTATTAAAATTCAGGCAATCTAAACTTTTCATAGATGGAAAGGCAATTTGTGTGTAAGAAAGTCACCAGACATTTTTCTACTGTGCGAATATTTCTACTGTTTATCCTATGTTTTGAAGAAGATATTCCGAAGCTTCAAAAGAAGCAAACTGGATGCCACTCAAACGTGGATTGTAAGTAAGACCTCTGGAGCATTACGGATAATTTAAAAAAGATCTAGGGAAGAAATGAAAGATCTGTATTCTGACTTGTGTCCCCTTCACGCCATGTCAACCTCCTCACTTCTTGACATGCCTTCTGAGACCCACGGGAAACATCAGTGCCGTTTGTCCCTTAGTTGTAACTTAACACTAGAGACAATTCCTTCATCCAACCAAAAATATTTATTGCACTGTGGAGAGTACAAATGCAGTGGGGTTGGCAAAATACACAGCCCCTGACCACAGGGAATCTTCCAGACTGAGGAGGAGGAGATCACAAATGAACACAAAAATAAACGTGTAACTACACAGCCTGGCGACTGCTGGAGGTGGGAGGTTGGGGTACATGCCCTTGTGAGGGGCAGAGGGCGGGGCCTGATGAAGAGGTGACTAAGGGTTCAAAGAAGGCCTTTCTGAGGAAACGACACACACTTACCAAGTCAGACCACAAAAGTGTTGAAATCGATGTCTCCAGGAATAATACAGACGATGAAACTGTACAAGGTGCCAACTTATTGAAGAATGATTTAGAGGAGCCAAAAAACAGGACCTCCAAGCAGGCAGTGCTGGCAGGATGATCTAACAAAACAACGTTCCTACCGTCACCACTGACCAGTCCTTGTAGCAAATATGTGCTGAGGGTTGGAAAAACGTTTAGACACAAGGTCGTCCAAAGCAGTTAATTCCCCTTACACAGCGCCTCAGTCACCTAGTATGAGGTGAACGGAAGCCACTCCTTAGTGCTGGCTTCCGAGCTTCAGAGGCATGCACGTACCTGAGCCGAGCCTGACGAGGCTCTGAAACATGTGCCAATCCGGGTCATCCTCGCTGGGATCCCAGTTCGGGAGTTACAGTCCAGCCCAGAACGTCCAGCAGGCACCCTGGCCATTCTGAGGCAGGTGGTACCGAGTCACACTCTTTAGACCCACCCAGCACTGCAATCTCCCCACAGGACGAGGGTCTACTCTGGCGAAGAGGTTTTATGCTCAAACTCACGAAGCACGCGCATATTGCACAAGGGTGTCCCGGAAGTGTCTGTTTATTGGCTCACCCTGTGCCTGACCCTTGTTATCTCCTGGGCTTGGAAGTAGGAATCTGAACAAACTGCCCAGCCTGTTGCTACAGTTCTCGCCCGAAACAATGGCCAGAGGTGACACCGAAATGAGACAGAGAGAGGCCATGTGACACAGCTGTCTCTCCAGAGGCCAGGGCAACAAGCCCGGCCCAGTGAGGCAGCCAGCACCCCAGGGGGCTGCACAAAGGGGACCAGCAGGAAAGCACACACGGGAACAAGCCCGGGAGGAGAATGAAGGAACAAGGACAGGACAGAAGAAAATAAAATTCACATTTCTTAAGCACCTTCTACGTACCAAGCAGTATGGCACATACTTCGTGTATCTGTCACATTTTCATCCTTACAAAATCTTAGGTGGTATGATGTGGTTGTATATTATGTTACACAGAGAGACGATATTCTATCACAGATGAAGAAGCTGACGCCTGGAGGGAAAGGAGCTTGTCCAGGGAAAGGGACAGAGAACTAGGAAGCCGGATTTTGAATCCAACACTCTCAGACACCAAAGTCCACAGTCCTCCTGGGTTTGGTGGGAGAACAAGAAGTAAGATGAGTGGGAACAAGCTGGCTATGAAGAAAGAAAATGCACAGCCAAGCAGAAAGGAGCAATGAAGAATGCTTTAGCAATATTAGAACTTTAAATAGTGACCTTTGTGCTCAAGTGGCTGAGGTTTCCTATGTTTCCAACGGGGAAAGACTTGTAAAGAGATAAAAAGGAAGGCTGGTTGGTCATGAATGATGCAGGAGGGCAGACACCCAGATGCTTACCACTGTTCTTGTGGGGTGCTGAGATTCCAGGTGACTCTGCAACTCCGCACCCAATGTTACCTGTTTCCTAAGGTGAACGAATATTTCTTTTGTGAAGAAATAAAACAGGTAGTATGTTTTGTTGTTGATGTTTTACTTTACTTTGAATACTAAGAAGTGGTTGGTAGGGCAGAGGTTCTCTGGGAATGAAGTCAAAGAAAACAGAAGGGACAGAAGACAGACAAGACAGCTCCCCAGACTAAGTAAAACCCACCCTAACTTCAAAAGCCATCCCTCCCCTTCCCCCTGCCCGACGGTTCAGTCCAGTCATTAGACAGGGTGGGGCAACAAAGGATATCTGAGTACAGGCTAGGTAAGGGCAGAGGGGAGAGATGCCCTTCACCGCCGAGACAGCGACTGGTGATTCATCACGTACAAGGAAATTAATCAAATAATTAAATGTAGTGAGGATAAGGAGAGCCTAGCCTCTTACTGTCAAAGAAAGAAAGAAACCCAGAAATAGGGAAAGGGAGAAAACTGGGCTGAATCCCCTGGCAGCAGAGTGCAATTAGAGATATCTCATTAAATTCACATATTTTAATATATACATAAGCATAAACATAGGATACATATAAACATAAAAGGTGTGTGCACCCCAGCCCTATGCTGAGAGAGCTACAAGCACGGACACCCCAACAACGGCAACCACATCCCACGCCCAGATCTTGTTTTCAAAATCCTGCCCTAAAGGAGTGGACTCCAGGGCTCGGGTAGGGAAAATACAAGCCTGGAACAGTTTACCTTACTTGAAAGTAAGAAAGTGTTCCAAGAATGACAATGACATCTTTTTTTTTTTTTTTTTAAGATTTTATTTATTTATTTGACAGAGAGAGACAGAGCGAGAGAGGGAACACAAGCAGGGGGAGTGGGAGAGGGAGAAGCAGGCTCCCCACTGGGCAGGGAGGCCCATGCGGGACTCGATCCCAGGACCCTGGGATCATGACCTGAGCCGAAGGCAGACGCTCAACGACTGAGCCACCCAGGCGCCCAAAGATTTTATTTATTTATTCATAAGAGACAGAGAGAGAAAGGCAGAGGGAGAAGCAGGCTCCCCGCAGAGCAGGGAGCCCAATGTGGGACTCGATCCCAGGACCCTGGGATCGTGACCTGAGCCGAAGGCAGACGCTTAACGACTGAGCCACCCAGGCGCCCCATGACAAGGACATCTTGAAAGGACAGAGAATCAACCTGAAGGAACTCCTAATGGCCAAATGTGGGATAAGCCACGCATCCAAACAAGTAAGGAGAGGAACTGATTAGAACTCATGGAATAGGGAAACCCATGAATGAGTCCATGTGAGATAGCGAGAAAGACAGACAAGATAGGGAGATGGATGGAAGGGGTGGGGGGGAGACAGGAAGAGAAAGAAAGGAGAGAGAGAGAGAAGGAAATACATTCGTTGACAAGAGGATACTTAGAGTCTCAAAGAAGTAACTCTCAAAATATTTATTTATTACCAGGGGGAAAAGAGTAACTTCACAGTACAGATTACCTGGCAGACACCATCCTGAACAAAGTGACAGACATCAACGGCAACAGTGTAAACCCAAACCGTGCACTACCTGATCAAATAACGTGCTAAGACAACACTTCCCACAGAGCAACACTTGATTTTTTGTTTAAAGATTTTATTCATTTCCTCGACAGAGAGAGCTAGAGTAACACAAGCAGGGGGAGCAGCAGAGGCAGAGGGAGAAGCAGGCTCCCCAGTGAGCAGGGAGCCCGCCGCCCGATCCCAGAACCTGGGATCATGACCCAAGCTGAAGGCAGACGCCTAACCAACTGAAGCCACCCAGGCGCCCCACAACACTTTTTTGATATTCCAAATTAAGACGCATGGGAGGGCACCTGGCTGGCTTAGTCAGTAGAACATACAGAACATGCCTCTTATTCTCAGGGTTATGAGCTGGAGCCCCACCTTGGGTATAGAGATTACTTTAAAAAAAACAAAACAAAATCTACAAAATAAACAGTTTACCAAATTAAGAAACATTATACAAAATAATTGGCCTACAATCTTCAAAAATGTCAGTCATGAAAGCCAAGAAAAGACTAAGGAACTGTTCCAGATTAAAGAAACAAGTATTAACAAAGAAAAAAAAAACAAGCCCAACAAGTCATTTGCCCCCCAACATGGCAAACCAAGACTTATAGTTTCAACCTACCGCAGGAATGTGACCTTTTAAAAGTCAACCAGAAGTTAACTGATAAGCACAAGTGAGGTAATCTGCATGATAAAAAAAACCTGCTCTCTCTCTACCCCCTCAAAGGAAGATGTCTTGGCATGAAATAATCCTCTTCTGCTAGTAACTCTGAACCTCACCCTCTTTCCCAGAGAAAGCTCTCATTTTCCACAACTCCGAAAAGCATCTCCACTTGCTGGATACAGATGTTGTCTGATTCATGAAATGCTTAATAAAGCCAATTAGATCTTCAAATCTACTCACTTGAATTTTGTTTTTTAACACAAGAAAACAAAACATAATTCTGAGAAGGACTGGTTTCATATAAAGGACAATATTGGCAACTGGCAAAACCTGAATGGAGTCTGAGGAATGAATGGCAGAACTATTACAATGTTAACTTCTTGATCTTGATGGCTGCATTGTACTTACAAAGAAGAATGTACCTGATTGTGGGCAAAATACACTAAATAACTCAGGGATGAATAAGCAACATGGTGAAAACTTAAAACTCTATTCATGGCTGGAGAGGGAGGGTGGGGCACAGTTCTTGTCCCAGACATTCCCAATCAGTTCCACAGACTCTCTGAATGCATTTACGTCGGTTACCTTAGACAAATGGTTTTGATCTATATACAAAATTCACAGAGTAAGGCACCTGTTATGTGTAATGCTGACTAGAAGCACAGGTTACTTACCAAAGTCAGGAATGAGAGAGAGAGAGAAACTTCTATCTCTCACATGCTTTAGTGAGGCTGACTTTAATACTCTTTAAGATGTTTAGAGTTCAGTAAATGTTACCTAAAATCAGCCCTGACTGTGAAATCTTCCATTCACAGCCCTGTATTTCAGTCTGAGGTGTCCACTGTGCAGATCTACAGAGATGGTAAAGGGATAAATAAGAGTACTGGTTACATCTCTGACCCACATCCTTAAGAGCCAGATATGAGGCAAAGGATGCTCATTCTAACATGGTGGGGCCCATGTGCTAAAAAGAAGTGTTCCTACACAACCAACCTAATGCTTTGGCCCAAGCAGTAAAATCGAAAGACAACTGTCCACATCTCCTTTTCAAACAACTTCATTTCTGAACCAAGAAATGCAGAGTAAGAGGGAGGATATAAAATTTCTTCTTTCCACCTTTCCACAGACTCTGTTATATTCCATATTAGATGGCAAAGTCACTCCTCATAAAAATGCTGAAGATCTACTTCCTTTTTCTAAAGAAAACACAGATTCCATGTGTAGAAACCCATATCAGGTTAGAGTGGAAGATCAGTTCTTGAACTTTTACAGCAGAACATAATTTTCTCTTCCTCTTAATAGGTAACTAAAAAGTACAATGTTCCATAACCAATACACGAATGGCCTGCAATCACTAATAAGTTCATACAAGGCACTACAGAGCGAGAGATTCATTAATGCTCTATGGCCTGAACAGGCATCCATCTTCTGCTATCTATTATTATTCTGTACAGAATCTGATTTATATTTAACTTAATCTATAGCAAATCGGTATTTCATCAAATGTTCAGAAGCTCAAACTAGCAGAGTGTGATAATTTTCTATTAGAGTGAAACTCCAGATAAGTAAGTTAAGTAAAAAGAGGAGTCAAACGGACACAGCAACTTCCCTTTCTCCTGCATTCTCAGAGACCAGTCTACACAACGTATACAGTCTGGATCACATTGTTCTCAATATTTATCATACAACATGCTTGCCTTTTAGGAGTATAACTCTATGTTCTTGATCTTTAGGAAGCATCAATACAGGAACACTTCACTTGAGTAATTTTTTTAAAGACTTTGTCAGAGAGAGAGAGAGAGAACACAAGCAGGGGGAGCGGCAGAGGGAGCCTGATGCAGGGCTGATCCCAGGACCCTGGGATCATGACCTGAGCCGAAGGCAGATGCTTAACGACTGAGCCACCCAGGCATCCTTCACTTAAGTAATTTCTGTGTCTTATGCGAAATCACAGCTAAAAACATAATCCACTATGTCACACAATGACAGAACCCACAGAATGTCTTTTTTGTTGAGCACAATGCCAGGAAAAAGTCTGTTTCTGTAAACAAATGAGCAGGCTTTCTTTCCACGGACAATGAATACTATGTAATTCAATGCTCTACAGAGAAAGGGCTGGTTCCTTGTTAGTCTCAGCAGCCTGAAAACTAAAAAGTCAAATGTCTCGCACAACAGTTAAATTGGCTCCCCTCAGGAGCCTGGTAACTTCAAGTCTCTGTGCTCTTCTTAAATGGCTTATTATGTTTTGTTTTTTTTTAAATATTTTATTTATTTATTTATTTGACAGAGAGAGACACAGCAAGAGAGGGAACAGAAGCAGGGGGAGTGGGAGAGGGAGAAGCAGGCTTCCCGCCGAGCAGGGAGCCCGATGCGGGGCTCGATCCCAGGACCCTGGGACCATGACCTGAGCCGAAGGCAGCCGCTTAACTGACTGAGCCACCCAGGTGCCCCTGGCTTATTATGTTTTTATCTTTAATGGTTGTTTAATACTATCTTTAATTCTATTGGTAGATTTAAATCCTCTAGAAAGTACTCAGAGTATGTATGTACATCTGTATATATTTTCCATCTCTTATTGTTTTCCTTCTGACATCTCTTACATTTTTGGGTATCATTCTACATTTAATGACCTGGAAATTAAAAACAATACTGACACCAAGAGGTTAATTTAATAAAGACCAAGCAATCTGCCTCACTCACTCCCCCTCACAAAGCCCTGCCGCCCAGCAAGTGTATCACCTTTGCAGTAGTCAGCAGGGTCCTCCTGCTCCTCATCGTCGGATCCTAGGATCTCCTCCTCGGGCTCTGGGGGTGTGGGGTCTGGCAGAGGCGGTGGCGGAGGCGGCGGCGGCGGCGGAGGAACTAAGGGAGCTTTCTGCTGAGGCTCCGGCCTGCAACAGTGGAAGGAAAATTCCTGTTTACTTAGAAGTCAATCTTGCATTATGGACACACGTAAGAGTTTCTTAATGCAAGAAAAAAATAAAGCTTGTCACACACTAAGAAGAAATGTTGATTAATGTCACTTTGTCATTTTAGCTGAATTCAAGTAATGCTTCAACATACAGGTCAGGAGGAAAAATTATACTTTGCAGACACATTTTCATTCAGAGATTCAGTATTTCTTAAGTCCTGACAATATTATGAAATATAGTGAAAAAGAAAGAGTATTCACCCTGCCCCCATGATACACAGCCTTATTAGTTAGAACACATCCCACAAAGATTATAAAAAGGCAGATGAAAGCAGCCCTGAATTTAAAAAAGGACTTATTTTCCATTTTTTTAAATTAAATTCCATAGAAATAGTTAAGAATGTGGTTAGGTTTCCTGGATGACTTCTAAAAGCTAATATATGCTGTAGCTGATGTACAGTTATTTTCATTAAGGAATTCAGTTATCTATCAACCTCTGGAAATTAAAGAGAACACCCACTGTCAAACACAGATACAGTCCATACATTAATGCCAGGTTTGCAAAATGGTCATTTCTAATTGTCACGTAAAGGCTCAATGATGATTAAGTATGCTCTTTTACAAAAGATAAGAAAGCCTGTAATGCAAAAAAAAATTTTTTTAAGCTTGAGAGATTACAGATATAACCCTTCTTTCAAGTACCCAGAAACTCAAGAGCATACTGAATACATTTGCTTAAATAAGTAAAGCATTCATAACGCAATTCTATAAAATCAAGCTTTCACTTACTATAAAATTTAACTGCTATTTCTAACCACGTCCTTCTGGGGAAACTTGAACCTAAGGTCACAATGTAGGCACTAGAAGCACATCTCTCCCTTAAACTACAAGCTGCCCTAGCAATGGGACCACCACCGCTCTCCCTGAGGGGGCCAGCACTGTGTGTGGGTAGGAAATGGGGAGGTACAGATACCCTGCGGAAGGTATCTCCATGTTCCCCAGAGAAAGCTTCAGTAAGTGAGCAGGGGTTCTCCAGTCTGGGGAGCAAGGGGGATCCCACAGCACTAATGTGGTAGACAAGTGCTCTTGTCTCTGGCCTGCCCAGTATTCATGCTCCCCTCCTCCAAGCAGCCTTTGAGGCGCCGCTACCCTCTGCACAACGGAAGGCCGGTTCCAGATCCGCTCTTCCCGGTGGTACAGCCGAGGGCACAGACAGCCAGAGCTCACTTGAGAGCCCTGGTGCCTTCAGGTCAGCAGTCACAGGGGACACGTTCATCTGCTAGTATGAGGCAGGGCCAGCAGAGCTGCCCTGTCTGCTGCCCCCTTCTAAGCCGGACCTCTAAGATCCCCCAAATAGCCCTTACTATATTGCCTTTAGCCTAAGTTAGTTACAGTTCATTTATGAGGTTCGCCCCCCCAAAACTCAAACTGCCACAAGCAACTAAGGGGGGCAGGGGTGAAAGGCAGCAGAAAGGCCAGCAGTTGTGAGGAACTGGGGGGTGGGAGGTCCTTAAAGGCAAACACCGGCAAGTAGGACTACCTTTGGCAGAACTAACGAAAGCTTCTGTGCTAAAAATGACTTGTACTGATTTCTACTTGCTAGAATTTATGAAGACTCAAAGTTACAGCCCTCTGGGTGACAAACACTAGGAGCGTGCTGGTGGTCACATTCTGAGTTAACCACTGCTCATGATGGAGCACTGGAAGAGTCACAACCAAACACCCACATCACTGCTCCAAATACGTCCAAAATATATCCAACACGGGGCGCCTGGGTGGCTCAGTCGTTGAGCGTCTGCCTTCGGCTCAGGTCACAGTCCCAGGATCCTGGGATCGAGCCCCACATCAGGCTCCCTGCTCGGCGGGAAGCCTGCTTCTCCCTCTCCCACTCCCCCTGCTTGTGTTCCCTCTCTCGCGGTGTCTCTGTCAAATAAATAAATAAAATCTTTAAATAAATAAATAAATAAATGCCCCCCCCCAAAAAAACAAAACAAAACAAAAAAACCAAAATACATCCAACAGACCTTATGCAAGTGTGATCATTTTTCTAGCATCCTCGCAAATGCTCCTTCTCTAACATAGTGCTCTTCCTGCAAGTTGAATGGTCCCAGACAAAAGACAGGTCCGAGGAAGGGGAGGCAGGAGAGGACTACACCATCTCAGGGCTTCTCCAGAAGAAAGGGAAGGTTAGCAAGATGAATGGGCTACGCGACCCATTCACTCTTCAGGGCTGTGTGCAGAACCTACGCAGCCGACAAATCTGCTCCATCAGAAATGCTTTGAAAGTTAGCTATTTCTTCCTTAGAAATTTTATATGAATAAGCGAGGAGATTCTCCAAATTTAAAAGAAAATGTGTTCTATTCCCTATAGAAACTATGGAACAAGTAAGGAACAGAACAGAGCTGGAGGATCTTGTTCTACCAGTGGCAGGCCCCACGGTGCTCTGCACTTCTGACAGTTGGCCAGGTAATTCGCTGTAGCCGGGGATGTTTTGTCCTCTGTAGGATGTTCCGGCAGCCCTGGCCTCAAGCCACTAATGTCAGTGACATCCCATCCCCCACCCCCAGCTGTGACCATCAAAACTCCCCTGGGGACAAAGTCAAGCCCATTTGAGATCCACTGCTCTCCTGGTATTTTCTGTATTTAGCTTCATTTCTATGGAGTAGATTGTATTTGTGAGAAGAGAAAAATTCTAATTTTCATGGGCCCATTTTCTCTCATTTGAGAGGTTCAAATAACTTCATCACAATGTGTTTCTTTTAATCATTCCTTACCCATTTGGTGAGATGCCCACATTGCTTAACAAAATCTCAGACCCTCTGGTCTCAATGAACAGGCACCTCCCATCCCCCCCATGAGGACCACATTGAACAGGCAGGCAGAAAGCTCCCCCAGAGCCAGTCAGTTCTCTCACGTTAAAGGGATGAGTCGGGTACCTTGAAGTATAAAGGAATGTTGATGTAATATTTCAACTGGCTATCATATCAAAGCATCTAGGACTATGTTGTCTAATCAGTAGCCGCTGGCCACATGCGGGTTCTTGAAACGTGACTAATCCAAACCAAGATAAGTGTAAAAATACATACTGGATTTCCAAGATTTCATACAGAAAATGTAAAATATTGTATTAATAATTTTATATTTATCACATGTTAAAACAATAATGCCTGGGATATAATGAACTATATTATTAAAATTAAACTCATTTGATTCTTTTTACTTTTTTTTAATATGGCTACTAGAACACTTTGAATTACAAATGAGGATCACATGATATTTCTTCAGGACAGCACTACTCTAGACCCTTCAGAGCACCAACACCAGAGGACAGATTCCTGGTCACCCAATGACTGTGGATTTTTCTTTTCTTTCCTTTTTTAAGATTTTATTTATTTATTTGAGAGAGAGAGAGAGAAAAAAAAAAAACGAGTATGAGGAGGAGCAGAGGGAGAAACAGGCTCCCTGCTCCACAGGGAGCCCGACATGGGGCTCCATCCCAGGACGCTGGGATCATGACCTGAGCGGAAGGCAGACGCTCAACTGACGGAGCCACCCAGGCACCCTGTGATTTTTTTTGCCTCACATCAATTATCACCAACTATTAAATCACTCATCACAGTAAGGCTCAGAACAATGTTAGAGGCCCAATCATGATTCTGTTTCATCCCATCCATCCTTGTTACTGCCTCCACACAGGAGAAACACAAGTAAATTTGCCTTAGGGCAGCTGTATGGACCAAGCCACACCATCTTTAAGGCTGCCTTCTTCACAGTGGTTTCTCGTGGCTTCTACAGTATTACAAAGCCTGGTTAAATCTCAACTATTTAACAGATCCAGAGGTAGCAGCTGGTATCACCAAATACATACTCATGAAATACATCAACAGATTTTTTTAAAAAATCTTTTCATCAGTCCCGATGAAAACCATCAAGAAGTTATTTCATATAATTACTAGAAGCAGGGGCACCTGGGTGGCTCAGTCGTTATGCACCTGCCTTGACAAAAAAACCCTGACAATAAAAAGACAAACCAACTTAAAAACAGGAAGATTAGAACAGACATTTTCCAAAGATGACCTGTAAATGACCAATAAGCACATGAAAAGATGCTCAACATCACTAGTTGTTTGGGAAATGAAAATCAAAACCACAATGAGATACGCTTCATACCCAATAGGATGGGTATAATTCAAAAATAAACAAACAAACAAAACAGACAATAACAAGTATTGTGGAGCCTGAAGAAATTAGAACGCTGAATTTGCAGCACGAGTGTTACATGGCCCAGCTGCTTTGTAGTCTGGCAGTTCCTAAAAAGGTTGAATTTAGAGTTACCATAAACCCAACAATTCCACTTCCAGGTATATACCAAAAGAAATGAAAACACATGTCCCCAACACAGTCTTGTGCAAAAATATTCATAGCAGCATTATTCATAATAGACAAAAAATGTGCACTGACTGGGCGCCTGGGTGGCTCAGTTGGTTAAGCGACTGCCTTCGGCTCAGGTCATGATCCGGGAGTCCCAGGATCGAGTCCCACATCGGGCTCCCTGCTCAGCAGGGGGTCTGCTTCTCCCTCTGCCCTCTTCCCTCTCGTGCTCTCTGTCTCTCATTCTCTCTCAAATAAATAAATAAAATCTTTAAAAAAAAAAAATGTGCACTGACTGATAAATGAATAAAATAAAATGTGGTAATATTATTAAGCAATAAAAAGAAATGAAGTACTGACATGCTACCACATGGGTGACCCCGAAAACATTATCCTAAACGAAAAATACCAGCCATCAAAGATCATGGTATAGGATTCCATTTGACATAAACATGTCCAGACCAGGGAAATGTATAGAGAAGAGAGTAAATTAGTGGTTGCTGAAGGCTGGCTGTAGGGGAAAGAGAAAAGGAAGGGGAATGGGGATTAACTGTTAACAGGTATGGAACAGCTTCAAAAAGCTGTTTAAAAAAAAAAAAGCAAAAGCATACACACACAACTATATCTTTTAATGTCTATTTTAGAAAATATACGCCTACAAGAAAAATTAGAGGGCGCCTGGGTGGCTCAGTTGGTTAAGCAACTGCCTTCGGCTCAGGTCATGATCCTGGAGTCCCGGGATCGAATCCCACGTCGGGCTCCCTGCTCAGCAGGAAGTCTGCTTCTCTCTCTGACCCTCCCCCCTCTCATGCTCTCTCTCTATCTCATTCTCTCTCTCAAATAAATAAATAAAATCTTAAAAAAAAAAAATTAGAAATACCTACATTTAGATTTAGAAAATCTGTACACATGGTCTCCTTAACAACTGCCCAGCCACATTTACAATGAAAAGTAGTATGTAGTTCTGTAAACTAATTTATTTATTTATTTTTTTAAAGATTTTATTTATTCATTTGACAGAGAGACACAGAGAGAGAGGGAACACAAGCGGGGAAGCGGGAGAAGGAGAAGCAGGCTTCCCACAGAGCAGGGAGCCCCATGTGGGGCTCGATCCCAGGACCCTGGGATCATGACCCGAGCCGAAGGCAGACGCTTAACCGACTGAGCCACTCAGGCGCCCCTCTGTAAACTAATTTAAAGAACATGTTCTCATATAACATAAACAAGGCACCCCCCCCCCCAGCGACTAGAATAAAAAATTTAGAAACAAAATTCCAACTCATCATCTATATTTTTCACAAAGAATTATATTCATTTTTCCCTACAAAGGACACCTAAATATTCTCACCACTCCAAATAGGATGATCAAAAAATGCAGTTTAAAAACAAACTATTTTCCTTAAGTATTATAATACTAAGATGATTTTACCATGCTTATCTACTGCATATTGTATTTTTCATGTACATTTGCTCTGCCCCACAAGGGAGGAAAAGTGAACCCTAGCAAAATGTCCGCGTCATAGGCCCCACATTGTCATGGCAACCGGATGGGAGTCCCGACTTCCTTCTAGCTGCTATTTCTTTTGAGCAGAGAAAAGGACAAGTAAACTTCACATTTGGCAGAAAAAGAAGTCCTTTCCTTTATTATCAATCTAAATGGCAACTGGCACTAATTTTAAGAAAATAATTCATTCACTTTAACCAAAATATTAAAAAAAAGTTCAAAATGAACTTCTCCTAGAACATTCATATAAAGCCAAATTTTGTTTTCTTTCCCCCCTATGTCCACCACCTGATCTAAAACTCACTCCTTCCCTCCCTCCCTCCAACTCTCTCATTCTTGATGGTAAACAGCCAGAGAAATATGCAATCTACCATTTCTGCTTAAGGACAGAACTAATCAATACATACTTTCTCTCAAAAGTTTATCCAAAAAGCCTTGCTGTAACACTGGGTAAACACAGCTAATGAAAAAAAACCCGTAACAATTTCATGTGTAAGTCTTCCCTAATGAAAAAACTTCCAAACTTCGTGTAAATCAAACCTGAATGTTAAGTGCCTGCTGTGGTAGGCCAACTTCTAAAACTGAGCCCCAGTGACCCTCACCCTTGCAGAAATCCCTATTGCTCTGAATGTGGGTAGATCCTGTGAATAAGACACCACTCTTAAGATATTATGTTACATGGCAACTGGGCAGCTATGCTGGGTGGGCTTGACCTAATTACATGAGCCTTTTAAAAGGAGAGGGCTTTCTGTGGCTGGTCACAGAAGTCAAAGAGTCGTACTCCAGCTGGCCAAGAAGAAAGCAAACAACCATGCTGTGAACTACCCACCGGGGCCACAGAGCAAGGAATTTCTAGCGACCTCTGGGAGTGAGCACAGTGCCCAGCCAACAGCTAGAAGGACTAACAAGGAATTCAATGCAAGGAAATGAGTTCTGCCAATGACCAATGATCCTGGAAGAGTGCTCTGAGCCCCAACAGAGAACCGCAGTCTTGGCCAACAGCTTGATTTCAGTCCAGTGAGAATCCAGCCATGCTGTGCAGCCCTAATTTCTGACCTACAGAACTATGAGCTACTAAATGGGTATTGTTTTAGGCTGCTAAGTGTGTGGTAATTTGTTACACAGCAATAGAAAATGAATACAGCTGCCAAGTAAGTTCTTAGTAAGTAATAGAGCAGTTCATGTTAATTTATCAGATTTTGGCCTCAACAGTGAGGTCTGGGTTTTTTTAAATAATTAAAATGGCCAGAGGAATTAAGAAGCTGGGTATTCAAGAATGGAAGCCAAATTCTTTTTTGGGCATAGGCAGGTAAAAAACAAATAAAAACAAAAAAAGCAAAAAACGTATGCTCCAAATTCTAACAGAAACAATCATAAAGACATTTAGACTTATTTTCTAAGACTACATTGTTTTCTAGAATATGGAACACAGCCACCTAAAAGTTGGTGAAGAAGTAAATAGACCTGCCTCCCAACTTATTAACATCTTAGACAAGAAAGGAGTTAACAGTTCAATCACCCAACAACATATATCAGGGCTACATACTTCTTGAGTTACTGGTACTGTGAATATTTTATAAAACATTAGTGGGACCTGGGAGAAATATTACTACTGAAATGGAGAAAGAAAGACTGGCAGAAAAGTTTAAGCCAGAGTTCAGAGGCATGTAAAAAGACATCCACCGATCCCACAAATAGAAGAGTGCTACCACATCCCAGCAAAGGTTTCCCAGGAGCCCAGCACTGACGGATGCACAGTTTAGCAAGGAGAGGTGAAATGCATGTCAACATGAATACATGAACACAAACAATGCTCTCCAGGTATTCTCATGGAGGGGGAAATGGCAGAAACATCTACATGCTGGGAGTGATCTTTCTTTCTTTTTTTTTTTTTTAAAGATTTTATTTATTTATTTGAGAGAGCGAGAATGAGAGACAGAGAGCACGAGAGGGAGGAGGGTCAGAGGGAGAAGCAGGCTCCTCGCCGAGCAGGGAGCCCGATGCGGGACTCGATCCCGGGACTCCAGGATCATGAC
Source organism: Mirounga leonina (assembly GCF_011800145.1). Classification (NCBI taxonomy): domain Eukaryota; kingdom Metazoa; phylum Chordata; class Mammalia; order Carnivora; family Phocidae; genus Mirounga; species Mirounga leonina. The sequence continues at coordinate 3,781,003 of NW_023270451.1, read as the reverse complement.
CTGAGCCGAAGGCAGTCGCTTAACCGACTGAGCCACCCAGGCGCCCCTGGGAGTGATCTTAAGAGACTGAACAGAACAAAGCGTGGAGGGTGAGGGTAGCAGACAGGTGGAGGCCCAAGGCCCAGGACACAAGGTGACCAGAAGCAAAAAGGCCTAAAAGAGCCTTTGCAGTGGCATGGCTGGAGACAGGCAAGAGGTTCTGCCGTAATCAGCTCACAGAGGAATGACCCACAGCATGTTCTAAGGAGCCTGGGCTCTACCCTTACAGCAAGTAGGAGCCATTGAAATGTAAGAGATTTGCTTTCTGACAAGAACATACCGAACTGGTATGTGTGGAATGGGTAGAGAAGAGAGGATAAAAACATGAACTCAGAACTTGGTAATTTAATTGCTGGAGGTGGGTCTTTGCCTCCTAAATTTCTGGTAGTAAGATAGCATTACCATTAATTTGGGTAGAGAACAGAGGCAGGAGGAGGAGGAAGGGCTTCCAGAGAAAACTTCCTTTCCTTTTAGTTCATCTCAGTTTGAGAGGCATATGGGACACCCAGCAGTGTAGGAATACAGTTGATTGCTTGGTATATAAAATCTCCAGCTAAAAAAATAAAGGTTTGGGCTATAAATAGAAGTAGAGGTAATAAGCAAGCAGCTGGTAGCTACAGCCTTTTCCAAAGCACGTGAGAATGCCAAGGAGAAATGATGAATGAAAGGGCCCAGGGCAGAGCCTAGTTCAGAGGACAAGCTTATGAAGGCACCAGCTTAAAATCCACAGCAATGACCCATACTATAATTACCAATATAGATCCATATATTTTACATACAGATTTCAAAGAATATGCATGTAGAAAAACCTCATGTAAGCCTACCTTTTACATTAGGATGACCTATACACTAAAAAAGAAAAAGAAAAAAGAACCAGCAAACCTAGGACCCGTATGTGCTTCTATCTAAAAGCTCTGTCTGTAGGCAATAAAGTCAGATGGTTACAGGATAAATTGCTACAAATAAAGAACTGTTCACTGAGACCTATATGTTGATGAAACTTACTATAACCACTCATGATTGCCTCATTGCTATTCAGTAAATAATGCAACATGTACCACTTTGGACAAGGCTTCTGCAAGCCTCTACCTGCAAGTTTTAAATCTAAAATCAACTGTAATTATACAATTCAATAGCCACTAGCCAAATTAATTGAAACTGAATAAAATTTAAAATTCAGTTCTTAATCACTCTAGCCTCATTTCAAGCACTCAATAGCCACATACAACAGATGGCTATGGTATTAGGCAGTGCAGATCCAGAACATTTCCATCACCACAGAAAGTTCTATTGGACAACACTGCTATAGGCAATATTCTAACAGCATGAACTACTTCCAGCATATCATTATTTTTAATAAATAAATAATATCAACTAAAAGAATTGAGTATTTTTCTATTCAGCCCACTACTAGAATTTTAAAAAATAAGCTGTAAAATTACAAACATGGAGTGTATATTCATTTTAAATTTGACAGATGATTCCAGTGTCTGAATACCCTTTGGCTCAGCACACCTCCTTAACTGGAATTCATCTTACTGATACAGTCTCAATATCTGCAAACAGCAATATATTAGAACCCAAATGTGCATCAAGAGAGGACTTATTAATAACGCCTGATAGATTATGGCACACATACAACACAACTCTGCCAGAAAGAATGAGATAAATGAGATTAAGAAAAGTCCATCCACAAGAGCATCTAACAGAATAAAGTACTTAGGAATAAATTTAACAAAATGATGTCAAAACTTCTACAGTAAAAACTAAAACACATTATTGAAAGAATTTAAAGAAGACCTAAATAAACAGAAAGACATCCCATATTCATGGACTGGAGATTTAATACTGTTAAGATGACAATATGCCCCAAAATGATCTACACATTCAATTCAATCACTAGCAAAATAATAGCTAACTTATTTGCGGAAATTGACAAGCCATTCCTAAAATTCATATGGAAACGCAAGGGCCAAGAATAGCCAAAACAATCTCGAAAAAGAACAAAAATTGGAAGACTCACACTTCTTTATTTCAAAACTCATTACAAAGGTACAGTAATCAAGACAGCGTGGTACGGACATAAGGATGGACATAGAGATCAATGGGAATTGAGGGTCCAGAAATAAACCATCATATTCCAGTCAACGGATCTTTCAACAAGGGTAGTCTTTTGAACAAGGGTAGTCCCAACAAAGTGATGGGACAACCGAATATCCATGTGGAAAATAAAGGTAGACTCCTAACTCATGTCATACAAAAAAAATAACTCATAATAGGTCAAAGACCTAGATGTTAAGATCTAAAACTATATAAATCTCTAGAAATTCATCATCCACCATTAGAAAAATGAATATCAAAACCACAATGAGATACCACTTCACAACTACTAGGATAATAATCACAAATCAATAATAATCAACAGGACAGATAATAGCATGTGATGGCAAGGATGTGCTGACATTGACCCTCATACACCGCTTAGGAGAAACGAAAATGGTGCAGCCATTTTGAAAACATTTGAAAAACTGGAGGCAATTTCTCAAAATGTTGAAGAGAGTTACCATATGACCCAGCAATTCCACTATTAGGTATATAACAACAAAGAGAAACTAAAACATATGTCAAAACAATAACTTGTAAATAAATGTTCAGTGCATCATTACTCTTAATAGCCAAAAGGAACAACAACCCAAATGTCCGTTAACAGCAATAAAACAATCAAAAGGAATGAAGTACTTATAGAGGCTACAATGTGGATTATTTTTGAAAACATTATGGTAAATCAAAGAAGCCAGTCACTAGAGATCATGGTGACTGATTCCATTTCTACATAATTTCCAGAATAGACAGAAGATCAACAGCTACTTATGGGGATGGGAGGAAATGGGGATGACTACTCAAGTGTAAGAGTTTCTTTTGAGGGTGATGAAAATGTTCTAAAATTAAGTGGTTGGTGATGGGTTGCCAAACTCTAAGTGTACTGGAAAACCTTTGAATTGTACATCTTAAATGGGTAAATTTTATAGTAGGTGAATTCTCTCTCAACAAAGGCATTACACAAAAATAATGAGGCAGTTCTCTGTATACTAATAGGGAGGATATGCCACTGATAAACACAAAGGTGCAGAGCATTTGTATAAGGCAAGCACCATGTGTTTTACAGAGTCAAGAAGCATGTGCCTCATGTTAATACCTCTGGATGGAGCAACAAGAGACTAACAGTGATGGCTCTCTGCAGGGAAATGAACTCAATGACTGCTGATCAGGGAAAGGAACTAACTTTTCCAAAATTCCTTATCCTCCTTTCATACTTTTTCAATTTGGTACCATGGCATGCCTACTGAAATAAAGTATTAACTTATAAAGACAGGAAAGGAAAATAAGGAAAGAGAAACTAGATGCTGGGAAAGTAGTTCACACCTATGACACCCCATTCCCTCCAGTTCACCAAGGGAGAATTAACTAAAGAATTCTAATTTAGAACCAGAGAGTTAGGATAAAGGTCAAAGTCCAAATGCCATGCAGCTTTCCGGTAGAAAGGCTGTGGTCAGGCTTGAATACTAGTTCTATCACTTAAAAATCCACAAGAACTCAAGCCAGTGACAAGTTCTCTGGGCCTCGAAGGAAAGTCAGAGTGTGGTGATAACTGAAAGAGGTGATACATAAATCAGCTGGGATGGTGACTGTGCATGTGGTGGTAGGCAGTCTATAAAAGTGCATCCTCCCCTCCCTACCCACTGACTGTGTGGTGACAGTGAACCCGTGTCCTCCAGGCTCCAGTTGTGACTAAGACGTATACCCTGATGCATCTCCCGTAACACTGTTAGCGGGTCTCTGGCCCTCTCTGTTCATCTGTGACTGTCCTAATGCAAAGGGCAGAATCAGTCCCACCTCTTAACCCCTCTGCTTCTAAACCCTTGTATTTCATAGTCAAGATTAGTTAAGAAAATTAGGAAAGTTTCACCAGGATCTCTGTTGTTAATGATCACATATTTCTACAAGACAATAAGACAGAGAAAGGGGCTGTAGTGCTGTTATAATCATCTTTGAAGAGAATGCTGTCCAACATGAATTTTTAAAATTTAACGAGTAAGCAAATTGCTTAATAAATCTTCTCCATTAACACATGACTTACTCTAACTAGGTCTTTTTTGACAAGTACAAAGGTAAGCCCAGTCCTCGAAGACCTTGTGAGCTAGGTAGGGTTCCACACAATGGGCTTTACATACTAGTTTCCACACATATCAAAACTGTTCCCATATTAAAAATGATTATCCCTCAGAGGGGAAAAAATTCACAATTGCTGGCACAGAATTTTGATTACCTGAAGATTTATTGGTCCTCTCCAATACATTCTGCCTCTCTGAAACTTCATAGTTTCATTCATCCATTTTCTTAAATTTTAAATAAACAGCTTTATTTGTAAAGGCAGTTTTTTTTTTTTTTTGAAGGCAGTTGTTTCAATTAGCTCTAATACCAACCTTACTGTAGGAATTGTATATACAGTTCTTCAAAGATGTTAAAGCACATAAATATTATTCTTGTAGCAGTGGCCATTCTCAGAGACTGGTGGATACCTGAAGAAGCCATCAGAAAAACAATTTCCAAGGAAACAAGAGATTCTGCAAGCACCAAATCCAATCCCAGGGGGAGAGGCTCCAGAATAAAGTGAGAGTAGGTTAGGATTCCAACTAAGTGACCAAGGACAGGCTCTTGGATGATGTAAGACCAGAAGAAGTGGAACCAAGCACCCAGGACCAGCCAGTGAGATGGACTTGGGATCCCATATCTCGTACTTCTTCAGATTAGTGTGGAAGGGCAAGTCCTCCCTAAGAATTTGTGATCTCATGCTTCCCCGCACCCAGAGTTAGCATCTAAATTTATCATCATACCTGCCCCGTCCTGGAAACCTCCCAAGCCAAGAAATATGGAGTGCTTCTGGGTCATTGTCATCGCAGGACTCCTAAGAAGTAAAAACAAATCATCTTGGGAGCAATGTACCCTCAATTAGGGCTCCTTGGGATTCTCAGTGATTAAGACTGTGGAAATGTAATTTAACAATTTTTTTTCCAAATCATCACTTAAACAAGGAAACAACATCCTATGAGCAAGCCAAAAGAAATAATCAACAAAAAGAGATTTCAAACACTAGCGTTGTGGTATATAGAATATAAAATAAGCTGTCCATAATGTCGATAGAAACAAAGGAAATAAAGCATGAGCAGAAAAAAATAAGACTTAAAATTCGTTGAACTGATTAGACTACAAGTAGACTGGGAGACGGATCTGAAGAAATCACCTAGCATAGATCACAGGAAAGATAGAGACTGAAAATATGAAAGAAAGGTTAGGACCTGGAGTAGAGGGTGAGAAGGTCTAACTTATCTAATATTTGGGTTGCAAAAAAAGGGAGAAAATGGAGGAGAGTCACTATTAGAAGAAATAATAGCTGAGAACTCTCCAGAACTGATAAAAAACATAACTTCTCAGATTCAGAAAGCACATAGTACGCCAGATAAAAAGAAAACCCCAATAGAGTAAAACTGAGGAACCCCAAAGCAAAGAGAAAAAAGTAGGGAAAACAGCCAGATTTCCCACACAGAACGACAATCACACTGTCACCAGACCTCTCAAAAGAAAGAATGCCAATTTGTCAAACAACAGTAGTGTGAGATCACTGAAGTGTCAGAAGCCAGCAAATGCATTTTCAGTTGTATAACTGGCTAAAGAAAAAAAAATACATAAGCACACCCACTGGGATGAGTCCTCTCTGGTACTGATACCCACTTATGGCATGCAGACTCCTCCAATCAGAGTGTGACACATGGAGACAAGGCCCAGGAAGCTGCATGTTTGGTAAGAACCACACTCCCCCGCCCCCCAACCCCTTCCCCAGACTCTGATGCACGTGGTTCAAGGTCCGCACTTTAAGAAACACCACTGCATGCACATGTCACCACCATAAACATTACATACAAGTCTTTTGTTCTAATTTTCTGCATTACTTTAATGACCCTTTAAACAAGAAAAATCATGTTCATGTGCACTTTGGATATAGGTGTCAAGTAAATCCTTAGACAATAATGTGCCAGTTTCATGTTCTCTAAAAGATGATGGCAGAAAAGATAAACTGTGGCTAAACAACGGAATAACTACTCAGCAATAAGAAGACAATCAACAATAAGTACAAAAACACGAACCCAAAAGCATGTGCTAAGCGAGAAAAGTGCCAAGTGAGAAAGTCAAACACCAATGACTACACAGCACATGACCCCATTTTAAAAAAAGGCAAAACTACGGCGATGGAAAGCAGATCAATGACTGCCAGGGACTGCGGGTGGTGCTGGCTGCAAAAGGGCACAGGAAACGATTGGTGGCGATGCGCATTACCTCATGATTGTGATTCTGATGACACCATGTATGTGTACAATGGTCACAACTCACTGAATTGTACGCCTCAAACTGGGACATGTTTCCTTTATGTAAATTATACATTAATAAAGCTACCTGAAAAAAAAAAAAAAGACCATCATTGCTGCCATTGAGTTCTCCCCTGTGAAATGCTCTTAACACAAGCTCCCGTCATACTCCAGCTGGTTACGGTCCAGGGCTCTTCACTACCAAGTATAAAACAGTGCAAACGCCTAGGTCACTGACATGAGCACACACAGCACTCAGTCCTGACCTTCGCCGCCTAGTGTGAGACGCCGCGCTACCTCGCGAGGGCAGTACTTTACAGGGGAGAAAACCAAAGCTCCAGAGCTGAACACAGGACGAGTCTTACCTAAGGTGGAACAGAAATTCAAAACATACAGTGGTGCTAAGACTAGCAGCCATGGGGGGAAATACTACAAATGACTCTCGCGCGCATTCGCAGACAACACAGTCCCATTTCAGTGTGAGTTTATCGAGTAACTGAAGACTATCCTGAAAAACATCAAGCTCCCAGCTCTGACAGGGCAGGGACTAAAGTACTCTACCAGTCTGAGCATCTCACCAACTCAAATCAAACAGAACGCAGAGACTGGGATATTCTCTCCCTTCCCTGTGTCATAAATTTTGTGATTCTACCCCACAGTTCCAAGTTCTGCTTGATTTCCCGAGTACTGAGAAGGTACCCCACCCCATTTATGTATTCAAGAAATATTTACTGAACTCTATTTTATTGCTAAAATGAGTAAAACATGTATCTCCATTCATGGAACTAGGAGACTAACAGATTATATCAGACAGGTATAAAAGTAACATAAAACAAGGCATACACTGGTTTGAAAAGATTATTTCCTTAATTAACTCACAACGTATTCAAGCAATACAGTTTCCAATACTGTTAATAAGGTCCAGGGGATACAATGACAAGAAGAAAATACACAGAAAGGCAACAATGTTTTCTCTGGCCAGTTAAGTCCCAAGGAATGCTTAAGAGAAAGGAGTGAGGGTGCCTGGGTGGCTCAGTTGGTTAAGCAACTGCCTTCGGCTCAGGTCATGATCCTGGAGTCCCTGGATGAGTCCCGCATCGGGCTTCCTGCTCAGCAGGGAGTCTGCTTCTCCCTCTGGCCCTCCCCCCTCTCATGTGCTCTCTCTCATTCTCTCTCTCTCAAATAAATAAATAAAATCTTTAAAAAAAAAAAAAAAAGGAGAAAGGTGTGACAACTGAGGCTCCCCTATGAGGAAGAACAAGTGGTAGCAAGGGAAAGGATTTTCCTTCCTTCCTTTCCTTCTTTCCTTTCTTTCTTTCAAGATTTTATTTATTTATTCATGAGAGACAGAGGCAGAGGCAGAGGGAGAAGCAGGCTCCCTGCAGAGCCGAGGGCGGACAATTAACCCATTGAGGCACCCAGGAGCCCGGAAAGGATTTTCAGGGTAGGGAACTGCATGAATGAGCACAGGTACGGCAGCAGGAAAGGGCCTGTTCAGTTTTGCTGACACATAAGGGACCCACAGGAGAATATTGGCAGAAATTCTATAAAGAAAGGTTAGGACCAGATTTTGACACCCTTGAATGAAGAATGTGGAATTTATTTCTGGTAAGATATAAATGCCATGCAATATTTAATCTACTTTTATTTTAGAAGCTATAACAATAGTTCTTAAAGAGGACTATAGACCAAAATCACAGGAAGTTTTTCCAAAAAACCAAAGCCCAGAACCAGGAGACTGTGACTCAGTAGGTCTGGAATGTGTCCTGGACACGAGTCACTAGGAGACTGGTACACACTCACGGTTAGGAATCACTGCTGTAAGGAGTCACCGCCGCCTCTACCAGATGTCTACCAGCAATGCACTCAAGTGTGCCTATGATTCAAACACAGCTGACCCCTGAACACTGTGAGTGACAGGGACAGCACCAACCTCCAGGCAGTCAAAAATCTGCATGTAATTTCTGACTCCCCAAACACTTAACTGCTGCTGACCAGATGCCTTCCTTATAAACAGTCGATTAACACATATTTTGTATGTTATATACATCATACATTGTATTCTTACAAGAAAGAAAGCTGGGACAAAAATACTAATAAAATTGTAAGGAACACACACTTACAGTACTGTACTTACAAAGAAAAAAATCCGCGCAAATGGACCTGTGCAGTTCAAACCCATGTCGTTCAAGGGTCAACTACACAGGCAAACAAATATGAATAGACATAAGCAAAGAATGGCTGATACAAATAAAAATTTCTAATCCTCCAAAAGACTTCAGGAAATGGACCTCCCCTTTAATGAATGCATATTTCTTAAAATTTACTACCCTAATCACCCACTTCAAGTAAAAGCAATTCCATTAAAATATAAATAATTATATCCTTATGTATGAGTTCCATCTCAGAAAACCATAGCTAAAGAATGTCTAACTTATTTATTTTTTTAAAGATTTTATTTCTTTATTTGAGAGAAAGAGAGTTAAGTGAGAGAGAGCACAAGCAGGGGGAGCGGCAGGCAGAGGGACAAGCAGGCTCCTGCTGAGCAGGGAGACCGATGCGGGGCTCCATCCCAGGACCCTGAGATCATGACCTGAGCCGAAGGCAGACGCTTAACCAACTGAGCCACCCAGGCACCCCAAGAATGTCTAATTTAAACATGACTAACAGCATACATTTTTCTTCTATCTTTCCAATAAAAAAAAACAAGAAACCCCACAAGAACAAAGATAATCGAAAAGTAAAAATTGAGGAACAAGAAAGTCAACAATGTTTTCTGAAAACAAAGTGAATGGAGGAGATAACCAGCAGGAGGAACACAGCAACTACAACCAAGTCACTGCATAAACAGACGCTGGCCAGAAACTGGTCCACCGTGGAACCACAGAGCCTCGGCACTGCGGCCAGGTTTGCCAGGAGGTGGGGGCGGGGGAGGGGCAGCTGGACTAAGCCCTGGCCCCCTCTCCACACACCCTCTCACCCTCAGAGGAGCCAGATTACAACTGTTCCTGAGGCGAAGACTAGACGTTTTGGAGACGCGAGGCACAGAGGACACAGTGAGGTACTGGGATAAGCAGCAGTTTTGATGACGAACAGTGAGAATCTCAGACTCCTTACTCCACCCTGCTCCCAAAACACAAGCCCAGCTCCACCCTCTTCCCCTGGGCAGGAGTCTAGAGAATTCTTTACTGGAGAAACTGAAGAGCCCCACCCAGGCCAGAGCCATATACAATTACAAGAGAATTTTTTTTCCATCCTTCTCTTAATGCTTTTTCTAGGACATGTAAAAGGATTTACATATCACCCACTGGATTCTCCCCGATGAAGGTCAATTAGCTCTTCTACCCAAGTTCCCTTCAGGCTTTCCAGTGCTGGGTGGTCGATCACTCTTTACTAGGTATGCCGTTATGGTAGATGACCAAGGACAAGAGCTATGCCTTACTGCCTACTTACCTCGCACAGATGCCTACTAAGATAGACATGAAATAATATATGCTGAGTGAAAAATCCAAATTGAAAAGGTGTATACCTGCTACTTTCTAAATCATTATGCCTATAATACTCTGATTTCCTTACCTTATACTGATTCTGAACTTCAATGCAATCACAGAAATTTTCTGAATTAAAGAATGTATTTCCTAGTTCTTTCTTTCCCCCAAATATGCAGTAAATAATGAGGTTCCATTTGAAAATATAAGAAATTCTGCTGAACAGATACTATTTCAATATGTTAAGAACTCATGAGTAAAGAATCTTAGTAATGACTTAGTCACAAACTGGGAGCAAGAACAGGCAAACATTTCCAACTAGTGTACACCTGACCTAGAGGGATACAAGCCAGTCTATTCATTACTACTTATTAGGGAGAATTTTAAGAACTCAAATAATATACGACTTAAATCTTAAAAAATGAAGTAAGATTTCATTTAAATGACTTATGTTTTCAAATCAGCAGACAAAAAACGAAACACTGCCACCCCTCAAAAGATGTTAATTGTTCTTGTTTCTCTTAGCCCTCGGGTCCATCTATCGTTTAGATGGTCTGACTTGTGGTATCTAGCTCAAAAGTTTGTCAGTATATGAAACACATCACTAAAAGAATCCAAAACCAGCATACCATTCTAGTAGAATTTTAATACACTGTTCTCACTACAATTCACCTTAACCACGTGTATCTGCCAAGACACCCAGATTCCCGGCATTAATTTTGTCATCCCAGACTGTGGCTCATTTGTTTCCATTGGTATCTTGAAATGTTTAAAATGTTTAAAAGGAGCACTAGCGGAGGAACAACCACCACAAGGGCCAAAATAATAATCTTTTGATAATGGGGAGAAATAAAGAGTAGAAACTGATAAAATTATAAATCATTAATTTAAAATATTTGCAGTATTAGTTGGTAGAGTCAGAAAATGAATTTCACGTGAGTGGATTAGTCCAAGAGGTTTATTAATCCCACTCACCATTTTTTTGACCAAGTAAGAAAACCTATAAATCATATTACACTGTTGCCTTTGTATACTTGCCTTTACAGACTAAGTAATATTTTACTCCTTTCAAAAAATCTGAGAAGTACAAAGTAGTAGTTAAATGCACAGTCCGGAAAGTTCACAGACCTCACTTAGATATTTAAGACGGGCCCTGTGGCCTTGAACGAGCCACTGGACTTCCCCTGCTCCGGCCTGTGCTCACCCACCTCACTCGCTGGCTAGCTGCAGCTGCCCTCACGCCCTACTCTGGATCCAGACAAGCATCTCCACGGGCCTGCTGAACCGGTGTGCAGAAACCTGTATGTTTCTTCCAGGATCTCAAACCAACATCACACTGAAGCCTACTTTCACCCCAACCACACCTGTCTACCAAGATCGACGCCCCAAATCATTCTTCGACGACTCTCTTGAATCCCGATGCCGCTCCTCCTATGGTCTATCTCTTAGTCAACCCCCTGCCTTAAACACTATCCTCCTGCATCCATCTCTGATGGCCCGGCCCCTCCCCATTCGGCGATCTCTCCCTTCACCAAGAGCGACCTTGCCAAATTCAAGAAACGACCTGTGGTATTTCTGCTCGAAAAGTAGTATTTATTTTTCTTCAGATAACAAAAAAATTTTGTTCATTATTAAAAAATATATAAATCAGGGGCACCTGGGTGGCTCAGTCGCTAAGCGTCTGCCTTCGGCTCAGGTCATGGTCCCAGGGTCCTGGGATCGAGCCCCACATCGGGCTCCCTGCTCCGCAGGAAGCCTGCTTCTCCCTCTTCCCCCTCCCCCTGCTTGTGTTCCCTCTCTCGCTGTGTCTCTCTGTCAAATATATATTTATATATTTATATCACAGATCTATAAGGAAATTATTTACAGTCCTAGTGTACAGAGATAAGCCATAATACCTCCATATATGTCCTCCCAACTTTTACCCATGTATACCTTACATAATTCAAGGCCATTCTTTTCACGACCATTTTCTTCTGTTACTAAAAACTCTCTAAATGCCATTTTAACAGGCATAGGTTACATCATGACACATATCTACCAAAATTACTTAACCATTCCTTTGTTTCAAGCCTTGGGAGACTGCGTATAATAATGTTTAGAAATATTTTTGGTCAAACATCTTTGTCTATGTCTTACAAATTATTTTCTCGGGACACAGGCTCAGGGGGCAACCATCAGATCAAAGATTACAGACCTTTACAGACCAGACGCAGTGCCGCCCTGCTCTCCTGACCAGGGAGCCTCCGCACGGCAGCGCGGGCTCCTGCACACCCCAGCAGCAGCAGACGGCCTCCTTACAGAAAGCGGCGGCCCATGCCACATAGAAACAACAAAGGCACTACAATCAACGGAGCATAAAACTCAAATCTTTGGAGGAAATTTGATCTAACAATTACGGGAAGACAATATTCAAGCAATTTTATAAGCATTTTAAAACCATTTTTGTTAACAGCAAAATCACCGGTAAATTGTAAAACTGTATTATTTTTTTACATACTTCAGTTATCTTTTGAGTACTGCTAACTCTTTAAACACTGTTCCCCCACATTCCTTGTAAGTTTTTCATTATTACTTACATTTTTGAGAAAGAGCATTCTGACACAAATACAGATACAGAAGCTGAATCCATAATAACGTGAAATCTTAAAACATACTTCCAAAGACTTTCACTTACATGCAACAATAATCACACTAACACTGTATAGATCTGTGTTTGTTTTATCGTGAACAAAACGGATATGGACCCTGACTTCCTGGAGTATTTTGTTGGGTCTACACTAGAATCAGAACAAGGAAGTTTATATTTGTAATTTTAAGGGTGGAAAAAGCCAGCTAAACTCTAGTTACTGCTATGAGCCAGGCCATTATCTAAATGCTTTTGCATTTATTCAAATACATCTTTTTAAAGACTAATTTCTTAAAAAGCACAAACAGCACAGAAGAAAACTTTCACCACTGATGCAACTATTCTCTGTGCAAAATGACCTGGGCGTAAGACGCAGTGGTTGAGTCTGGAACTGACCTGCACACAGACACCCCAGAGGACCTGTTGCCTCAGCCCAGGGCCTGACAGTCCAGAGAGAACATGAGACCATGACATCTCACAACCTTAACTCCACTTGCCCAGAATGGGCTCAAGGGCAATAATTTCAAAAAGATTTGTGTTTCTCTTCAGCTTAAAAAACAAACAAAAAAACCTGCAACAACTATTCTTTGCTGTTGCCTTCCAGATCCTTTCCCGAACATCACCAGAAATGAAAAAGCATCTTCAGAAGAGGTTCCTGACGTGCTGACCCATCACAGGCTCTCCACATTTCAATAAGCCAGGCACAATATGGAACTGAAGGCCCCTCCTTTGCAGTTCGTCCTGTCACACCTCTGCACCAGAATGCCAAATGTCTAAATATCTCCCACCTCCATGCAACCCTCTGCTTAATAAAAGCCATTCTTCCTCACTCTATCTTGACAAATTACACTCTTCCTTCAACCATCAAGTCCAATTTGATCAACTCCCTGTGAAATGTCTGTGTCCTCCACAGATGTGAGGACAGTGCTTCCTGCATCCCACTGGTATGTTAATTAACTGCAGACACACTCAGGCCCCCCACTTGCAGGGTTAGCACCTCCTCCAACCACCCAGCTCCTGGTTTCCACGCCTTGCACACTGCAAAATTTCAAAACTCCCTGTTCTTACTCTCCCCTGTGTTTCAGATAGTTGAGATGAAGAACAAAGAAGTCTGGATAATGCAGTTCTTGCTCCACAGGTATTCTAAAGATAGCAAATGTGCAAACATTTAATATTTTCTTTAATTTAAAAACATGAAATTATTTCGTTATTTTTTAAAACTGTCTACTAAATACTTTTCTACCCTTAATGTTTAAAAATAAATCAAATATCCAAACACAATAAAATTATTACCTTATAATTCCAGATAATATATAATTTAAACAAACAAAAATGTTTTATCTGGAAATCACATCAATGCCTTATTAAACCACCTGACCAGTGAAGGGCTCACCACCAAAGGGCTCATGCTATAGTAAATTATTTTAAGGGACCATTCAAAGCCACTTAATGTAATCCTGTTCACTGAGAACCATTTTCTGTTTTCTTTAAGTAAAAACACACTTTCAGGAGCAACATTTTATCTTCATAAAGTAATAACTGAACTTCAAAAGGCACTAAAAACTGTGAAAGATTCAAATCCTCTCTATGCTGGCCATGGTACACTTTTTCATTCAACAAATATTTATGAAAGACCCAGCATGTGCTGAGCACTGTGGGGAGCACTGTACTGACTTACAAACAAAGGGAGAGACCATAGGAGGACAAGCACAGAGCCACCCCTGTTTGTGTCTTGGAAGATTCTGAAGTAACAGCTCCAACACAGAAAGGCAAATAGAGAGAAGCAAAGTTGGTTTCCATTTCCTACCAGGTGCATCTCCAGCACGTTCCCACAGAAAATCCGTTCGAATAGTCAACTTCGGATTTTATGAAACTTCTTTCATGTGCAGAGGAGGACAATAAAGTAATAAAAGAATAAATGCAAAGCTGGCTTCTGGAAACCAACTGCAACCAAAACAGAAGTTAACATTATAGACCAAAGACAGCGAACAATTAAAAATTCTAATGTTCGGGGGTGCCTGGGTAGCTCAGTGGGATAAGGATCCAACTGCTGATCTCAGGGTCATGAGTTCGATTGCAGCATTGGGCTCCATACTGGGCATGGAGCCTACTTAAAAAAAAAAAAAAAAATTCTTTTAATGTTTGAGAAAGTAACTCCTAAAACAAAAAAAACCCCAACAGATTAACCCAATACCTAGTGGTACATCTAAAAGTTCTGTATATACATGTAAATTGTATCATGAGGCAAAACCAATTCCCTATTATCATCATCTCCAGTATCTCTATCACTATCCAAACAGGTACTTTGTTATACAACCTGAGTACCTTTCTTTCTTTGTTCCATCTTTAATTCAAAAATCACCTTTTTAATCAAAACCAAACTAAAAAGAAATACTACTCTAAACATAAAAACAATGATTATAAAATTCTAGTTTTAGTTCTTTCGAAATGGAATCAAGCAGAAATGATGAGCATAATCATCTTCCTATAGAAAACCTGACTTACTTAGTTCTCTGCATTCACCACCTATAAGCTAATCCAGCTCTTCTGTTTCCCCTTCTGGGGCTCGGCGGAAAGCCCGCTTCTCTTTCTCCCTCTGCCTGCCGTCCCCCTGCTGTTGCGCGCTCTGTCAAATAAATAAATTTTAAAATCTTTAAAAATAAATAAATAAACCTTTCTGCCATTGAGATAAAGCAAAAATATTTTTTTTAAGATTTTTTATTTATTTATTTGAGAGAGAGAGAATGAGAGAGAGAGCACATGAGAGGGGGGAGGGTCAGAGGGAGAAGCAGACTCCCTGCCAAGCAGAGAGCCCGACGCGGGACTCGATCCCGGGACTCCAGGATCATGACCTGAGCCGAAGGCAGTCGCTTAACCAACTGAGCCATCCAGGCGCCCAAGCAAAAATATTTTTTTAAAGATTTTATTTGAGAGACAGCAAGAGTGTGCACAAGTGGGGGGAGGGGTGGCAGCAGAGGGAGAGGCAGACATACACACACACACACAGCCTGCCCCACGTGGGAGCTCGACACGGGGTTTAATCACAGGAACCCTGGGATCATGACCTGAGCCGAAGGCAGACGCTTAACCAACTGAGCCACCCAGGAGTCCCAAAGCAAAAATGTTCTTAACATGATGAATACAACTCTGATGACCTGGGTCCTGCTTACTAACCTAGCTTCACCTCAACACCTTTGCTCCTTTTTTCCTCCCTCCCTCCCTCCATACAAAAAAGGTATGCCCACCTGCAATGTTAACAAACTTTAACACTTAGTCACATTTGCTTCAGATCTTTTTAGATTAAGGACTAACTTATTACCAACAGACTTGAAGACCCTCAATTCCTACCCCCAGCCCACCCTTCTACGGGTAAGAGCTATCCCAACATTAAGATTCATCATTCCAGGGCGCCTGGTGGCTCAGTCGGTTAAGCGTCTGCCTTCGGCTCAGGTCATGATCCCAGGGTCCTGGGATCAAGCCCCACATTGGGCTCCCTGCTCCACGGGAAGCCTGCTTCTCCCTCTCCCACTCCCCCTGCTTGTGTTCCCTCTCTCGCTGTGTCTTCTCTCTCTGTCAAATAAATAAATAAATAAAATCTTTAAAAAAAAATTCATCATTCCTATGCACGTTTTTATACTTTAACCATGTTCAGGCATGTATCACTTTACATTAGTACAAACATGCTAAAATTTTCATGCACATCTTCTTATACACATGTACAAGAGTTTCTCAATGGCAGTCTCCGTCAAGCTACACTCAGTAGCTCATGAAATCAATGCAATGGGTCACAGTAGTATTTTATTAAAAATGGAATAATGGGGATGCCTAGGTGGCTCAGTCGGTTAAGCGTCTGCTTTCGGCTCAGGCCATGATCTCAGGATCCTGGGATCGAGCCCCACATCAGACTCCCTGCTCAGTGGCGAGTATGCTTCTCCCTCTCCCTCTGTGATCTGTCGTTCTCACTCTCAAATAAATATTTTTTTAAAAAGATTTAAAAAAAAAAACAGCATAAAAAATGGAATAATGTAGAAAAGTGTGTGTATGATTTAATATGAGTATTGTTTCTTTAAACAAATTTCAGTTCTACATGGAAAGATCTGTGTATGCAGTGGGTCACAAAAGAATAAAATATGGAACCCACTGCTTGAAGGTGTATACCTAGAAGTAAAAACTCTAATCAACAGGCCATGCACATCTTCAACTCTGATACACTGGTAACGTAGGTAATTATCCACCTGGAAATGTTCTTTAAGGCATGAGGTAGAGCTTTAGTTTATCCCATATGGATAACCAATTGTCCCAGCAGCATTTACAGATTAATAACTTCCACATAATATTAAATCACCCTGCCCTCTCTCATTTTATATTCCAGTGCTTTTTTCTTTTTTTTTTAAGAGAGGAAGAGTACGCAAATGAGTGAGGCAAGGGGCAGAGGAAGAGGGAGAAAGAGAATCTCAAGCAGACTCCACACTGAGTACAGAGCCTGACGAGGGGCTCAACCCTAGGACCCCAAGATCATGACCTGGGCCAAAATCAAGAGTCGGACACTTAATCAACTGAGCCACCCAGGCATCCCCATATTTGAGTGCTTTTATGTCCTCTGTAATATTCTGTCATTTTCTCCAAAAAGACCATAAATAGCTTTTGTTGGAGTTATTTCTAGGAACTCAGAGTCTCTATCCTTTCTTCAAAAAGACTTTAACCCACTCTACCCCACAAACACACCCTTCACTTGTCATACAGTTACGGTTGGCTCAAGTTTCAGCTTGTCACCTTCTTCCATTTTGGAACATGCAGAATTCTAAATTGAACTGCAAACTGCCAGTTAAAATACATCTTGCCATTATCCCTGTTGTATATTTCATGAATTTGGTGTGTTTATCTAACATTGAAAGTGAACTAAACATCCCCCCTGGCCTGAAAAAGTTTAAAATGTTTACTTGCTAAATCAAAGTTAAACTTTTCATGAGGAAAAAAGCTAATCTCAAGACACACATGAGCTTAAATATAAAAAGGGTGTTAAAATATCAAATCAAGTGATTCCCTTTCCTTTCTGAAGCTTTCATAATCATGTTAATGAAGCTAAATTTACCTAGAACACCGCCACCATCCAAAAACGGTCAATAAACTTTGGCTTGCTTTTCTGTCTGTAAAGAAAGTGGGTAACTGAAGACCCCATCTGCACTGGAGAATCACTGCTGCTACTGTCCCTGGAGCCGGCTACAGAGAGAGGCCAGCCAGCAGTTAGGGTCATCTGCCCCAGTAACTTTCTATTTAAGATTCATACTTAAAAACACAAGTTGTTCCTGTCTCTTCCACGTCCTGGACGAAGTGTGGCAGGAAGATTTCCCATCATCCGACATTCTCTTACAGGTAACAGCCATCGTGCTCCCCAAAGCCACTCTTTTTTTTTAAGATTTTATTTTTATTTATTTAAGACAGAGAATGAGAGACCGAGAGCATGAGAGGGAGGAGGGTCAGAGGGAGAAGCAGACTCCCTGCCGAGCAGGGAGCCCGATGCGGGACTCGATCCCGGGACTCCAGGATCATGACCTGAGCCGAAGGCAGTCGCCCAACCAACTGAGCCACCCAGGTGCCCCCCAAAGCCACTCTTAAGCATGACACACAACCTCTATTTTCACTCACAACATCTAAAACCTTCTAAATTTGGTGAAAATCTGCCCAGCCACTTTTTACATTGTAATTACAGATACAAAGAAATTTAATTTTATTTATAAAGATTAATAGGCTCCATGTAGAAAACAAGCACTCTTCAGACCTCTAGAGAAAATAGAAAATACATTCAGTAAAAATATTTGCCAAAAACCTATTGCACTTATTTCTTATAACAATTTTCTTATAGCTGAACTCATACTTCTAAAAAACTAATAGATCAGTGATGTTCTACACCTGTAGCGTCTAGAATTTGTCCAATGTAGCCACTAGCCACATGTGGCTATTTAAAATTTAGTTTTAGGGCGCCTGGGTGGCTCAGTCGGTTAAGCGACTGCCTTCGGCTCAGGTCATGATCCTGGAGTCCCTGGATCGAGTCCCGCATCGGGCTCCCTGTTCAGCAGGAAGTCTGCTTCTCCCTCTGACCCTCCCCCCTCTCATGTGCTCTCTCTCATTCTCTCTCAAATAAATAAATAAAATATTTAAAATAAAATAAAATAAAATAAAATTTAGTTTTAATAATTGTAAAAAAATAACCTAAAGACTCAGCAGTCTTACCAGCCACATTTCAAGGGCTCAACAGCTACACATAGGGGGTTTGTTTACCATACTGGACACAGTATTTCCATCACAAAGCGTTCAACCGAACCATGCTGCTGCAGAATTTTTTTTTAAGATTTTATTTATTTGACAGAGAGAGACACAGCGAGAGAGGGAATACAAGCAGGTGGACTGGGAGAGGGAGAAGCAGACTTCCCGCTGAGCAGGGAACCCGATGTTGGGCTCCATCCCAGGACCCTGGGATCATGACCTGAGCCGACGGCAGACGTTTAACAACTGAGCCACAAGGCGCCACACTGCTGCAGAATTTAAAAGCTATGAAGAGTGCTAATAAAATTAACTATGTTTTTAAAGATTTTATTTATTTACTTTAGACAGAGAGAGTGAGCAAGCGGGGAGGAGGAGCAGAGGGAGAAAGATAAGCAGACTCCGCACTGAGTGAAGAGCCTGATGTAGGGCTCAATCCCATAGCCCTGGGATCATGATCTGAGCCAAAATCAAGAGTCAGACACCCAACCGAATGAGCCCCTGTGGCGCCCCAAAGTTAACTTTAAAATATAGTTTTATTACCAAATACAAACTTCTGTTGCATCTCAGATTCTAAAGACCTCCAAAATATGGTAATAAGTATGCTGAAATACTAAATCTATTTCATTTTTAATGTTTTGTTTTTGTTTTTTAAAGATTTTATTTATTTATTTGATAGAGAGAGACACAGTGAGAGAGGAAATGCAAGCAGGGGGAGTGGGAGAGGGAGAAGCAGGCTTCCCGTTGAGCAGGGAGCCCGATGCGGGGCTCGATCCCAGGACTCTGGGATCATGACCTGAGCCGAAGGCAGACGCTTAACGACTGAGCCACCCAGGCGCCCCCATTTTTAATGTTTTTAAAGTTTTTTTATTTTTTAAGTAATCTCTACACCCAACATGGGGCTCGAACTTACCACCCACAGTAAGAGTCACATGCCCTTTGACTGAGCCAGCATGGCACCCCTAAATCTATTTTAAATAAAATAAATATAAAATCTTATTTGCCTGTGAAGCTTTTAGGGATTATATTTATGTATTTCCCAATATACAAAAACAAGAGAAAAAATTTTTTACTTTAAAAAACACTGTGTATGTGTTCAAGGAAGAAACAAAATCCATGTTTTAAAAAGATTTCCATGTTGGGCGCCTGGGTGGCTCAGTTGGTTAAGTGACTGCCTTCGGCTCAGGTCATGATCCTGGAGTCCTGGGATCGAGTCCCACATCGGGCTCCCTGCTCAGCAGGGAGTCTGCTTCTCCCTCTGACCCTCCTCCCTCTCATGCTCTCTGTCTCTCATTCTCTCTCTCTTAAATAAATAAAATCTTAAAAAAAAAAAAATTTCCATGTCACCAACAGCAAAGACCTCCCCCCTCAAAAAGAAAGCTTTTTTTTTTCCCCCTCCCAAGTTTGGGTTAAATCAAAAGAATATCCTGACTGGGATATAAGGATAAGAGAGCAGTGACTGCTTTTATCTGCACCAGGAGCAAATCATTTCTCATTTCTCACTTCCTCTACCCTTCTGTGTTAAAGTGCTGGAGACACCTTAGTGGCGAGTGGTGAGGATGGTGACTTAACTGCTGCTTGGTCCTTTTTCCCCCAGAATCAAAGGCACCGTAACTCCCAAGCTCAATAACTGAAAGCAAATAAAGAACTCTTACAACTCAGTAATAAAAAAGATAAATGACTCAATTTAAAATTGAGGAAAAGATCTTAACAGACATTTCTCCAAAGACAATAAACAAATCGCCAATAAGCACATGATAATAAGTAATGATGCTCAACATCATTAGCCATCGGGGACATAAAAATAAAAACCACAGTGAGATACCACCTTCACACCCAACAGGATGGCTATAATAACAATTAAATAAAAGCTAGTAACAAGTGTTGGCAAGGATGTGGAAAAACTGGAAATCTCTTACACTGCAGGTGGAATGTAAATAAGTACAGCAGCTTTGGTAAACAGCCTGGCAGCTTCTACAAAAGCAGAAACATAAGCATTACCATATGACCTAGCAATTTCACTTCTAAGTATACCCATCCACTCAAAAATTTGCACAAGAACATTCATAGTAGCATTAATCAAAAGAGCCAAAAAGTAGAAACCCAAATGTCCATCAACTGATGACTGGATGAACAAAATGTAGTGTATGTATGCAATGGAGTATTATTTAGCAGTAAGAAGGCATGAAGAACGAATATATGCTATAATATGGATGCACCTTGAAATGTTATGGTAAGCTGAAGAAGCCAATAACCAAAGACATGGTTCTATTTGTATAAAATGTCCAAAATATGCAAGTTTGTGAGAAAAAAGCAGATTAGGGGTGCCTGTGTGGCTCAGTCGTTAAGCGTCTGCCTTCGGCTCAGGTTGTGGTCCCAGGGTCCTGGGATGGATTCCCAGATCAGGCTCCCTGCTCGGTGGGAAGCCCACTTCTCCCTCTCCCACTGCCCCTGCTTGTGTTCCCTCTCTCGCTATGTCTCTGTCAAATAAATAAATAAAATCTTTAAAAAAAAAAAAAAAAGGAAAGGAAAAAGCAGATTAGTGGTTGCCTAGGGCTGGGGGCCAATGGGAAATGGGGAATGACTGCTACAGGGGACAGGATTTCTGTTTGGGGTGAGAAGAATGTTCTAAAATATATTGTAGTGATGGTTACACAATTGTGTGAATATATCAAAACCACTGACTTGTACTTTTTAAATGAGTGAACTATACGCTATTTGAATTACAGCTCAATGTTATGTATATACGTTTTTAAGTAAAATTAAATGCATAGCTTATCATTTTCCTATTAAGCTTACATTGTTCACTTGAGGCTTTATAAGGGGAGATATGGGGCTACCAGCCAAATGAAGTAAGCCATACAGTGAGCCAGAGAGCTTGACAGAAATCAGGAAGGATCTGAGCCCAGGATTTAGCTGGACATTATTCCAAGGCTTTACCAGGGGATAAGAGGCTTATGCCTCCCAAAATCCACGTCCCTGAGTTTGAAGACAATCCCCCAGAAATTCTCCCCAAAGAGCCCCTAAAGTAAAGCATCTCTGTTATTTCATAACCTCATCCAGGGAAATTTCAAGGTACAAAGACATCAAGTCTACAGAAAATAGTTAAAGCATCGATACACAATCAACAATCAGAATGTAAGTATGAAGACTTTCACAGGTTGAATGGACATTAGGGATGCACAGTCCTTTTATCTTTTCTATGTTTCCTCACTTGGGTTCCAAATTCATACTCTGGCTTCGAAGATAAAAAACGTTTCCAGAAACACTTCATTATGAATTTGGAAGAATTCAGACTCACCCTCAAATTCTGCAACACCCCCCAAGATCCTAAGGTCCCCTTCCAATATTTAAAAATTTTATCTCTTTCAGCGATGCAACTATTCCTATTCTTGCAACCTCAAAAGCTACATTATGCCTCAAATCCAGAATTTTTTCACAACTCAGAACCCATTACACATCACAGATATTCGTTACCTCCAATTCCAGTTTCCCCTCACTGCACATTTATAAATACATTATTATAAATTCTAAGTACATTTATGTATTTATCTTCTAGTCAATTCATAGACATCTGCAAGAAAACAAAACAAAACATGTTCACTTACTTCTCCACTTCCTATTCTGGGCAGATACCAGAAAGGACATGAACTCCTGTGTCCCTGCCACATTAGTATAAAAAATATAACAGAAGTATTATATGTAATAAGTACTGAGATTAAATGAGTGCTAGGTATCATCCTAAGATCTTAACATATGTTTATTCATTCAAACCTCTGTACAACACTATCATGGATAGCATTATTATCCTCCATTTTGCAGAACAGAAAACAGACCAATCTTATCAAAGCCTGGTATCTGGGGGACCCAGAATCCTATCAAGGAAAATAACGAAGGAAAAGTCCAACAAGAGCGTTGGAGAGTCTTAAAACTGTAATTCTCCCCACCTCACCCTCCTACAGCCACCTTTCCTTTGAATTACTATACCCTTACCTCATCTGCTGTCAAAGAAACACCATATGCCATAGACCACAGGAAATCCCTTTAAAGAAAATTTGCTGCTAGAATCTTTATTGCCATTAGTTGAACCTGTAATTCTCAATAGTACTTTTTAAGTACAGAATATATTATTAAGGGAAAACATTTTAGATTTTAATGTATTTACCTTGTCACAGTTCTTCTGTCAATCGGGTAAAATATTAAAAGCATTAAAAATATAGTAATGGAATTCCCTCTTCCAGACTGTGGGGGAGAGGGGGTAAAAGTTGAGTAGCTACTTCATTGTACTTAATTATCCAGAAAATGCAATGTCCTGTACTAATACAAAACAGTTCTGAGAGGCCCAAGAAGTGTTATTTTCTTTTCTCTTTCATTTAAAAAGATATTATTTGAAAAAGCACAGCAAACATCTCACAACCTACTTTGACCCTCAGAGAAATGAGGAAGGGGGAAATAATTGATACAGGCAAATTTCCATACTCACAAGCTATTTTCAGTATTTTTAATCTACTATTTTAAAAAGGGAAGGTTTTAATAACAAAAATATGAATGATGGCCAAAACCAGCATCCTAAGTCAGGATGGGAGAAGTGACACCGGGAATGGATAGAGCCCACTGCATGTGGAAAATTAACTTGCTAGGAGAACAGTACAGTGCCTGGATTTAGAGCTTTTGATGAACACTTAGAATATTTACATTTGCGGCTGCGAGGCACCTCAACCCTCTGAAAATATCTCTCTCCAAAAAATGTTTAAAACAAAAATTTCTGGGGCGCCTGGGTGGCTCAGTCGTTAAGCGTCTGCCTTCAGCTCAGGTCATGATCCCAGGGTCCTGGGATCGAGGCCCGCATCGGGCTCCCTGCTCGGTGGGAAGCCTGCTTCTTCCTCTCCCACTCCCCCTGCTTGTGTTCCTGCTCTCGCTATGTCTCTGTCAAATAAAATAAAATAAAATAAAAAAATCACAAAAATTTCTGACACTCCAGTATCTGGATACTAAAGGGAATATGAAAGATGTAATGCAAGTTCTTTAGATGTGTGATAACAGCCCAAAGAAACGATATTGGAAGAGGATATCAAAACCTTTTTTTGTTTACTTTGGAGTGAATTAATATACACAGTCATTTATCTCTTTTATACAGAAACATTTAAGTCTCTGCTGATTAAGTGTCACTACTGCTCAGAGAAGCAGCAGCTTCTTCGCTGCCTTTTCACTGTGGAGTCGACGCTGGAACGACCCTGGCCCACCAACAGTTGTTTAAAAAGCTGGTACCCAAGAGAGCAAGAAACTGCAGGGCACCCTGAAATGTGAAGGGACAGAGCTGCTGTAAAGGGCCTTCCCTTCTGTGCTAACATACAGAAAATGCAGACACCTACGTACCTCCCCTTTATCACATCAAACATCCAGCCTTAAGCTTTGCTAGGACAGAGATAATTCTCTCCTCCCCTCTCATCCCACACTCCGCCCCACGGATGGAGAGGGAGTGCAGGACTAAGACGCTGGAGTCAGGATCCAAGAACCAGGTCCTGGTTCAATTAATGTTTGGCCCCAAGGCCATGAGGTAAGAGGTCAAGCAACCACACAGAAGAGCATCTGCGTATACTACTGAGTAAGAGCAGACACACAAGCCGCGAAGCAGAGTCCCTGTCACAGGAATGCAGCCCAGAAGCCACGGTGAAAACCTCAAAACAGCTTTTAATTTAAGAACTAAATGGTTGTGACGAATATCAAAAGGACTTAGCGATCCAGGAAGGTCTCAAGGTGGGTGGAACTGAACTCGGTCCTGACACACGGGGAGAGTCCAGGCAGGAGTGGGGAGGACGTTTTCTAATGGGAGACTGAGCCCACTCTTCCAGCCTTAGAACCTGAGAGCACAAATGAACACGGTCTGACAGCAGGACACCGCAGTGCTCAGTGTGAGCGAGAGTACCTGAGGCTCAAAGTGACCAAAACCACAGAATCCTTTAATGCAAGGGAAAGGTACTCCCTTAACAAATGATAAAGATACTTAGGATGTGTCAGACTCTGACAGATATGGAGCAGTACCTACAGCCAAGGCGAACAGGGCACTCCAGCTGAGCAGCGGCCCAGCACCCATGGGATACAACAAACTCAGCCCTAACTACGCTGGAGACACCAGCTGGACCAGCACCGCCAGGCTCTAAAATCGGTAGAAAGGCGAGAAAGCAGTGAATGGAGAATAGGAAAATGACAAAACCATTTGTGCCTTAGAAGGATTAATGTGACACACGTAAGTAAGATGCCTGCAAGAACACAGGAAGCTGAGGGGCACCTGGGTGGCTCAGTTGGTTAAGCGACTGCCTTCGGCTCAGGTCATGATCCTGGAGTCCCTGGATCGAGTCCCGCATCGGGCTCCCTGCTCCGCGGGGAGTCTGCTTCTCCCTCTGACCCTCCCCCCTCTCATGTGCTCTCTCTCTCATTCTCTCTGTCTCAAATAAATAAATAAAATCTTTAAAAAAAAAAAAAAAAGAACACAGGAAGCTGAAATGATCTACCCAGAGAATGGATTTATTTTCCTGCAAAAGGCATATATACCAATGAGATGCCCTTGATTTACCTTTCACATTTGTTCCAAGTTGTCTTTTTTTTTTTTTTTCTTTAAGATTTTACTTATTTATTTGAGAGAGGGAGTGAGAACACAAGCAGCAGGAGAGGGGCAGAGGGAGAAGACTCCTGCTGAGCGGGGAGCCCTACACGGGGCTCGACCCAGGACCCCGGGATCATGACCTGAGCCTAAGGCAGACGCCTAACCGACTGA